>NC_084901.1:31116791-31442791 GCF_949316345.1 Pungitius pungitius
GCTGGTCGAGTGTGCATGCCGGGAAGAAAAAAAAAGCTCCACCCACGCGGAGAATCCAGGTGCACAATAAGCTCGGGAGCCGACACCTCACGTAACTATCTTACCGGCTCAGGGCGTTCGTTCTCATCGATTCTCGCTCGCATGCCGTCCCAGCATTAAACCGTTTAAGAGCTTTCAAAGCACGCCTCGCCCTCTCCCCCCCCCTCAGCGTCCCAATGACAGCCACCGGGGCTACAGCGTCGTGTACAGGAGCGCCCACGGCAGAGCAGGGCCAGGGTTCAGAGGGGGGGGGGGGGGGCAACAACAGCCTCCCCAGGGACGCAGAGGCTGCTGCTAAGGATGCTGGGAGATCAGTGGTGACGAGTGAAGAGCATGGCGATTAAACATCAATTGTGAAAGGAAAAATGTGGTGTTTTGCTTTATGTAGCTGTATCAAGGTAAACTATAAATCATCTGCTAAAACAAAACTTATTCAGCCACTTGTATTTTGATGAGTAAATCACCTAATTTCATGTAGCATAACTGCTGCTATGCAACGGCAAAGGCGATATATTGTGCTTATTAAAAAGTTCATGTAGGACTGGTTGTGCTCTACTCAGTTTAGTACTAGCTTAGTGGTTTTTTGGAAGGCAGTAGCTTATTGAGTGAACTTTCCCAAGTTGCCACTAGTTAAAGTTGGCAATACGTTCTTTGTATTTGAGAGTAACAAAGTCGCATACTCAATATTGTCAGGAGAAAGCCAAAACCATGCTTTCCCTGTCATCCATCCGAAGCCACCAATGATCAGGCGTCTCAACCTGTCTTCATCCCGCCTCCGTCTGCGCCGGGCCCGCGGCGGAGAACATCCATCAGAGCAGTGACGGCGTCCAGTGGTATCACAAACACACCCGACACTCACCCGAGGGAGAGAGAGAGAGAGAGAGAGAGAGAGAGAGAGGGCGGGCGGGCGGCTAGTGACAGTCTGAAGGATCGCTCAATCCCCCCCCTCCCTCCAGGGGTCAAGGTCGCGGAGACAGTAACCTTGAGGCAGTACCAGTGGATCTGTGCATCTTTGCCTCCCGCCTTTGTTCTCTGTGCTGCTGAAGTGAGGCGTCCGGGAGGAGAAGGTTCACCACAAAGGGCCGATGAGCAGGAATCACACATGATGGAGCTCTGTTCCCTGTCCAGCCTCCTTCGGGCCCTTTACACAGATCCTGTGGATCCATACATTTATTTATCGTTTTGTTTCTAGAGGTGGGGCCACAAGAGGCACTTTCATACACTTTGGTCCAGACCAAGTACAATTTGAATATGAGTGGTTCCCAGAGATTCCTCATGATTACATGAACCTGCTGACATTTTACCATCATTAAACCAATATTTCCCTTTGGCCAAAGCTTTCATCAGTAACACGGTGTCTAGAAACGCTGGATTTGATCAAACTTCACATTCTGACATTGGCAGAGGAGTCTTATTCTATTGCCTCCATCGGTCATTCATTTAACATTTGGTCATTTACCCATGTTGGAGTGTGATGGCTAGTCAAGGATTCTTTGTCTGATAAATATTAAGTTCATGGACCAAATTTAGAGCCAATTCCAAATTTTCACTTAAATGAATCCCTTTTACAAGAGGGTCATGCCCTAGATAGCAGCGTAATAGTTTCATTGCATGAAACACAGACCACAGAAACCAAATGTTAAATGGGATTAAAACACACAAATACTAGAAAAGACAACTTTAATAACCCTGCTAGTCAAGTAGTTATTGAGATATTTTTGAGCGGGCAAAAGCCATTATGCAATGAATATCTGTAGTTAATTGTAATCCGTCCAAATATTATTGAGATTTGTCAGTGTGGCTCAAAGTGTCAAAGTGTCAGTCGCGGATCGACCCTGCAAGGGGGCCAAAAAGACAACACGTTACGCAAAAAAGCTTCCCATAACGGCCCATTCTTCCCCTGAGGTTGCAGGTAGAGCGTCGTTGCCCACACTTCGTCGTGCATTCAAACCGGGGCTGACGCGCTTTTTGAAGTTGGGGGATGTACTCTGTCCGCTGCTTGAGAACTTTGCCATCCAGTGAGAAGGAGAGGGAAGGACAGAGGTACTGCCTCTGATGCTCCACGGCTCTGCAGGTCCCCTCAACACATGTTTTATCGCTCCCCCGAAGCCCACATACTGTACATCTTTTACTCTGCGGGAATATTTCTTAGCGTTCATTAAGTACATCTTAAGTAATACCAAAGTTCTTACCACCTGAAACTGGCCTGCTGTGTTCCCAGTCCTGCCTCGAATGCCAGTCAGGCAGAAAACACAAGTGTGAGCAGACACACACACACACACACACACAAAGGCCAGCGGCCATGAAAGATTCAAGGCCCGGAAGATGAAGTGTAATTACTCCGCGTGTGTTGTTGGCCTCCCGGGTTATCACATGCAAGGGGGGGGGGGAGAACAGTGCACACGGCCCAACGGGCCCATTCATGTCCAACCCTTGAGTGTGCTTGAGAGTCAGAGAGGAGCGTATGTTCGGGCCGAGTGGAGGGGTCGGTTTAGGGCCCCGATAGGCCAGACGCGTCACACCGAAAAAAACTGCCAGGTGGGAAAAAGCGCTGACGCACAAACTCAAACTCACAGCCCAACGGAGTCACCTGCAGCTTCTGTTTGCATCTGCATTTTAAAGCGCGTGCCTTTAGAGCTTGTGACAGCTCTCCACGCGCTGCGCCCTCCCCTCTCCCTCCGTGTCAGCTGAGAGAAGCATTTCGAAGCTTAACAAAAGAATCCTACACATTTTCTAGGGGGGGGGGGGGGGGGGGGGGAACGTGGAGCGGCGACACCGCTCGGAGGCGCGCTGGGAGGGCCACGGGGGGGGGGACGGATCTGGGTACAGTTGAAAACTGTAGTGGCCACACACACATGATGCAGCAATCCCCGGGTTCCTCCTGTAGGCAAGAGGACAGGGGAGGGAGGGAGGGGGGGGATACTTGTCACTTTTACGCAACACGTTTAGTGAAAGCACGAACAGGCGTGCATGTGCTCATGCAGCTGACCGGTCAAGCCCTACTGGGGGGGGGGGGGAGGGGGGGGGGGGAAAGCCCTGATTCAGCTGACGGAGGATCAGGGTCACAGTCGGGCTGATGCTAAGGTCAGCTTAGCATCACGGCAGGCCCCCCCGGGATGCTCCAGGGCAAGTATGACAGAAGCCCCTCAAGCTGTCGGACTTGTTTTGTAACGCGCCGCGTCACAGCGGGCTGAACTCCACGAGACCCACCAGCGGCGTCAGGTCAGAAAGCCTCCAGCCGAAGGGGGGGGGGGTTTCCTGCTCCTGCAAGGAACGCTCGTGTTAGAGGAAAAACAGCTGAAAGGCCGGAGGGTCGCCCACCACGGGGTCAAACGCACTGCTGGTGATGGGGTGGTGGGGAGGGTAGGGGGGGGGGGGGGGGGGGGGGAATGAGGAAGAGGAAGGAGAGAAGAAGACGAATGAGGAGGGACGCTGGGAGGGACTGAGCAACAGCTGTTATGCTGATGAAGAATGCCACAAATGCTCCGCTGTGGATGAAGTGTGGGAGTATATCCCATTGACCTCCAGGTCTACTTAGCTCCCCTGTGCGCTCTTAGCCGGCTCCAAGTCTTTAAGGGGGGGGGGGGGGGGGGATTTGTGCACATTAAAAGCGGAGACGTTCCACAGCAGTTCTATAATTAACGTCCCAACGACATTGGCTGAAGGATATATTGAGGTGAAGCGGAATAACAGGGTTGAGCTTTGATTTCAAACCTGGCTTCAGTTGACACTTTCTCCTCCATCTCACACAGCCCACCATTGTTTAATTGTAGTTTTTTTTAATTTTTTTATTACCCCTTTACTTCACGTGGCGAGATGGACTTACCACTGGAACTCATGATGAACCCACTGTTGTTCTCACTCCAAACAAAGCGTCTCCGTCGAGAACGATCCCATGGAGCGAGTGGAGATCGTCACGGGTCAGTTTATTCCCTCGGAATTGCGCGGTGTAAACAAACGGTACATCCAGTGGAGGGGAACGATGCTCCTCACTCTGATCTGCCTCAAAGCTGACAAGGTGGACAGAGCCAGAAAGGAGGGTACAACAAAATGTGTAAGAAAATAAAAAAAATAAAAAAAAGCGAGGGTATTTCCAGTGATGACAAAATCCAAAATAAAGCTTCGGTTTTTTGCTCTGAGAGAATATTGCCGGTGTTTCTTTTTTTTTTTTAAATGTATTTTTCTTCTTCACAGAAACAGGTATCAGTTGCAACACAATGCTGCTCAGTCGGAGTCCACCTTCACATTTTCGCTCCAGCCTGAGTCCCGCTCCGCCGCTCTCTCGCTGGCGGTGTGATGCTGCTGTCAAACGCACCCTCTCACGCAGCCTGCGTGCGGCTGCAGCGGACTGGTTCCGGCCATCACTTTCAAAATAAAACGAGCAGCGGGAAGTCTGTTGCGCTGAGCTTTTTCTGCGCGTCACTCCAAGCGCGCAATTAACCACAATGGCAGTGGCAATCACATTAAATGATATCAGATTATTAGTGTTAATACATCATTTTAGAAAATCTAAATAGTATCTCATACGTTTTTCAGGTTTTATTATTGTGATATAATATATTCAGGAAAAATAATGTACTAAACACCAAAGTATTTTCAAAATGTCTTTAAACGTAGAATTCAGTACATTTAAAGGGCTATGGACTTTTCAGTTACACGTTTGTTTGAAATGACAGCCTCTAAAAAAGTTTTAGAAACGCCTATTATAGGTCGATTACAACCCATTGAAAGGTAAAAGACTTGGACAGTTTTGTTATTATGGGATTGAAAATACGAAGAAAAATACATACATAAAAACAACAATATGAATTCACACTAAATCTGGATTGAAATAGGCTTCGAGCTGTTTCCGTATAACAGTGCCTCCTTGTGAGACTATAGCTTGGTATATTTACAATATTATACAATAAACAGCCTTTTTGATGCCACTTGGATCTGAAAGAAGTGGTTCGTGGCTTTATTGTGACAGTGAGGTAGCCTCGTTTCCGGTAACACCCTACCCCTCTGTTGGTGACTTGATTGGCCCCCTGAATATCCTGCGTTTAGCGACGTCACCCTGAGCTGCATGTGAACGCTTCGGGGACCCTGAGCCCCGCATCACAGTCCGCGAAGTATTAAACGCTATAAAGTCATTAGTCTCAGTCGGAATTCATTTTTCACACGATATGAGACAGAGAGGCTCAATGTCTGACGTGTTTTAAAGGAATCATTTGTTAAACTGGTGTTGTTTAATTCTTGCACAACAGTACCGTGGATCACATGAGGGACATTTCGGAAGAAATTCACAGACTATGAAACACATTAACTTTAGGATTCTTCAAAGCCTTTTTTGTTGTTGTGATCAGGATTCACACTGCGTTAGGACACCGCCCTCTCCTGGAAAGTCCACGTAAGCAATTTGTTAATTGGATTATCTGCTTTTAGAGGAGTAGAGGTTAATTTCCAAGCTGTTGAGGGATTTACTTTGTTGTTTTTGGTCGTAGAATCCGAGGAGTTCCCTGACACCTTTGACCTTTAAAGCTAAACGACACGACATGACTTTGACCTGCGTGATGACTGAGAGCAGAACTGTAGCGGTATCCATGAGGAAAGATCTCCATCTAAAAAGGTGAAGCTCCCATCCGCTGTTTCCCAACAGCCATTTGGCCAAGTATCCTAATTTAAAGCCAGCTGAAGTTGGTCAAATGCAACAAAAGTCAAAGACCCGCCAAATTAAGAGACCTCAATACGCACTGAGCAGTGGGCAAACAGAAGATTTAAATCAGTTGGAAAAAGCCTGATGATCGCGTGAGGTCTTCTAGACACATATGATATGTTTATATCTATATATAAAAATAAATTGCCATGTCCCGTGTCCTGAGGAAGCCGTAGTTCTTAGAGGACAATGGGGGGATGTAAGAGGCATCTCTCTCTCTCTCTCTCTCTCTCTCTCTCAGCCCTTGTACAAGACGTTCTCTCAATTTGTCCCTTTAATCTGCTTCACTCTGCCACTCAGTTCCAACGGAGACTTTTGTAAAAACCAAACTGCAGAAGAGAATTTTTTAATTACAGGCCTACGGCGCCCCCACCTGTGTCCCCTTCAGCCAGCCTGAGGCTGTGTCAAGTTTTACATTCATGTAATGAGCTCGCAATCTTCCTCAGATGGCAAATCAAATCCAACCAAAGCACATCACGCCTGTCCTGCATCCTAGTTGTTTTACTATATAAATAATATTTATAGCTTACTGACATGCTGATTGGATGAAAAATGGTGTGGTGTGTGTGTGTGTGTGTGTGTGTGACACCCTGCAGGTGGGTGCCCTGAGGGCCTGACGTGTGCCAGGTGCTGATTGGTCTCTTCTGCGTCGGTCCGGCTGACGTGCTTTTGTCCAAACGGACTCGTGGCCTCAGAAAAACAGGAAGCTGGCCTTCCTGTGCGCCGCAGGCAGAGGGCCAGGAGGCCGTCGGGCCCGACGCGGCTTTGTCACCGGAGGCGCCGGCGCCCCCCCCCCCCCCCCCCCCCCCACCCCCCCTCCCCCCTCCCCTGATCAACATTGACGGCAAATATCTCCTTTTGTGTGTTATTGCTGGAACGAACCTGCGCCTTTCCGAATGGAAACCGTTTCCTCTCGAGCGTGACTGGCGGAGGGGGGGGGGGGGGGGGTAAAAGAGCCGAGCTCGGCACAAATGAAAATCTCTCTCCACGAGCTGCCAGCCACATGACCGAGATCACGTGTCGGCTGTAGGCCTGATGTGTTGCCACATTGTATCGACTAATCATCCAGGCAGTGTTTCACTTTTGGTGGTAAGGTGTGACACGGCCCATGTGCCCACTGTGAGTAGCCCCCCCCCCCCCCAATCAGCACTATGCTCCATTCTTCACAAATCCTCCAATCCTTGCCCTTTGTCAAATCACATGACACACACAAACACGCGCACACAGACATGTATCTCTACTCATTTCTGTCTATTTCTAGTTTGTTGCTAGTCAACACACACACACACGCACGCACACACACACACACAAAAAAGCAGAGTAAACGGTCTGTGTCCTTCGGCCGTTGCATAGCGAACTGCGTGATCACATGGGCAGCAGAGGGCTGCTATTGTGTGTTCAGTTTGACTTTGTCATAGCACACTGGGGGTTGGGGACACACAATCAGTTTATGTTTAACTAAGCGGGGCAGAAATACCAAAGAACCGAAGCAATGACGGCCTGAGGATCAGAAGCTTCCTGAACACAGAAAGGGTTGGGAGTGAAAATCCTCTAATTAGTGCGAGTTGGGTGAGGTCACTGGTAAAATACTTGACATTTGCATTACTGTACACTTTGTGGAATGCTAAAACTGTGAAGCGCTAAAACTGTGAAGCACCTTTGGAATGAAGATGAGTGTGGTCAGCAAGTGCACAAACCAGCCGATTGTTCCTGACACCAAACTGGTGTGACTGGTGTCACAGAATGAGGAAACAGACTCCAAATAGGAAGTGGTGATACATCACAGCTGGGGTTTATAAAATAATAAATGATTGAAATGCAACTACAACCTGACACATTTTCAGTGGCTGAATCTCCCTCCAGGGTTTTTCAGCTTTGAGTGACAGAGTGTGTGTTTGTAAGGGGTGAGAAAGAGAGAGAGAGAGAGAGAGAGAGAGAGAGGGGTGGGGGGGGGGGAGAGAAGGGGGTGGCTGTGTCCTTGTTGTCCCACAGAAATCATGGAGGAGTTAACAGCAAAGCTTCCTCAGCCAGTGACACGCCGTCTGGGGTAGCCTCTGTCGCACTCAGCGGCACAAACACACACGCTCACACACACACGCTCACACACACACGCTCACACGCTCTCACACTCTGACTGGCCGACGCGTTTCTTCTCTCCTGTGCGTTTGGGCTGACAGCGGAGAATGACAGCAGCTGTCATGAGACACAACCCGCCAGTCAAATGGTGAGGCAACACGCACACACACACACACACACACACTCACAGGGACATAGAGGTACACCCATCCTGCAACTCACATGAGGAATGAAATGAGAGAAGGGAGCCGGCAGCAGCACACAGGTGAGAGTTTTTTTTTACTACTTTTCTAAACCTGTTCCTGTGTGGTAAAGTGTCTCGTGTGTTTTAGCAGGTTTAACACTGCTGCACTTTGCACTTCTACCATAAAGTTCCTGTCAGCCTGGAAGACATCGACGTCACGCAGTGATTGCAATTCCTGTATCTGTTAACTGGGTGCTTGACAGTGAATGTCAACGCTTCCTCTCTCTTGTGATGGACTGACACCGGAGCACCCGGCTCTTGTTCTTATTATCTCACACGACGGTTCTGGTTTCTTTAAAGTTTGATTCAGCGTTGTTCAAATGGCGCATTGTGGGAATCTCCCTGCAGGGAGCTGTGTGTGTCCTAGCTCACTCACACGCAGGCATGTGAGTGAGCTAACGGGGGGGGGGGGGGGGGGGGGGGGGGTGAGTCTAAACTTAGAGTCCACAACCCCTGTCTCATATTACTCTCCCCTAACTCCTGATCCTTATTTTTTTTTTCATGCACGCTTCATAAAACCTAAAAGGTGAAATGTCCCCTTTTTTTGGGGGGGGGGGGATGCTGCTGACACCACATGTTTGTCGTTGGGTCCAATGCTATTGTCATGCACTGCCGAGTGTCACAACTGCAGTGCTGGCCTTTTGATGGTGGTATCAGACCCATAAGGGCATGCGTGGTATGCGGCCCGTTGGACTCAGAGGACCCGGGTCAATGTGACAGTAATTACCGTTTGTGGACTCGAATCACATGTGTGCTGCTCGTTTGAGACTAGCCACACAACGGGGGAAGCTTTTGGACCATCCAGCAAACAGGAAACAAAAAACATATCAACAGGTTCCACAGAAGAGGGGGATTGAGCTTAATGGTTTAACGGCATCGTTTTAACAGGTTCTGTGTTTTAAAGTGAATGTCACCGGGGGGCAACTGGGGGCCCCTCCTGCAGCATTTGGTGGGAACAAAGGCGTGGCATGTGACCGCACACGTCAGCCTTGAGGAGTCTGTGTTTATTAGATTAGACGGAATCTGTTGCTCCATGCGGAAAACAAGCGAGCGTGAGCGTGAGGATATGCCCTGACACGCATTCGGCCTGTTCAATGCTTTCTGCCTCACAAGATGGACCCCCCCCCCCCACACACACACACACACACACCGATTCAATCATGTCAGCAGCCACGTAAACAAGATGAAAGGACAAGTCTCGGACGAGGACATCAGCCTCTTTGAATCCGGCGTGTCGAGCCGCGGGAGGATTATGTCACCAAGGAAGAAGAAACGTTATGCGTTTGTTTTCTTTTGATGAGGAGATACGCGACAGAACTCACACAAAGCAACTTGCACAGGGGGGGGGGAAGCCCCACATCCCCACAGCGTCATTTTATAGATATAAAATATTACATAAATATATATATATATATAATATATAATATTGCAATTAGCTAGTCCTGCATGTCTCATGTTACTGGCTGTTGTATTTTCTTACGTAATACCTACGTTATGTGCTTCATTCAATTGAACAGTTATGTGTCTGTATGTGGGCAATATTTTGATGTTTCCACTGTTTTACCAAAAAAGGGAAAAATTCTAATTTAAAGCCTGATATATTAACAACTGATAATACATTTCTCCTTAACGGATCATTCGCAGCCGTCAAATAAAACAGACTTATAACGTTAATAAAGTCTGGGTTTATCCTGCAATCGCATGTACTGTAAAAGAAACCCCACACCCGACACGGCGTTAACATGTGCCACTATCAGGGCATTGCATTCCCGCCTGGCTGCTCACATTGTCGGATCATTACCGGCCAATTATCTTGTTTACCTCCATTAAAAAAAAAAAAAACCCCGTCTACACTCTGTATCCTTTAGAGAACGTTATAATTGTACTGTGAGGAAAGTCTATATTTCCTTCTAATATGTCACAAGGGTCACATGAGGTCAGTGCTTGTGATCCCCCCCGATTCCTGCACGCCCCTCTGTCTTCTCGTCAGTCTGCCAACCGATCCTCAATCTATGCCACAAGGCTACTCTCCACCCCCCCTGCCCCCCTACCCCCGCCTCCGCTTCCCATCGCTGCGACCTTGCAGCCTGCCCCCGTGTGGCATTGCCTTACGGTGGCTCAGCAGTGTGTCCTCCCAGCGGCACGCACACAAGACGCGCGAACACGCATCGTCGCTGACACACATTGTGTGCATATTTCCCCTGACGCACACAGGGAACACACAGGGAAGCTCTCACTGAGGCCTTTTCCCCCCTCCCACCCTCCACAACACAACACACAGTGATTTCAATCGCAAAGAGTGCTTTGTATATTTGCTGCCTTGACTGGGCACCTACAGCAGAGAGAGAGAGGGGGGGGGGGGGGAGAGAGAGAGAGAGGGGGAGAGAGCGAGGCTAGTGGGAGGAGGGAGATGGAGACAGTGAGAGACAGAGGGATTACAAACAGAGGCAGACCCAGACACACAGGAGAAGAAGAGACCGAAGGGGACACGTCCAGGACACACTGACCGCTGAAGGAGAGAACAGAACAGGACAGGAAAGGCAATACAGAAATAGGAAGGGAACCGGGGCTTGTCCTACAGAGAGGAAGAGAGTTGTTGTTAAAAAGGCCCGCGGAGGGTGGAGGCTACCGATGGCATTGATCTCCGGGGGCTGCCGGCTCCTGGGCCTGATGGCGTCTCGTTGCTGCAGACCGCTGCTCAACTCCTGCTGCTGCGGACGGCTCCTCAAAGACTGCCTCTCCTCCCTCACAGGTCTGTCCCGGGCGCGCCGCCCGCGCCGCCGCCGTGCCGTCATGAGACGGTCCGCCGCGCTCAGATAGACAGGAGCGTAGTTCTGTGCACAGCATGGGTAACACACTTAGCCAAGAAGGTAAAAACAAATGGGCATGGGGCGTGTTTTTTTATTCATGTGTACTTGTAGCAGCGTGGCCGTGCTGGTGCTGGTGCTGACTGTGCTCTGTGTTGTGGGGACGGAGAAGAATGGGCCGTTGTCCTCCTCGAACTCATGTCGTGTCGCGTTGTGTCGTTGAGTTGTGGCCCCCCCCCCCCCCCCCCCCCCCCCTCGTCCTGTTGTAAATGCTTTGCGTCGAGGTAATGCTGTTCTGCTGCGCTCTCGCATTGACAAAAGCATGTGGAAACAGAAGAAAAAGGGACATTTTAAACAAAATGATGAACTTTTTTTTCTCTATGATTAACATTGTGTTCTGTCTTTCTCGTAAATGGTGTGCGACGGTATGTCTGAAAAACCCCAAAACCTTTCGGCCGTGCTGACATTGAAGTGGAGGAGTCGGCTGTGTGTTTCCTGATGTCTTTGCCGCCCCTCCTAAAAAAAAAAAAAAAATAACCCAGACAACCCTTTACACTAACCAAAGGCTTGAGGTTGACATTTACAATAAAAACAGCTGCAGAAAAGCAATAAAAGCACCTCTGTGATAGCCCTTGTTACTTTCTTGGCCAGGGGCAGTAACCTCCTGGAGTCTCAACTGCTTGTTGCCTGGCGACTGCTGCCAGCCAAGAAATAGTCCAGCACGTAATTTAGAAATTGCAATAGTTTTTGTCAAAAAAAACGTATATGTCGTCAATCTTAACATTTGGCAATTGATAAAAGGGAGCCGCAAGGAGTAAATGTGTTTTTTTTTGTTTTTGGACGTTCAGGTTCATGAGCTGTAACGTTTCCCTATTTACAGACATCTCTCCTGCTGAGCTGGACGCTCTTTGGAGGGAACCACCATATACCCTCGGGGGAGCAAATGAACACTTCTCAGGAAATGACATCATGACTCAAGGTAAGCTGTCTTACGCATTCTGTCTTCTTTTTTTGTTTTGAGATGAAAGAAGAAGTTACCAAGTCACACCTTGCTATTTGTGTCATTTCGTGACTTTCACCCTGTGACTACATACTGATGTCTTTTCTGAAATGCTTGCCATCTTGACTCATCTCTCATTGTAACTCCTTTGAGCTGCCCATTCACCCTTTTCTCCTGACTTCAGGTGAAGGTGAGGAGGACGGCATTCCAGTGGCGGAGTCATGTGAAGGAGGGGCGGCGCCCGACAACTACTGGAAGAAGAAGGCGGCCCTGAGAGGAAGCACTGTGTCACTGGGAGGGAAATTCTCCACAGGTGAATTTAAACGTAGTATGTTTCAAATATGTAATGTTCGCAAACCCGGGAAGCAACCAATGATTTATCGACTCAGCAGTTTAGCTCCATCACATCCCTCTCCCTCAGGTTCTTCCTCTCAAGTAGATTTAAATGGCCTCACGGAGTCCAGTGAAATGCCTAATTTTATTTATTTATTTGTTATTCCCCCTGTGAATAACTCATGGAGCCTCACGCTGAAATATGAACTCTTAAAGGAACTCTTGAAAGTTCTGTTCCACCATACATATCCTCATCTTACTCTGTGACTTCAGGCACAGAAATACACCAACGCGCATGTGTACAGTGAGATAAATTAGAAATATCATTATAAAGACATTAGTTTATTCCTTCAATTCTGGCAAATGATCAATTCTCCCTATTCCCCATTATTGTACACTTTGTTAACTTTTCTTTTGCCATAACTTTTAATGTCTTGCAATGCCTTGCAACAATCGAAGGGATCGATCACGACGCTCCCCTTGTCTTTGAAACAGACATCGAGCTGCTGTTCACCGGGCGGCGGCGCTCCGGCGAGGACCCCGACGGGGCCCTGCAGGAGTCGCTGCGCACCCGACTCCGAGTGGTGGAGAGCAACAGCCAGGACGTCATCCAGCTCTTCAAGGTGAGGGACGGTCACACCTTACAACGCAGAACTCACCTGGGCATTAATGTACTACTCAGACCTCCTCGTAAAAAAAAAAAAAAAAAGACAAATGTGCACTATGACATGATCAGAGTCCACCAAACGCAATACGATACGTCGGGGTCGTAAATGTTTAGTGCACTGGGTAGATTCCATTATTGAAACGTGAGACTTTGTTTCTGCAGGACCTGTCGGCGCGTCTGGTGTCCATCCACGCTGAGAAGGATAGCTTCGTGCTCACGTTCAAGACCGTGGAGGAAATCTGGAAGTTTTCTACTTACCTAGCATTAGGTTAGCAGCTACGACCATTTAGCACCTCTAAGGGCCTGTTTTCTCAATCACGTCCGACACTAATGCATCCTTTTATCATTTCTGCGTGCTCAGTTTTTCTTCTTGATGTATTATTAAGCCTTTGGATGCATTATTTGTGCTCTTTGTTATCTTGAAAGTGTATTGTTTGGCCAGCATGCCGTGATAGCAGCATAGATAAGGTCAGCAGGATTTTCTTCTGAGTTGCATGTGCTCCGTCTCAGGTTACGTGGCCCGCTGCTTGGAGAACTTCCTGTGTGATCAGTCCTTCTGGCTGGATCCAGAGCTGCTCAGTGACCTGCAGATCAATGTCAGCGTGGACGAGGATCGACTGGCCACCCTCTACCTGGGACTGTTACTGCAGGAGGGTGAGTGATGCCGTGCTCTGGTGCTACGTAGAAGCTCAGTCAGAGTTTTATGGACTTTTTTAGAGTGGAATGAGGAAGGAACGATTTATCGGAAGCATCTTACATGCACATGTTTCTGTACTTATTAAGTAGCCAACCTTGGCTGCCATTTGATCCCATTACTTTAAAATCCATTTCACTCACCCCAATTAACCTAATGAAAGCCTCAGAAATACCTTACGTGCCTCACTATGTCTGAGGTATATATATATCTTTTTGACAAAACAAATGATGATGATTTCTATTCTTTTCTTGTTCCTCTGGAGAAGATCAGAGCAAAACATTCCCTGTGAATGTAAAATAAAAAAAAGCAGTGCTGGCAAATAGTGCTGAGAATTACTTTAACGTAACATCTGAAGGATGTAACATATCCATCATTCACCAGTGGCTGAGGGGCCCCGTAAGCTGTAGCAATTTTGCTGATTTCTTCCACTTCAGAGTTGGATATTTTATCAACACAAAAAACCTGAAGGCTCCCGGTTGTGAATCCAAACATGCTTTTGTTCTCTTTCTTTCACTCAGGCTCTTTCTTCGCCAAGGCGTTGTTCACAAGGACGGATTATAACAAGGACGACGAAGAGCAGCTGTCGTTCAAAAAGAACGATTTGCTGATGGTGAGGGACACGGGGCAGGAGAGCATGGGGGAGGGCACCATGCTCTCCACAGGAAACCACGGCCTAGTGCCAGTCAACGCCATGCAGCCGCTGCCGTACCCCTTCTACCAGTGAGTCACTCCGCGTTCCTTTAATGAACGACGCCTTTGTTTACCATGTCAGCCACAGTGGGATTAACTTGTTTTCTTGTCAATCGCTTTTTGGCGCAATGAGTGAAGCGGCAATGCAGACGTAGGAACATGAGTTAAACTATGCTTCCTGTTTGGTCAGATGGTTCCTGAGGAACTACCCGGTCAATGTTGGATGCTCGCCAGCAGAAAAGGAACCATACGAACATGCTATTGGTAAAAGGATTCTACATGTAACGCACATTCACACAGCGTTACACTCACATACAGGCTTCTGAACTCCTGAAACCCGTTGTGTACTCCAGCACCGAAGACCAAACAGTTTAAGTGTGAGACTCAACATATTGAGCATTTAAATTAGATTAAATAGCCCCATTGGCAATACAGCCAATACAAACAATTTGTTAAAATTTCTTAACAAAAGTCCGGCCTACTCTTTGACGCCTTCCGTGTTTCTCATGCAGTCTGATGATACATATGTGTTGTGTTGAATGCTGAGGTCAGCTTAGGTAGTTTAATTTCTGAAATTCTATTGTTTTAAATCCGTCAAGGTTCTGATTGTACTGTCTAATTTAACAAAAATGTTGTTTTTTGCCATTCTTTAGGAGTGGAAATAAAAGATGCAAGACTTTGTTCCGTGCTCACAATGGATTATTTTAGCTCAAACTTTATTGAAAAATGTTGAATATGTTGAATAACTTTACGTTTTGTATTACGTTTGGGATGTCAGCAATATCCCTTTTTTAAGAGCACCTACTGAAAGCTAATGTAAAATCCACTTCCTGTTTACTGGAATACACGGCAGTGCAGAGGCAGAGTGGATCAATACTAATATGTTTATGCATATAGTGCATTCAAGGCTGCAACCTGAAAGCACTTTTGAAACGCATTCAGACTTAATTGTCAATCGTTTGCAAAATAGACAAAAATACTCATAAAAGTACAAAGATATACCGTCTCATCATATTTATGGTCAGACCCCGTTTGAGCTCAAAACCAGGTCAGGTCTGCTGCTCGTCCTCACCCTTTTCTCCTCATCACGTACCTCAGTGACAGGTTCCTGTGCAGCTGTGGTCGACTACAGTCCAGTTGGCCCGGATGAACTTCAGCTGAGCCAAGGAGACATTGTGGAGATCCAGGGTCTTCTGGTCCGAGGCCTGGATGTGTTCATAGCAACGCACGCTTCCACGGGTCACACTGGTTTCGTACACAAGGTCCACGTCAAGCCTCTGGACACCGTACCCCTGTAAGATGATCCGTTCTTCTTTGTTGTATAATACCTGCCGCCGCCAGAAACTACTGGTCTCATGACGTTGTGCGTCATTTGAAGCGCTTTATCTAAAATCAGCATTTAGTTGCTTCTTGTGCATCTTTTTATGGAATTCCGGTTCAGTGCATGCGCCATGTGAACGGGTGGGATGGGCATGAGGGGGCCCTGCGGACTGCAGAAGTGATAATGCTGCCTTTGTTCCCCTTGCACAGGGACAGACGGCTAGTCTTTCTGACTGCCGAGGAGAGGGCGAGCCTCGCTCAGGTCAACCCCTGCAGCTCCGAGCCAAGTGACAACGGCCTGCTGGAGAGACTCTTCTCGTCCGACATCAGCTCCGTGTACAGGCTAGGTAGGGGAACCGCGGGGCAGATTCTTTGGTTGGCGTGTGGCAGAGAGAAAGCGTGATGCCAGACGTCTTGGCTCCTGTTTGTTGTCCTTAAGGTGTTTCCCTCTCGATCCCCATGTGGGAAATTAACCCATGTACCGGTTTACCTGGTGTGTTTCTCAGACAGGCTGGATGAGACAGACTTCCTGTACATCAGAAAACGGCCAACACACGGTAATGCGTTACAGTTCATAGTGGAGCTCAGCTGTCCACGAGCTTATTGGACTAAAACAACTCATACATCGTATAAATGCTCTCCTCTTCCCAGATCACAAGATCCCTGCCAGCACCCGTCACAGTGTCATGTCAGAGAAAAGTGAAGGCGCCTCCACCTACCTGTCCTCTCCTCGCACCTCTGTCTCTCTTCCCTCCCCTCGCCTCTCCTTCTATCAGTCCCACAATCCCCTGCCTCGCGAGGGCGAGCGTCTGTCCTTCCATGTGGACGACACATTCAAGGAAATGGATGAGTTCCAGGAAGACCCACCGCTTTTCTTGGAGGAGAACAGCTGGGAGGGGGAGGACTCTGAGTTCAGTGACCCCACACTGACACTGCTCAACCATGAACACTTCCAGGTCTGCGAGTCTCTGTTTATGCAATACAAGTTATCCTTCTCTGGTCTATACACAGTAGAAACCTGATGCTAAAATGTACATATGTGCACAACTACAACCATGGCACCATCCTTATTTGAGGAGATTATTTTTCTTATTGGCTTGTTACTACTCTATTCATGTCTAAAAGAATGAAACGTCCGGTTGACGCAAATTTAACGAATGATATCGTTGTGTTTATTATTGATTGTAAATTCTTTTGAACAAACACATACCACCAGCTAAGAGCCAGCTCTTTTGTTTTTTTTTGTTCTAGGAAGACTTCCTGCCACTGTACGACCTGAAGTACTCCTTCCTCTGGGTGACCTTCAGTGGCAAGACTGAGGACGAGCTATTGGGTCACCTTGAGAGTGTCAGGGAGAGCGCCAAGAGGATGGGCCTGGACTGGGCACATCGACGGGCATGCTTCCTGTTGGGAAGACTCTGTGCCCGGAAGCTAAAGCTATCCCAGGTTTGTCCTTCTTTGTGTATTCAGGATACGACAAAATGCTCAATTCCTCCTGAAAGAGACCCACAGTTTACACATTATAATCTATACAAACCCATGTTCATACTTCCTCAGGCCCGTGTGTACTACGAGGAGGCTCTCGGGGTTCGCGTGGACAGCTTCTCTGACACGCCGCTCCTCGTCGCTCTCTACACAAACCTCACCGCCGTCTACCTGAAGCAGCGTATGACGGACAAGCTGCCCCAGACCCTGGAGAAGGCCAGCAGCCTGCTCCTCTGTCTCCCCTGCCACACCTTCACCTCCACGGACGAGGTGGAACTGCTGCAGCTGCTGTTGAGAAGGTCGGTGGTGACGGGGGACAAACACCTGGAGGCTCGCGTCTGCTACCTCATCTCCACCCTCTTCCTGCTGCGCAGGAAGACCGATGACGCCCTCCCCTTCGTTGAGCGACTCCAGTTCCTCTCGTTGACGCTCTCGGCCGCCGAAGGGCGCCCCATAGTTCCTTTGGACCTCAACTGGCTCTTGAGCTGGCTCTATCATCGCAAATACATGCCGTACTTAGCGCTGGCCTCTCTGAGCCTGGACTCAAGGCAGGACCACTCACTTGACGAAGGTTTCAAGAAGATCGAGTTGTTTATCAGGAACTCTGTTCGCCTGAACCCGTGCTGGAATGAAGGAACCTCCCTGCTTCCTGCCCAGATAGTGATTTACCTTCAGCAGGCCCTGATTTTAGCAGAGCAAGCGGAGGACATCAAGACACAGAGGGACCTGTGTCAGGGCTTGGCCACAGTCTACCAGCAGTACGACGATCTAGACAGGGCGGTGCTGTGTGCTCAACAAGCTGTGGAGACGGGAGGCCACATCAACGAGGAGGAGGGCTTCGAGGCCTCCGTGCTGCTCGGCTGGCTGCTGGTGTTGACGGGCCAGGCTGAGAGGGCCCAGAGCGTCCTGCAGCCACTGCTCACCTCACTACAGGTACGGCCAACAACAACAAAAAGCGATTGGTTTTAAATGTCAGTCTTCCTGCTGCTCTTTATGAACATCATGTGTGATCTCTTCAGGGCACAGACAGTCCCACGCAGCGAGGGGTGATCCACAACCTCTTGGCTCTGTGCATGAGGCGGCAGGGTCGCATCCCAGAGGCCGGCTGGCATTTCCACTCTGCCTGTGTGATCTCAAGGGAAAGTGGAAACCAGAGGAACCAGGCCCTGGCACTAGCCAACCTGGGCTGCCTGGCACTGGATGTGGGGGCGCCTTTGGTGGCAGAACGTTTCTTGGTCAGGTGAGACATCAGTGTTGTCATTTCCCCCTCCCAAAACTAAAAATAAACACAGAGGAGTTGTTTATTGGGCTGGTGATTGCATTTCTAGATCCCTGCATCTTTTTCTGGAGCTGTGGGAAAGCCCTATTGACGAAGAGCATGTTCAGACTTACCTCTGGCTGGGGAGGAGCTACAAGGACAGGAGGAGGAGCCAGGACAGCAGGGCCTGTTATGAAATGGGGCTGCTAATTGCTCTACATGCCAGAAACTTACACAGTGAGTACAGTTGTTCACTAAAGTGAACATTCATACATACAGTAAGTCACACACAACCTGATTGGCTCTACCTATAGACTTAGAAAAATTGAACCCATTCCAGAAAGGAATTACGTAGTTTTTCTACAGGCAATATTGAAATTCTCATTGAATGTACTCAAGCAAATAAAAAACTGCTTGGATATAATGTTTGAGAATAAGCCCTCTCTGTAAATGTTTAACTGTTCCTTGAGGGAATAAAGACACCTATGAATGCATTATTACTAGTTTTAGTCTGACGAAATAGGAGTATGACCTCTTTTTATATTAATATATGGGATATGTGTTTTTTCTGTCCCTTTTCAGTCCCAAATCAATCCTCTGTCCTGTCATTTCTTTGCTAATAAAGTTTGCTAATAACATTAGCTGTGCCAATCGTACAGCAAAGGTTAAGCTTGATGTCGGTCTCATTCATTATCACTTACGTATCACACTGTATTGAGTTTCATCGGAAATCCGCTAACACACTTGTCTCCTTTAAAGGTCGGATGGTGGTGGCCAAGGTGCTGAGTCGTGTGTATGCCGACATGCTGCTGTACGGCCAGAGTATCGTGTACTACGAGCACTGTGTGTCGGTGGCCAGGGAACTGAAGGACAAGAGACTAGAGGGAGAGTATCTAGAAATCCTCAGCAGCCTCTACCTCACACTCAACACGGAAAGGTGAGTTTGTGCCTCCCCTTCCCACTGACTTATTCTCAATCCATCTCTTCCAAATAAATCTTATTTCTGGATTGCAGATCATCTCGCAAATCTCTGGACTACACCAAGCAGAGCCTAAGAATTTCCATCGATTTAGGCAAGAGAGAGGAAGAGTCAGAGACCTGGCTGCAGGTGGGGCGCATCTATTACCTCATCCAGGAGGACGAACTAGCGGATATGTACCTGCAGGTGAGGGAGGGAGGGAGGGAGGTGAACACTTTCCGCTGTTTCGTTTCTTCTGCTCTGGTGTTTGGGGAATTCGCAACAAGCCCCTGACAATCATCGTTTGACATTGTGATTGTTGAATCAATATTGATCGACAATGTGATCTGATAAACAGGCAGCAGTGAAGACCGCCCTGAGGATGAATGATCATCACTTCGCTTTGAGCATCTACGAGGAGGCAGGAGACGTCTACTTCAAGGGCTCCAGGAACCGAATGGCTTCGGTGCCTTTCTACAGGGTAAGAGGATGCAATGCAGACGCGGTTTGTTTGGGTCTCATTAAATGCTTTTTCTTTTACATCGGTGGAGGCGCCGATCTCCCTTTTTTGTGAACAATTCTCTGTGTTTTTTCGTTGCAGGATGGCAGTCTTCCATTTGCACGCAGCATCAAGGACATCCATTCAGAGTTCCGTTTGCTGAGCAAACTGACAGAGCTGTTAATGAACCAGGGAGAGCAGGAGGAGGCCTTGCAGTACGCAACACTGGCCGTTCAAATCGCCGACAAAACAGGTGCAAGGAAGTCAAGCGTGGATGGAAAATCCCGGCCTGACGACTGTTCACTTTTCACAGTAACGTAGGAGTTTGTCATCCATTGTTTTTCTCCCCCCCCCCTCCAGGGTTGCACGTGAATGAGAGGACAGCCTACCACCGGCTGGCTACCATCTACTACAACCTGCAGCAGTACGAGTTGGCAGAAAACTACTACCTCAAGTCCCTGTCCTTCTGTCCGCCCTGGCTGCAGGACCCTCTGGAGGCTCGCTACTACACCAAGCTGTACTGCAGACTGGCCAACGTCACGCTGCACAGGCTGAAGGTAAAGCAGCCCGCTGTCTCTCTGTTTTCATTCTGGTGCAGATTGAGCAGACAGAATTCATACAGTATGTTTTTTCTGAAATATTATTTAAAAGTCATTTTGAGCCAAGTGAGGGATGTTTATGACATGTTTTTCTATATTTGTGTTAAGTTCTTTATTTCCTTTAGTCTTTACATACCAATGGTGATTTTTTTATCTCACCATGAACAAGTGGCGATTTTCTGTAACAAATTGGTTTAAACATAAAAATGTTGTTTTTTTTTTCCTTTTGAGGAACTTTGCAACCTGAGAATAAGGTATTTCATTCAAAGTAGGAAGTACAATATTAACACTGAAACTATTGTAAAACGTAGCTTTCCTCTGGATGCAGGTGAAAGTGTAGCTAGTCATTAAATAGAATTTTGTTGTTCTTAACATTATCATCTTAGTATCCTTTTCACAGTATCCATACACTGTGCAATGGAAATCCAGCCTGAAAGCCATTAAATGATGGTGTATTTGATTAAAATGAGACCTGTGCTCTGTGCACTCTCCCAAGGATTCATTTGACGCTGTGGGCTACTTCCATTTGGCTCTGGCAGCGGCCCTGGAGGACCGAGCTAACCCAGAGGCTCTGTATGTGGTGTACATGAAGCTGGCCGAGATCCACGGCAACCACTTGCCCGATGATCAGCTGTGCAGAGACTACAGAGACAGAGCCCAGAGTCTGAAGACAGTTCTGGCTGGAGAGGAAGGCGCTGCTGCTGAGGAGAACATGAAGGACGTGGACACAGGGACGGGCCAAAAGACGGACAAGGACTCTGCTGCTGATACGGAAAGTTTGCTGAGAACAAACTCGAGTTTCACTTCAACTGAAAATGAAAAATGTGAAGATCACTTGCTTGTAAATACTGGAATAATTCTGAGAGACACAGAGGACGGATCCACAGACACTGCAATTGGAGATAATCAAGTGAATCGTGATGGCGACGGCCCTCTTTTGGACCCCTTGGGGCCTGGGACAGAAACCACGACCAGTCACTCGTACAGTGACAGTATTTTCACCGAGTCCTTTGATACAGCCAAGGAGCAAATCTCAGACTGCAGCACTTCCACCGACACTTTGCAAACTCACCAGAACCAAGCGGATGATAAAGACTTTGACACTGACTATCACACGCCGAGTCAAGTACCTGATCATCTCCCAAGTGCATCACAAGACACACATTCTGATGTTCAGGATGAACAGAAAACTCCCTAAAGAAGCTCCCTAATGAAAATGCAGATCCAATTCAGAAATGTGTCAGTCTTGAGAACAACAGGTGGGAACAGGGACTGTCGGCATTGAAACCGATGAAGCTGTGGAAGACTAAACAGAGAGATGAGTGGGAAACAGGTGGACCTCGACTACGTCTACTCAGAGTGTTTCTTTATGTTCTTCACTTACATTTCCAGCGTCTGGTCAAATGATTTTGGACCAGCACATTGACTCCGACGTTCCAGGCACATTATCAGTGACTGTAAAGCATGTGCCTTTTTGTATGATGCACCCTGTGCTTGTTGCGGTTTACTCTGCCTGTCGTATATATCTTTTTCTAAATGTACATTTTTGTATCTCTGGAAGATATGACAAACATAAATATTGTTATTTTGATGGCAAAGTGTTTATTTGTTTTTCTATCTCTTCAAATATAGGACAAATACCTGGTACAAAGCAAAAGAATATGAAACAGCCAGAGCCAAACCAATCAAGTGGTTTTCCTCAAATAGGAGAACACGTTGCATTTGTTTTTCTGCAGATGTAATAAAGACATAAAGTGAGTAATTCCCTGGAACTCATTCAAAATGGACAAGTGTCTCTTTGTACAGAGTCAAATGGAACCCAGTGCATTAATTGTGGCTCACTGATGTGGTCTTAATAGCTTTCAGACACCAATGGTGTTTTTTTAATCAAAAAACAACTGTATGAATTATTTCACAGGAGCGTCCTACGGGTTCTGATACATTTTAGAGTAAAAGCACTTTGAGATAACGGTAAGAAAGTGATGTTGCATCCCTACTTCGCTAACTATGTTTATAGCACCCTAATATTACACTGATAGTATTAAAGCGCGGCTATTCAATTATTATTCTACAAGGTCCAGTCAAGTTTTCCTCATGCAAAGGTCCAGAACCACACTTTTTACTCTCACAATTTGGTCTCAATTTTTTAAATTATACATTTAAAAAAATGTTTATTATAAAACAGTTAATAGTTAATAAAATAGTTTAACAATAAAGTAAAATTTAAATCAAGTTCATTAAGAAGTTTCAATAACTGTGTAAGCAGGTAATTCATGTGATTCTGATCATATCGGACCCCTATTTTTCATCTTTGTGTTCCCTCATATTGTATTGAGTAATATTCGTGCTTTGTCTCGTAGTCGCATTGAAACTCGAGATAATCGCCCTGCTCTCTGAACACGAGACGTGCTGCTTCTGAACTGTCACTGGAAGGCATTTGCAGCCGGGCCGGGCCTCCTGTCGTGCCCCCGGTGTCCCTCTTGTTTACCCCATGCCGCTCTCTGTGTGTGTGTGTGTGTGTGTGTGTGTACTGTGGGAAGAGCTCCGGGACTGACCTTCGCCTGGCTGCCTCCTCATCACGGCTCATTCACCTCACCTATCCTACACCTACCCGGGTACTCCATCCATCCTCCTCCTCTTTTTGCACAGCCGTGTGAGCAGGGCAGGAGGTGCTTTTATTCCCAATGCTGTGCACCTAAGAGCCAGAGAGGGAAGCACTGGATTAGTTTGAACATGAAACGCTGTAGCTTGAAAGCACCACAAGAGAGCGCTGTCAGCTTGATGTTGAAAAGCAAGTTGATCGGTCGTTGTTTCTCCGTTCAGCCAAAGGTGGGCAGTGAAAGACGAGCCGTCCTGCAGTGTTACATCCTCTGCAACCTCTTTTAACAGGTAACACAGACATGACAAAAGATCTAGTTTTTTTTTTTTTTTTTTGCCATCTCACTGGCAATGGCAAGAATCCAAGGTGAGCACAATGGAAAGTGTCGCCGCCATCACATTTATTTACTTGCGTTGACTTAAAGTCTAACAATGGTGTGTATCCGTGCAGGACGGTTCTTGTACAACACTTAAACCATTGTGGATTTTATCTTTTCCTGACAGTATGGGTTTGGAATACAGACCATTTTTATATATGTCATCATTATGGTATGAATTCAACTACATTTGTGAAAAGGCTTTTCCGAATGTCTTAAACTACATTAATATAAATTAATATAAATTGTAGAAAATGTAAGAAAAACATTGTAGTAGCTAAAAATGAGATGTGAGGGACAAACAAAGACTGATTATACTGTATAACAATGATGGAACTTTATTAATAATGTAGATGGTCATCAAATACAATAAACGAAAATACACTTTGTACTTTGGATAGTCAATTTAATAAAGATGAAACATCTCAGGACTAAAAATAAGCTGAATTTGATGCCAATCCTCAAAACCGTCAAAAAATCTCTCAGCAACTGTAGTCATCGCAGACTTCTGTATCCAATTTGTCAGACTTTCAATTGTGTTCTGGCTAATTTCTCTTCTTTTATTGACTGGGTGCAGTGGTGTGACTGGGACTCTAACGGAGCCAGGGCCAAAGTTCCCTAAAAGGACATTTTCTTGGTCGTTTCAGACAATACAGACATCATTTATAAATGTCATCATTATGGCGATCCGTGAATTCAACCACATTTGTGACAATAATATAAATTGTAGAACATGTAAGAAAAACATTGAAATAACTAAGAATGAGAGTGGAGGCAAGGTCAAACAAAAACTGATTAAATTCTAAAACAACGACAAAAATGAAGAAATGTTTGCAAATGTTTGCATGCTGAATACTCTTAAAGACTTCTGTCCTTCCCTCAGAGGCACGAGTTCAAAACACGTCGGATTGTGCCAAAGCAAGCATTGAATTGGTCTTTTCAAAGTTATCAGATATTCAGCCAGCAAAGCTTATAAAGTTCATAAACAGCAGAAACGCAGAAGCTCGATATCTATGTGACCCCAAGACATTCCAACAGATAATCTGACCTCCTAGGTGCACATAAAGTCGATTTTTTACTGTCCTATTTCTTTAGAACAGTAGATTGTGATAGTAAAAAAAAAAATGTGCACATATAATTCATTTTCAACATTTGAATTAACTTTCGGTCCACTTGATGACTTCCTTCTGACAGGCAAAGCTCTTTTCTTGAGATCATTTTCAGGGAACAACACCAATTGGAAACCCATGAAGCTACAAACTAATGACTAAGTATAACTATTATCACTATGTTTATAGGAACATTCTCTAGAGGTCAAACTACCATATGAAATAAAATGCTGATCTCATTTTCTTAGGTTAACCCTTGTTGTTTAATAGCACTGCTTCTTTATTTTACATTTTCTACACAATAACAAAACGGTCACACCACTGCACCCAGTCAAGCAAAGAAGAGAAATCGGCCAGAATAGAATTGAAAGTGTGAAAAGGTTGATACAGAAGTCACTTCACATCTTCAACTTGTACCCGAGATCTTGAGAATTATTATTCTTGTTCACACAGACTTGTAGACGCCTAATCTTTTCACATTGTTGTTCCTAAATGGAGATTGGCATCAAATAGAATGAAGAAGAAAAACCTTCTGAACATCTCAGGACTAAAAATAAGCTGAATTTGATGCCTCGAATCCGTTGTGTTTCAGAAACTCTCACAGCAACTGTAGTCATCGCAGGCTTCTGCATCCAATTTTTCAGACTTTCAATTCTGTTCTGGCTAATTTCTCTTCTTTTACCGACCCGACGCGACCCGTACCGTACCGCTCGGTGGAAATATTGACTGGGTGCAGTGGTGTGACTGGGACTCTAACAGAGCCAGGGCCAAAGTTCCCTAAAAGGACCTTTTCTTGGTTGTACTGAAGGCTCGGTTGGCATTGAGTGCTCACTCTTCTTTTCTGACATCTGTTCATTTTTACAAACTAATGATGCAGAACAACCTCAAAGTAGTTCTTTAATGGTTACAACGTAAAAAAAAAAAAATCAGAATAAGTGATAAATTGCTATTTTGGTTGCTTGTGCATGTTTTTTTGTTGTATTTGAATGTATGGTTGCAGTCCACATGCATTTTCTCATTAGCTCTCTTAAAATGTTTTTCATTGATTCCTGTTTCTTTTGGACATTTTGGCTCATATTTGTTTTGTTTTTTTGGTTCTTTTGTAAAAAATATATTAAAAAAGGCAATGCTACTTAAACAATGGTGAACCCAAGTAAATTAGATCCTTCAGAGTCAAAACTAAATCAGAATACTTTTCAAACCAGTTAAACTTACTTCTCAATTCAGCTGATCTCAAAATAAGAAATATGATTTTATATATATATACATATATATATATATATATATATATATATATATATATATATATATATATATATATTTAAGTAATAGTTCATGACTACTTGGGATCTTTAAGTGAATATGAGATCAGACCATAAAGAGGCTGCAACACAGATGGATTTGGTTCACAACTCGTTTTCATTTTGAATTTCTTATCGTACAGTTCAATGCCGACCGACTGCAACGCCTCGCTTCACGCTTCTCCCCTTCCATCTGCTTCTCAGTCACTGCTGCCCTTTAATGGGGAGGGAGGGACAAACACACACACACACCCCCGGATTAAGCCCAGCTGAAGCTGATTAGACCTCATCCCCGCACCGCCCCCTCGTTGGTTCCCCCTCTGCAGATGAGCTAACCCTTCCCCACCACCACCACAACACCGTTTACAAGAAAAGAGAAGACTATCAGAAGAAAGTCGTCCCGATGTGACTGAAAAATGTAAACAAGTTTGAAACATTTCTAGAAATAGATGTGGAACACTTGCACGTGTGTCTAAACATTGCACAGCTTCGTAATCGTAATCAAGAGATTTAGTTATGGATGTATAAGTGTTCAACAAGGATCCCCCTCTCCCAGACTGCCCCCGCCTCACCTGAACCCCAACGCGAAGGCTGGGTCCTCCAAGCATGCGGCCCACCGGATTGAGACACGGCTACAGGTGGACACCAGGTCTGGTGGCTGCAGGGCTGACAAGGGACAGCTGGAGCTTATCAGGGGGAGGCAGACAACCAAAAGCAGCGAGAAAACACACAAAGGCGAGAGAGAGGTGAGAAACACAATAAAACAAGACACGCACAAAACAAAGACATATTGACTGTTCAGACTCAGGAATACAGACTATTGGCCCGAGATTCTGATCTACTGTTTCACATGCAGGCCGCCATTGTTGAATCAGGGTTTGGTCTTGGTTTGAACACTAGACATTAGCCCATGACATCACAGAAACCCACACTTAGACACGCGTGTTGGCATCTCTTCATATCTTTTAGCAGCATAATATTCATTATTTATTCAATAAACACTTAGTTTGCAGAGGAAAGCTGGGGGAGATCATTCTGATTCCGACAGGGATTCCACTAGTGACGTATGAGGAAGTTCCACTTTGGATGGGACAATGCAAACATGTGACTATCATTCCTTCCTGTGTTTATGTTTCCCTTGGATGATTTAAAACCTGAGATTTCCAGTTGTCCATAAAGAGTCAGGCGTTTGCGCACGTTGGCCTGTACGTGTCGGCCTGCATTTCCTCAGACTGCTAAAATGTTTTCATATTTTTAAAGTCTGTTAATTGTGACTGATTCAGAACACAGTATACTGGACAACAATTGATTTCTTGGAAGCAAATGATGACTTATTTGGCCAGATAATTCACCTACTAGGAGAAAGGGGGGGGTCTTTTTTTTTCCTTGACCTGGGACGTTTTGCCAATTCACTCAAATCCACAGAGAGACACCCGCCCGCCCACCGGTAGCAGCAAGACAAAGAAAAAGATGAAGAAAACTAAAAATCTGGTTGACACTTGAGATCAAGTCCTACCACTGAATGTCTTTTAACATCAAAAGAAACTTCTTTCCATACTGTTAACATCTGTATTCTTGTCGGGAGGCAATTGAACCGTGTTGTAATTTACTGACGAGTATGTGCGCAGCAGACCGCAATTATATCTGTAACGGCATTAGAAATGAATAAAATCTTAAATACAATAGACTAAAATGAAGAATTTCACATTAATGTGCTGTTCACTGACAGAAACGCGGTTGAAATGAATCTTTTGAATATCCAAATGTTTGCTTTGAGCTGTGAGCTTTCTGATGGAGTTTACAGACTGGTGAGCTATGAAGGCTTCCTTTTTTCCCTCTTTGACAGCTCCGTAGTGAATTACATGATGTACGAGTTACATGATGTACAAAGAAAACAGGGTTCGACACAGCAACCCGTGAGGGAATTTACAATATTACTGCACCGAATGACGATTAACAAACATGTTGGCAGAATATCATGTTCGAGAAGTAAAACATTTTTTTTTTTTTTTTTTTGAATTTGCGTTTTATGGCGTTTTTGTTGGCCTTGAAATCCGAGCCAAGCTCCTGCTTTTTTTTTCAAGTTCATGTTTGCTTTCATAACCTCAGGTCGGGCGAACCCAATCTTTCAGATGTGGACAAGCCATGATTTGAGATGCGCCTTTGCACGCAGGGACATCCCCACGCTCTCAGACACACACACGCATGCCCATGCCAGTGGGGCCCTTGGGAGTCAGCGGACTGGAGACTTTGTGGTGCCTGGGTTACTACACTCACGAAAGTGCCGGGGGACTTATTGATCCATCAGAGAACATTTTCACATGCCACTGTACACATCACTGCCATGATTGAAATTTCTGAGAAAACGCTCATCCTGCACCAAAACAAACTCTTGTTTCCGGAGAGTTTTCCCTCCACGGTGCTTATAAAAAAAAATGGACTCTGGTGGATTTAAATATGGGAAAATGTGGATCTGAGTCATTGAGGGCCGACAGGAACAGGATTACCAAGCATGGACTTGCATCTGAGCGGCTATGTACAGTGGTTGCAAAATAAGGTGGGTATGATTTCTTCAAGTTTCCTCATCTGTACTGAAAATCGTCCATGAGGCTCCAGGGAACCCTTGGCGTATCTCCAGTACGTCTGCACACTGTGGATTGTCCACGGCCCACGTCTAAGGCCCCAAAAGACACAACTCAAACCCAAACTGTAATGTGAGGCTGCAGGGAGTCTTGTAAAGCATTAGAGGGGGACGGGTCGGTGGGGTGGGTTACTCTGAAGATGCCTCGGTGGATTGTGAAAATGAAATGCAAGAAGATTAAATGAAAGGTGAGTTGATGAATAGCTTTTTGATGATAGAATCATAAGTTTAAAGTCATTCAAGTGCTTTTTTTGATCCCTCAATGACCACATATTATAACTAATAATTATCTTGACTTCATCCGACTAGTTTCTCCTGATTGAACTGTTGGCTCGAAGTATGTATAACGGATGCTAGTAGCTGGGGCCTGTTACGCCCACATCAGCTGTCTATCTACTGGGAATTCTGGTACATTCTGTTTTTTCAAGCTTTATTACTATAGAAATACGTGACATAAGTGATTAGGCTTAAGCTGACTGGTCTCCAGTAGAAAGTCAGCATCCTCACCAGTTGATGGTCAATGCAAAGGGATACTAGGGAGCTAGTGGACGTAAGTAAGGAAAGGGAAAACTCCCACTGACCCGTACACCAGGTTGCAAGCCAGAGTATCCTGTTCCATTATTGTCAGTGCATGTGTAAATATCAAACAAATCGTAAAGAGAATGAAAGTGTGACCGATCCAGTGACAGATTACAGTCCATAGACTGACTTGTTATATAAAGTATGTGTCGTGAAAGGTTAAGTCAATGGTGTCTTTGTTATCCCTGCAAACATAATATATTAACTGATTTTCGTTGGATAAGTTACTCCGATTTCTACATTACTAATTATAAAAATTACTGCTCCTTGTTTTTAATCTGCATTCAGCAGATGACAATGTTCTTACGCTTGTAATGGGCATTAAAACCCTTTGCAGTCTTAGTAAGTGGAGTAACTATTGAAACATTTGTGGGACTATCTCTAATGACCTCCTCCTGTGGAATTTTGGGATGGAACGAGGTGCTCTGTTACTTGGAGCATTGGGCAGGCTGACTGAATGTGTTTAAAAGGACAGTGGAAACATTTTTTTTATGATATCCAGATCCTCCTTCCTGTCCATCATTCCGTCTGGATCACGTGCTGATGGTTGGTTTTCCCATACTGAAATAGACTCAACTGTTGTCAGGCTGCATCCACACGTCTCGTACCTTATTCTTCAAGGTCTTTGATGGCGTCTGTCTCTACGATACAGTCCTAGTGAGCGGGCTAATGAGGACATCACAAGCAACATGGACATCATTTATTTCAATACCAATGTTACAATTGTGTTTTCATAAATACCACAGGACACCACATGTTGTAGCAGGCTCTGTATCTTGACAAACAGTGACAGCAACTTGTGCAAAAACAGGGTTTGCAAACATTTAGTAAACATTCAACTGAGTGACGGTTCCTTTCGGTCAGAAAAAAAAAAAAACATTCACATGTAATAGGTTTGTTTTTTAAAATTCTGGCAAAAGCAACGTACACATTAACTTTCATAGAGAGATCACGTTCACAAACCGCTCAAGGCAATCCACCTTCGAAATCCGTGCCGCGACGCTGCAGTTTCTCATGACTCTCGCTTTTTTTTTTTTGTCACAAAGCGGAAAGAGGACTTCCACAAAAATACAATGGCACAAGTGAACTCTTCAGGCAGCAGTTATTTACAGTTCACAAACTCAAACTTGCTTTCAATTGTTCCGAAACAAATGTCTCGTGCCTTGAGCTAAACGACGCTACGCTAAACCGTGGGGAGTTGTGTACGTGGACTACTGTGACTTTTATGAAGTAGGAACAATGGATAAGTGAGGATAACATTAGCATGAACCCACCTCAGCGTTCATCGTAACACAATATAAATACACATGAGACGTTGCAATAAAGTCTTTTACACTTGTCTTTAACTCAGAATCCACTTTAAAAATAACCTTTCATGTGTGCAGAGTTGGTACCAGTGGTTACGATGGGTGATCTCAGGCCAAATTAGTGAGAACTGAATGTTCATCGTGTGCATCGGTAAACAAACCGTCTGCTCTACTTGGAATGTTTTAGCATTAATTAAGGATTCAAGACTCATTGCATGTGACTTTGTTGTGTGTCCTCCAGACGTGAATGACGTTCCCTCTTATTATACAGGTGTATTGATGTAACGGTAACCATTAATAACTCTGAGACAGCTGAGGTGCAAGGAGAGGCCACTGCCAGGAGGGAGCAGTGTGGACGTACCTTTCACAACCCACTCTTCTTGGACTTTGACGGATCACTTGTAAGTGGCACCACATACACATCACCATAATGAGATAAAGCAGACATGCAAAACCATCTCGTACACATGCACGCAAAGTCCTTCCTCCAATGACGGACGTTTACACCCTTTTTCAATTTAGTGACAATCGTGCTCTTGTCAAAATGTTGGTCTTGAATCTTTATCCGTTTTGTGGATTGTTGTACAGTGAAAATGCTGGGGGGGAAAAATATCAACCTGGGGAACATTTCTTATGACATTCAACCTTTGCATTTACTTTGCTGTAAATCCATGGAAAAGATAAACAGCAAAAAATATCAACAGATGGGAAACTTTGTTTTTCACATGGCAAACACTGACAGATCACAACATATTTACGTCTATTCCTAAAGTAAGGGACAACAGCACTGACCAAACCTAGCAATACAGTACATATGAATTCCTGTGAGGGGACAAAGTTCACAGTTTTGACTCGAGTCAGATGACCAGAGGCAACGCTACATGCACTAAAACACAGGTCACAAACACAGATTTAGACGCTGACAGTGAGTCTGTGCTCCCCCCCCCCCTCGACTTCTATAGCCACATTTAGCATGCTGTCACTTTGATCAGGACGCCAAACTGACAGGGGAAAAGGGCCCACACCTGTCGCGTGGCGTGGAAAAAGTCGGTGAATTCTCCAGTTCAAGCCGTCATCCAAAGTCATCATTCCGATAGGAAAGTGTATACTTTGCAATTTACTAATCTATTTCAGCGTTTCCGAAGAGGGGGTAATCTGATTATCCCGCTAAACGCTAGAGATAACGGATTTATTTGTGTTATTCACGCTGGGCTCAGCTGGATTGGCGGCATTTCCTGGAGACTTTGCACCATGCAGCAACAAAAGTAGACGGACGGAAACAGCACTGCTCCCATATGCAAATGTTAGACGCGTTTCCCAGACATCCAGACATATGTTTAGAGTCAGGGAGACTGGGAAACGTCAGGGAGACAATGGTGCACTGCTCGGGACTTATTTTGTCATCTCAATTAATCGGCCTCTGAGTAGTCAAGACCAGTCTCTGGCCTGGATGGTGTTATCGCACGGCCATATTTCGACGCACTGTTTATTATTGTGTGTGGTTTTGTACCCTGTGCCATGGCTAAGGAAACAGCTTCTCTGGTTTCAGTCAACACTGTACATGCCGAAACACAGAAACCCCACAATTTAAGAAACGACAGAAATAACTGTTTTGCTACCGCCACATAAGGGGAACAGGAAAGACTCATAGTTTACAGTATGCTAATCTAATGGCTTCATCGTGGGTCAAATACTGGTTTACATTTTCAGCAAGTTAAGCACAAAGCAAGACATGACTGGAGGGTTGTGCAGTAGAAAACCGTGTTAAACACTGTGCATTTATATCTATGACAGGTGCAAGCTTTAAAAGGTCAATACCCAGGATTAACCACATTAATGCCACCTGTTTAAGATATTATATATCTTAACAGCTCAAAATGGAATCTAGCTGTTACAACAAGCTTTTGAGGACGACCCCATGCATTTACAGGCTTGCCGCAGTGAGATAACTTCACATATCTGGTGCAATCTTCTTGCTACAAGAACACCCAGGCTGTAAAACACTAGAGCGGGCCGTGGGGCCTCACGGCACTGCTGAGCCGCTGAATAAATAGAAATAATAACTAGAATGTAAAAACTATGAGAATTATGAAATCAAGCCATATTCAGATTTTGGTAGATTGGAATGTATTTCTTCAAACTAAGCACCAAAGAAGCATTAGGTGTAGAGTAGGTGCATTCTCTGAAGGAAAAATTGCTCACTATTTATGCCAAATTGTCTAATGAGACATTTAAAGCCTCCAATTACACTTTTTTGTAATAAATCTATAGATAATGCATTAATAAATTGATGTAATACATTTTTAGATCTTGTTCCATGAACTTCCGAAAGAAGAAACATGCCCATACATTTAATCTGAGCCAGATAATAAGTAAAGAAACATCTGAGACACTAGTGTGACAGGTAGTCGTGAAATTCTCAGATGAGAGTAAAATGTTAAAGAAGTGATGAGGTAGATGAAAGTTTAACATGGGAAATGTAACAAAAGTGATCAACCTGCAGGATTCATTTACTGAGTTTATAGATAAATACTTTCCTCCGCTCCTCATGAATATTACAGTTTCTGGGAAGGAGTCTCTACCAGCTGGTTTGACTGGTCTTACCTTCATTTTTACAAAGTTTTAAAAGTCTACGGCAGCTGTGTAAACATGTGTCGATCTCCCTATTGACAGAAGTCTCAGGGGCTCCCAGTTAACACGACAGTCATTACAGTCGATAGGCCTTTGTTGCAATTCCCATTGGGGTCCACAGCTTTGTCCACGGCGCCGCAGCCCTCCGCTGTTTTACCCTGACACCCTTCGTTAGTCTCGCTGTCTTCCAGGCTACATTTACTCCTGCCGTGCGGCTCGCTCTGCCAGCTGTTCCTGTCGTAGACGTATCCGTTCACTGGCCCCGGGTTGCTGAGGCGGTTCCTCTTCATGCGGAGGATTTCCTTGAAGGCATACCTGAACTCGGCGCTCCGGCAGTAAATGAGCGGGTTGAAGGCAGAGTTCGCGTAGCCAATCCAGTTGAGTATCCTAAAGGTGAGGTCAATGCCCTTCACCTTCCATATGGCCACCACCACGTTCAGCAAGAAGAAGGGCAACCAGCAAAGGGTGAAGATCCCCATGATGATGCCCAGTGTCTTTAGGGCTTTGTGTTCCCGCAGGCAAAACCTGACCTTCTTGTTGCCACGCCCGTTGTTGGCCTCCAGAGATCTGAGGTGGCTGTTGTCGTTGTTTTGAAAACGTCCAACGCTTTGGTAAATTTTCTTCAGTTGCCGCTTGGCCTCCTGGAATACGCGGCTGTAGACAAAGACCATAATGACCAGGGGGAGGTAAAAGGAGATGATAGAAGAGGTGATGGCGTAAGCCATGTTGGTGTCGAACTCGCAGCAATTGCTGTTCTGTTTGCAGACCGTCGCCTCCTCATCATCCGATATCCACCACTTCATGTAGATGGGCAGGAAAGACGTCAAGGCGGCAATCACCCACACCAGCACGACCACAATGCGAGCCTTGCACTTGGTCAGGATCGACTGGTAGCGGAACGGAGAGGTGATGGCCAAATACCGGTCGATGGCGATGACACACAGGGTCTCGATGCTTGCAGTCACGCAGAGCACATCAGTCGCGGTCCAGAACTCACACCAGAAACGTCCAAAGTGCCAGGTCTTAAAGATGATGTAGCAGGCACCGAAGGGAACCACAACGAGACCCATGACCAGGTCAGCGCAGGCCAGGGAGGTGATGAAACAGTTGGTGACATTTTGGAGACGCTGGAAGCGAGCGATGGCTATGATGACCAGGATGTTGCCAAACACAATGACGAGGACGAGTAAGGACATGACGATGCCCAGCACGATCATGGTTAACTCGCTGTAGCCCTCCTCGTTCTTATCTTGGTCTGATGACGAGTTGAACATCCCCGCAGTCACGTTGAGGTACACTGGGAGGGTTGTACTTCCCATCTGAAGTAACCATTTGTAGATAACACACAAACAGACAGACACACACAGGGGGAAAAAAAATCAATTTAAATGTAAAATCAGCAGGCGAACTAGCAGTGCAAAACAGATCCAATGTGTCTGTTGTTGGTTGTATTTCTACACAAAAAAGGGGAAGAGAAATTAGAACCAACACCCGAAAACAAAAATCATTTCATCCTGGTTTGCCTAAACAACAACGCGCTAAACAAGCCGAGCAAAAATAGAAGTACAAACCTCGACAGGTAGTTGTGTGGTTTCCTGCCTCCCATACAAAGTAGAAAAGCCACAGTTCAGTGAGCTCCTTTACTGTCACATGTCTTTCTTTCTACTGTCCGTTTTTCTTAATCTCCGTGTGCCTCACTCACTCAGTCCCTCAGTGGAGCAGTGCTTCTTCTAATGTGTCTCCCAGGCTATTTGTCAGAGCCCTTATAACGTGCAGCGGTGACATCATGGGCAGTGCTTAGCCAATCAGAAAGCCAGCCTGCGGAGGGTGCTGAGAGCTCCGGAGAGTTTGAACACATTGTGCCTGCAGCCGCTGCATGAAGCTAAAGCTGTAAACATACAGACCTTTTCTCACTTTTTCCGAGTTCTGAAGTTTTAACGGGGCGAGGCTTTTCACAAGCATATCTTTCAGAATGCAAACACTGAATTTAAAGTTGAGAGAAAACAAGTAGTTCATCTGTAAATTTATGCAATGCGGTTTTACAGCTTATGCCTGTTGGTCTGGATAACATCAAAAACAGGGGGAGCTTTTGTCGACCCTTTGAAGGAGAAATTTGGATATAAGTGGTCCAGCTGGCCTTGTTTAACCACTCAAGTGAACACCCTATGATTTAATAGTAGGTTTGACTATTACTTTTGCCTTTTATTTACAAAAATCCTTGGTGTGTTATTGCTTTTATGCCATTGACATAAAATGTAGACCAACTAAATCAAACTAGTCTTTGCAGATACAAGCGCACTCATTTAATGCTACACTGATAGATACATAAAAGCTTAACTGTTACATATACTTTTTGAGACGATTCTTTATCTGGAATACTATTCTGTAAATGCATTATCCATTATGCATTATCCATTTGCTGCATTTGCTAAACAAACAGGTCTCAGTGCGGGAACCGAAATTCTAGCCTTGACAGTAATACAGAGAGGGGAGAACAGATCAGTGGGGTGCAGGTTTTCTCTCCGCTTCAGTTTGAGCCTCGGCCCTGCGTGTGGTGACTCAGCGTGATGCGTTTATACAGAATAATACAATGATGCGATGTATACACACATGCATAAAAAGCGGTGTGTTTTAGTCCTGACACCATGCAACTATCGAAAACTAAAATTGGCATGTGCTTTGAATGGGGAGTTTTTTTTCCAATATCTACTGCTTTTTTGTCCCTGCAGAAATTGACATATGTCTCTAAAGGATGAAGCCCTTTTCATGCTGAACAGCCTTTGAGCTTGAGCCAATGAGGTGCAAATGTGCCGTGGTGCAGGGATGCCCACACTTTTACGGCTCAAAATGAGTCGATATGAAAAAAGAGTCTAAAAACGAGTCTGTCATCTGTCAGAAGCGTGGAAACTGTCACACCCGTTCCACACATTCTTGGTCATTACCTCACTCGATGACTTGCACAGATTGGAGTCAGCCTGGGTTGCCTTTGAATTAAATGAAATGCGTCCGTTAGTAAGCAAGGATCGCTAATCAGCGTTGGCATTGGGGCACCCATGCCTTGGTGTCTCAGATAAAAAGGAATGTTCTCTATTGAATCAGCTAACATAACTTCAGTGACACACATGTCCTCATCTCTTCAACTGACAAGACAAACCCAATGTCTGTAGCTCATGCCTCATAAGCTCAGTATGGGGTCTTAAATCCCCCTCTTGTACGGGTGGGGATAACAAACACTGGAACCTTGTGTCTGCTTTTACCCATAAATAATGTAAACACTGTCTCTTGTCACACAATCATTTTATTTTAACACATTGGTTTTGGGTGCCTGCACAATAGATTCTTGAGATAGAGATCTGTCAGCTATTGCACTGGTTGAACTTTGCGTACATACCCCAAATGTAATGTAATCCAATTTCTATTTTGCAAAGTGTGAATCTGCTTGTTCGATTAATCATGACTCGTTTCCTCAGGCCGTCTTCCTGCATCCTGTCACTCGCAGGCAGAGCTGGGATCCTGTCCCCAGTCAGACACGGTGCACCACTCTGCTAAGTCAAACACCGCTAGAAAAACAGCCATCTTCCATTAGATTCACAGCTCTTTTCTTCATAGAAGGTTGTGATGTTGACTTGATGGCCCAACACTCACCTCCCCCCTCTGTATTTTTCCTGTAATCTGTAAGGAACAATACCTGGAGGCCTTGGTACTCTAGGGAAGGCAGTCAGAAGCATAGGAGGAAATGAGAGCCTAAAAACTTTCTCTCCCTTGTTTCCTTCAATTTACCTTACTGGTATTACATTGGTATTCAACCCATATTCAGATTCTGAGAGTTCTGAGTTGATTGACACCTCTCTCAGGGGTCAACAGAGACCAACAGAGTAAATGAAATGCCTCAAGACAGTGCTGCCCCAGAGCCCTGTCAGTTATTATGGGTGAATAGTGTAGTTAGATATCAACAATGACGAATCAACACTGATGCTTCAAGCAATACAATTACAGAAAGAACAAATATGATCATTTTAAAGTAATTTTGTACAAATGCGCAAATTCAAAGTGCAGATACACGTCTTTCTGTTGAAACAAAAGCCCTAACTTCATGCAATGCTGTTACCAATTAGTGCATGTTTCATGAGTCCTTATCATAGAATTCTCAAATAGGAGAGAGAAAGAAATGTAAACATCCAAACATCGACTTCTAATGTTGCGATAATGCGAAAAGAAGAAAAGAAAATCTGTGCTGCTGATTGTTCAACCATGTCTGATCCATTCATTCTGCGTTAGACCAAAGGAGTTGTTGTGAGGCCAATCGTGTTCTTTTTTAAATTCCTTGGAACACGCCACCGTGGGATTAATCTGCCTCCCTGAACCACTAATTAGTTCTGTAGTTGTGGCCCCTGGGGGACTGCGGGTGAGGTCCACCCCAAAAAAACAAATGAATGACCATCAAAGACTAAAACCTCGACACTGTTTGCCCTGCCGTGCACCTTCAGACGCACAACGTGTCATTCATTCTGGTGGCTAGTATCCAAGTTGGTGTTATGTGTCTTTGCAAATAAACAGAAACTGTAAAACAAAACTGTGAATGACAGCAAACAGGAAATAGAATTTGCCACCAGAAAACAATCGTTTCCCTGCATGGGTTGGTTTTGACAAGGGACAGCAAACTCAACTGCAGACAGCAACGTGTGGGTCACGTGATTTGTTTTATTGACTTAGTAACACAGAAAAAAAAGATTAAGAGGTTATTGGACTTATTATAGGCAGTGTACATGAAGGTCAAAGGTTGTTTGCTGGGATTGCCTTAATGAGGGAAGAAAGAAACTCTGTGTTGAATCTTAGACTTCAGGCAAGATTCATAGTAAGAATTAGATAGCAGCAGCTGAAATATTAGCTTTGTGGATCCCCCTCCTTGTGTGTAACGATCACTAGTACAGGCAAACGTGAACCAAAAACAAAGACTAAGATACAAGGCTAGTTGTGTTTGCTCAGTTTTCAGACAGGGTCAAAACCTGGACATCAGTCACTCAGGGCAAACAAATCCGAAAAAAGGGGCATGCAGGGCCACAACAGGCAGATTAGATACAGAAAGTGCACCAATAGTGAGGGACTAATGAGAGAACGGGATGCAGGGGAGATGGGCATGGAAGAACGGGTGAAGGGAATGAGTGATCACATGGCCTCAGTGGCTAAAAAGGACAAACAGGCAATTTACAGTCCATCTCGAAGCAAACAAACTTCATTTAATGCAAATAAAAATAAATCCTTCCTTCTACTAATAGTCGAGGAGGTTTCGGACATATTTTCTCTGTACTCTTAGTTTCTTTTGCCATTTGAGGTTGTTTACTGTTCATGGCTTTAGGCAATGGGGGATGTCAGTTGGTGGCTGTAGAGTAGATCGAGATATGAATAAATAAACAGCCTCACAAGCAGATTGAATCCAAGCGATGGAAGAGATGCATCCAAAGAACAATCCTGGAGAAGCCAACAATATTAATCATGAACTTTTGGACACCATTTAGAATTCATGGAATGGTAAAAAGGATGCAAACCCATTTCTCTTTACTTCTTTCTACTCCATTCGGCTCATTCGCATATTTTAAAGCAGGCTCAATATGAAATCAATTAATATTGTGTGGCCCATTATTTGTAACTTTTCAACACATCATTTGTGTTCTTTTGCTAAATTAAGAACCCTAGAATCTACAAGAGTGTATAAATCTGCATAACTCAAACGGCAGGGGATGTGACTGAACCGTGGAATTAGTCCACAATGATTCATGCGAGAATAAACACAGTGAGTGCAGAGTTCTTTCTCTTTGCCACTTAAGGAGCTACTCCATCCTCAGCGTTCTGTCCGCTAAGTAAGTGATTAGACACATTCACAATAGCCCTTTACCGTGAAAAGGGGGATAGGGTCAGAGCAAAGCAGCTGTGATGGGATATTTACGGATTAATGGAAATACTTCGGAGGAGGGAAAAGCATTCCCTTTGGCCACAGATGAACACAAGCTTGTCTCATTTGTCACTCATTAATGTTACACCGTTACGCACGTTATGAAACTGCTTCTCACCATAATCTTTTGATGCTGCTTTCGGTGTGTGTGTGTGTGTGTTTTTTTGTGTATGCATGTCTTTCCTGCAGCTGAAAAACATTAAACTGCGTTAGTGTTTTGCCTTTTCACATTTTCTGTCACTGTAAACACTTTTGTTAGATACAGATCTACAGAGATGTAAACAAGCCTTCTGAGGTTATATTGGAACATTAACATATTAAATATCTGACATGCACTGACTTAGAGTTTTTGGCAATTGCTGAACCACAATTTTCAGAAACTGTCAAAACCCTACCCACGAAACATTTACACAAGGCACGGAATACATCATAACATCTCCTGCAAAAGCAAACACGTAATCAAAACTATATAAACTCCTCTAATCATCATTTTATTTTACCTTCGATTTTAGAAGCCAAACACCAAATAAACAGCTCACTCCACGTCCCACACTGAAGTGCTGCAAACACTAACTAGGCATTTTAAATTGTGAAATGAATAAATAAATGTATTCAATACTTATCTACTGATAACCGTATCAGACACAATCCCTTTAACTGAAGATGACGTGGAAATAGTTATTTTATTTTACTGCAAACAAAATATAATATGATGCAGTTTTGCATTAACTGAATCTAATTCAGCCCTTAGAGAACCAACTAGTTGCAAAGGTTTTCACAGGTCCTTTTCGGATGCAGGGGGTTTATAGTTAAGTGCAGGAGTGCAGCACACAGGCTTTTATTTTTTTTAGTTTTGTGGCTTGGCAATGACAAAACATACAGATACAATGTGCCTCAGACAGCAGGAAGTGAAACTGAAATTGTCTCGCTAGCAGGCCCTCTTTACAAGTCATCTGCAGCCACACTTTTGGAAACCCCACCTAAAGTTGAGACATAAAAATATCAAATTGAATAAAATTGATTTATCTTTTTTATCTCGTATTTTCCATTTTCCTGTGATCTACCGTACGTCGCATTGCATCACTCGGTTCGTATTTTCAGTTTAGTGAAGGCACATATTAGATCTGATACAAAGACCAGATGGACTGTGTGTTGAAGTTATGCGTGACTAAAGAGCTCCACTCTTTTGCAGCCTTCAGCCAGAGTGCATGTGTCATTTTTGCAGATGCAGATGTGGGCCTATACATTTTTTATCTTGTCCCTGACGAATGGGCTTTAGGAACATTGATCATTTGTGACTGATTTGTGTAATATAAATATCTGAATACATATATTTATTTATATATGCGTGTGTCTGTGTGTGTGTGTGTGTAGGGCAGATTGAAATCCGGCCAACACTTTCCAGTTGGACATCAATGACTGAAGCTCTCTGGAGGATGTGTGAAGGGGAAAGAAACTTGTCTATGATCAGGTGCAAAATAGGGTCAATAAAAAAAAGCAAGGCACTTCCGACCGCTTATTTTATCGGCCACATTCATTTCACCATTGATAACTAAAAGTGTATCAAAAAAAGAATGAATTTAATTCTAAATCACACTCATTCCTTCTTTTATAACTGGCAAATGAATCAATCTGGAATATGTGAACATTTGTAGATGTACCTCCTCACAGGGCCAGAAGAATTGCAGTGTGGAGGGGCAACCACTGGCAGCAAAGTGTGAAATTAACATCCCTGGCACAGTTTGTCACTGGGTTTTTTCATGCATCTTCATGGCCACTCACTCTGGTGACTTGTCGACTTCAAATGAGAGTTAATCATCCTAAAATATCCTTAAATATCCTGAAAATGCTTTTACCATCTTGGTATTGTTTCTGCAGTGTTGATTGTGCTTTTTTTTTTCTCGCTTTCCAATGCGAGGCTTGAGTGCATCGGGTCAGCATTCACTAGGACGCACACCCTCCGCCTGACTTTGCAGGTCGACAAGCTCATCCTGTTGAGCCGCCTCTCAAAGTCCCACTCAATTGGCCCTGTAACATCGTGGAGATGAATGCAGCGCAGCTGCTCCCCCAGGGATGCACCTCTGGGTGGCCTGAGAAGGCACGACCAAGCCTGCAAGGTGGGGCTAATTAGATGGGATTGTTACAATGACTTTATGGCACAATAAAACCTCCTTGGACAGATATCCCAGGTTAAAAAGGACAAGGCTTGTGCCCTTTGAGCTTCTTTTACAGAGATTGCAGTGGTTAATTCTGGATCTGTATGTTACGGAAATATTTCAGGGAGTATTCGGCCTCACTGCTTAACAAATGGAGAAGTGCCTCATGTAGCACTGAAGAGTGCTACATGAGTCATGACTGTAAAAAAAGGAAATGCCAATATGACGTTACTATCTCACGTGGTCTAATTTGAACAAAACAGCAGTGAACCATTTACAGGGTTGTAAAGACAGTACATTTGTTTAAATGGTGCCTTGGAGGAATTCAGTATTGAACCATACAGTGCTGCTGGGATGGCATACATGTGTTGGCAAGCCCCGGAAGAGAAAATGAGTGAGATTTTTCCACTGGATTCTGAATACTTGTAGAAAACGATGTCCCTGACAAACAGGTTTGTGATACGCACTTGTTTGCAACCGCCTTGTTTAAGACAAAAATTCTCACTACACAAATACAAAAGGTATTTAAAATCCTAGAAACACGCATTAAAATGATTCTATTTATAGCCCAATCGAAATACCCACTAGCATTGAGGAGAGGGAACCAGTACAAAAAAGCTGACTAATTTGGTGGTTCAGGTCTCGTTGGTGTATATTTGCAAGTTAAATAATTCGTTGACCTTTTATGTTACAATAAACAATACAGTCGGATCTTGAAGCACTCAATTTGTTAGCGTACATTATCTGACAAATTTAACTCTCATGATTGATCTGTTTGGTTATTTGAAAAAAAACAGGAAGTGTTGATGGTTAATTCTAGGCTGCTAAACCTGACAAATGGGAGGTGTTCTTCATCTTTTTTGGCTTTGACTTCACTTCTAGTTCCTCTTTTCTGATGCCAGGGGACACACTGTTCACCACTCATCAGACACCACCCAGAGGAGGAAGCAAATTGAGGTTTCACAATCACTCGGGAGACACGAACCGGGTCAGTGACCTGCAGCTGAATAGCTTATAGAGTCAATCAAACGTGTTTTGTTGATACAAATATTTTATAAATTGAATGAATTCAAACAGATGGGTCAATGCAACATTAAAGTTATGAGCTTAATGTAATCACCATGTTAAACCTGCTGGGCATTTCTCATCCACATTACGTATATGAAAGGAAGTTTGAGTGATTGAAGTCTTTCACCCTTCTTCACCCCAAAACAATTTGTCAGTTCACTGGCAGTTTGCTGCGTGTCAAAGAAACATGTGATACTTACCAAAATGGGAGGAGTTTGCCTTTGGGGCTTTCTGCAAAAAAAAGGCTTATTTGAATCCAAAACACAATCTTTTTATGAATCTTGTTACAAATTTAAGGACATTTCTAACAGAAATCTATTAAGATTCATAGGAAAATTCAAACTAGTGATACAAACTGAAATTACAGTAATATAATGATTAAAAATGTATTCATATTTGTTGTATTTGTGACATTTGCTAATGATTTTAGTAATGTTACCAGGCAATATGGGGTGCTGAATGACTTGAAGGTATTCTTACTAGTATTTTCACAGATGCCAACATCCATCTGATCAGTCAGTAGTGTTTGGTCGAGCTTGCTTTAGCATGTTCCCCTTCTCTAGTGTTCTGGAATGTGCTGTGCCGGCACCTCTCCATTTCAGCCTCCTGACTTCTAAACATCTTGTCGCATTCTGTTGATCACATGCGGTATCTTCTCCTCTACCATCGGGGGTCAAAGCCCAGGGTCACAGAGAGAGAAAACTGTGTGTGTAGCCGATGAAGATTCAATGCGTTGATCAATGACCTTAAGCTGAATGAAAGCACGCCGTTACAGGCGTGGATGGACCCTCAAATTAGTTAGAGTCTACAGCCTCACTGGTGACTTTGCCTAGGCACAGTGGCTTTAATGTCTACTGTGTTGACCATTTGCATTTCACACAAAATGAGGTTGTGGCCGATTGGGAATGTCATTTATTTTTCATGTCGTGCTCTCGGCCCTGTTGCTTCTACTACTTTGCATGACCGGTCTGGTGGCCTTTCGTGTTCCCTGCCTTCAGAAAACAGAACTGAGAATGCAGGGAAGTCTGTTGCGATGTAGCGTTGAAAAGGATGGAGAAAGCACAAACCATTACAACGTGTAATAACATGTGTTCCTTCTTGGGATACAGGATGAACACCCATTGCCAATATATTGATTGCTTAACTTAACTTTTCCATCTGTATTTCCCTCCTTTGTTATCGTCTCTCTGTCCTCCTGTAGCTTCTGGTTTGCTCACTTACCACAGAGTGCATTGTTCTCCTTTTTTGGAGAGAGACGTGTTACAGCCAGACTCCGGCCAACAGCCTGAGTAATCAGAGACGTCATCCAGCAGACGGGTGTCATACAACAGTTAGTACCAACCCTTGCAGTCTGACACATTCACACATGGGCTCGCATTGTTAATGTACACCCATAGAACACCGTTAGCCGCTAATGTTAGCTCTGGCGAGGCTGACGAGAAGGGATTTCCCATAGGTCGGTAAAAAACAGCAGCTTTCCCTGAGTCTTATTCTTGCCAAGTAATTACAGTTTTGATAATACACACTCCGATATGAGCATATTGGATGCAATGACATTTGGAATGAGTCACTAGAAAATGATGTCTCTTTCATTTTTTTACATCCACCTGTGACAACGTGGTTCAATAAGTAGGCGTTGTGAGAGGAAAAGATGGAGGACACAGAAGCTCGTCATGAAAGCCGATATGTGCTGACGTCACAGGATCAATAACCCGAGGGTGTTATGTGCTTCTGAAGATGTGAAAAGTACAAAAGCCATGTTGTACAAAAATAAAGTAAGTCATCTGGTAACTATCATATGAGCCCGCCTGCGGCATGCCATGTGTAACCCTTACAACATGCTGAATAACAATCATGTCGGGGCTGCGTCTTCTAAGAATCCCCATTCATAACATCTAAAGCCAGTTGAATTAAATAGGAACAGGCTCCACAGTTATTCTCTACGTATCCGATTATCTTCTCCACATAACCAGTTCTGCTCCTGCACGACCCCTTGGTTCAGCCCATCCTGCTGACGCCACAAAGAGAATCCTCCTCTAGTACTTGGGTTTGAGAAGAGAAATCCTTCTACATCACTGTGGAAAAAAGGCTGAACAAAATGACCTACAACTAATTACAAACCTCTGACCTTCTCTGCGCCGCGTTTGCTCCCTCTAACCTTTGCCTTGGATTGGAACAGCAGTGCCCCTGTGGTACTGAACTGAATCAGAATTTGCATCGTACTGATATAAATATGGCTCAAAGGGACAGAACTTTGACATGAGTCCTAATGGTCGGCAGGCTGGGCTTGTCTGGCGTGGCTGTTGCAGGCTGTCTGGTTGGAGGTTGGGGCCGAGGGAGCGTGGCTGCCGCATTGTGTGTGTGTGTGTGTGTGGCGTCCCCCGTGCTGCACGGAGCGTGTGTGGTGTCTCTCCATTCGACGACATCTGCCTGTCTGAGGTCGGAGGTGGGAGAGCGTGGCCTTCAAGCCGGTGCATAGCTCCCCATGCGTAGCATTCAACTGCTACGGTGGGCTGTCTCACCTGTTCCTGCTTAGGTGTACACATGTGCCCCCCGTCCAGCTGTTTTATAGATGTCTCTGCAACCTCTGATTTGCAGTTAAAGCTGCGTCGTTGTGGTGCACCACTCTGGCACTGAAGCGTCTACGTCCCACCAGTGGCTCACCTGCTGAAGCGGGCCTCTGAATATTGCGGGACCCTCCCACTGCTGTTCTGTCTGGGCTGTTTTTCTGTGTTGTGATCGAATCATTCTTTTCCTTTTTGTTTGTGTGTGAGGGCCTCCTGGCCGATATTGGGTTGCTAATGGTTGCTTTTCTTTTTGTTTTGATGAACAGGAGCTGCTGGTGCCACTGGCAAGAGTGACTGGCTGATCCCGGTGGGGGCCGTTCAATTCATTTTTCGGTACTGCACCTTTGTTGGTGTGTGGTTTTTCTTGTTTTTGTTTTCACGTGTGGTGTAACATGAGGTTCATCTCTGCCGGTGACCCCTCAGCCCCTTTATGTTGCCCTTAAACGTTCCTTTTTTTTGGTGTAATATTTTAACATTTGTGACTGTATTTTAAGGAAATCATTTATTAAAAATTAACTTTGTGGAATCCCGTCCAGTGCCTGTGTTGTCCGAACATGTGTCCTGTGGTTAACCACTGATCGGTGGTCCCTGTTAATAAATCCTGGCATGAAATTCCCTTGGTGGTCTATATTGTTGGTCTATAATTGTAAAACAGATTACCCTCCTAGCCTTGCCACACGTGGCCTTTAATCCTCCCCTCTACCATAACAAACTCATCTTTCCTAATGACAGACTATTCAGTGGTTGGTCAGAGTATTGATCTTAATTCACAATGACCACACAAGCTTTTAAGATTTAAGATGTACGTATAAAAACTAATGGTGATAAAGACATGAGGATTGCCAAAATTGGTGCTACTTTTGGGGCTTTTACCTGGACAAACAACTTTCATTCACTGACAGTTTTGGATAAAAGGAGCGTAGCAGCTACACAGCCTCACTATGGAAGGTTCACGTGAATGGATTCATATTCAGGAGTGCACAGGCTTTATGAATGAATGTCTTTACATTGCCCATCAGCCTGCACGTTTTCACATTCAAATCCATGATTGCACACCTTGTTTGTCATTTTAGAGGACTGCATGCCATGCGTGTGTGTGGGGGTTTATCTGCGTGTTGACAGGCTAATGACACGTTGGCTACGGAGCTTTGTACTTGATGCAAAGAGCCCTAAAGATGGTGGACAATTAAAAAAAAAGGGTCAGTCAGCTTATTGGTTCTGTTAATCACGTGGCTGATATCTGACTCATGTGAAACCAGCTGTTTTGCCAAGACTTCAGAGTGATTGTAATCGGGTCCTTTTTTTAAACGTTAACAAATCAGTCGCCCTGGCAAGATTTAAAAGGTTCCTTTTTTTTATTTACGGGTTGTCTGACCGTAAACTTTTTTAGCTCTCAAACCTGATGTTGATCTCCTGTAACTATATCCAGAGGTACTATTTTCTGTTCTTCTCTTTTACTTTGTTGAGCAGAGCAGCATAGTTACTACTTGTCAAAGAGGAATGGCTGAATCCAGGTTCGAAGCCACTGTTGACTTGGCGCTTGCACTTAGAAATACATTTTGACTAAGACGCACTTGACAATCTGCATTATCCCTCGGTGTTGCTGTTTTAGTCGCCGGTTATTTGCACGAGGTATTCTTTAACGAGGCTGAATACCACCGAGTACTCGAACATCAGCAACCTCCTAATTGAAAGCAGCCGTGATGTTGTGCGTGGACGTTATAACTCCTCAGACACTCAAGGTTTAGTTGGCAACATTGGAGACACATTAGAAAGTATGCTAGACTGAAATAAATCGAAAAGATCAAACAGAGTCATAAAATCTAGTGTGAAAGTTTGCCAAGAAGCCACAAAAGTTTTTCCTTTTAAGTATAATGTGAATTTAACAAGTCAGTGGTGTGGAGATAAGACCATGAGGGACAGTGTTTCTCTGTAGGTCATTTCAAGAATTTCATGTTCTAAAAGACAAGAATTACATTTCATCATCTTCTATATAAATCATGTTTATTTTCTTCAACCCAACCCTATGAATCAAAAGGACTGATTGTACTCAGAGATCAGGGAAGCGGACCAATCAAATGACCACAATTTGTTTCAGATGTCGTTAACCTTTTCTGATGTTTTGCAGCAAATGTCAGAAGGTGGTGATTGACAATGATGCAGGAAACACTTGGTCAATACTCGAGCAAATTGATCTCATCTGAAGCGTCTTCCACAGAAAGCAATCATTACAAGTCAAGATAAAGTGACGTTTTTTAAAGCCCGTAAAGGTATATAGGTATATGATATAAGGATGAAGTTTTCATGTTTCAACTTTTGTACTTTTCTAAAAGCTCCAGCTCTCCTAGGACATGAAGGTTAATGGGATGATGATGGGCAAAATGGGCATTCAAGCATTGGGTTATAAAACCAAAGTCATATCTATTTTCATGATTGATTTGACATTTCTCTGCTCTTAGAGCCCGTGCAAGTGTGAGCAACATGAATTCCCAACAGATGCGGGTTGGTAGGTGAACAGGTAAATTTGCAGAGGCCTTTTTATCCTGATTTACCATCTGTTTACAGGTATTTTACTGTAAATATGAAGCACTTGTGAGGAGCGCTCTTTTGGTGGTTGAACCTTTTTCCAGCCAAGGATTTTCGGCAATTATATTTTTCTTAGGGAATTCAAGGATGGTGTATAACTATTAATAAACTGCTATCCTTTAAAGTTCAATTCATGGGCTACAGTACAGGGAGCCATTCTTGGCTGTCAGAAGAGTGGGAGGGTAGTTTCCCCATGTCACACAGATTAACAACGTCCAACAATGTATTGCAACCAACAACAGAGACAACATGAGTAACATAATAACATCTCTAGAGATACATGTTGAGAAAGAAAAAACAAGGAGGGGGGGGTGTATAGGTTGCAATTTGAAACAAGCCGAGGTGCTCAGTGAACTGGATGGGGGCCCACATAACTCAACAAATAGCACATTCACACCTTTGCTCTGCGGTTCTTAATGAGGTTCTTCATGGACTGATGCTAAGACCCTCAAGATTCCTAGTCATGTTTTAAACAGAAATGCATGTTCACTAACTAAAGCAGGCTTCTCATTTTGGACACATCGTAGCAACTGGCGGCATGCTAATCACCAAGTGAGTTGCTTGCTGTTTGGTGTGTAATTCCATAAGGATACTATGAAATAATTCTAATAATCCCACAAAATAATTCTAGTGAGGTAAAACTAATAACATTCCTCTCCTTTTTCTTTAAAAGATAGTCACATATGCTAACGAATGTGGCATCCAAACACACAGCGTGATCCATTCCTCGCATTATTTTTTAGCTTTTTAGTTGTTTCAAACCATTTTTGGATTAAGCAAGAATGCATTTTCTACACAAAGTATTTGGCGTGAGAGTGTTCCTTTAACCCGGATCCTTCCGGGTCATTCTCTCTGGCTCTAGAGGGCCCAGAGGAAGCACGCAGGGCTTTCATCAGATGGAAACAACCTTCACAGATTGTCCCCGCTGGAGATATAATTATCTCTCAACTGGCCCCCGAATACCTTCCTGGGTCCCTCTGTGACGCTGGTTTGCCATGGCCACCTATTCTTAGCAGGACACACAAACCTTAGACAGGGAAGAAAAGAAATATAGGTAACTTACACACGGTAAAGTGATTGTCTGTGGAGGGAGGGGGGGGGCGTAATGACTAACCTTCTCGATGGCAGGAGTCAAAGGTCTAACACTGATTGGGGTCTGATTAAAGTAGTGGATCACTCTGCTGTTTGTTAATCCTGATTCACCAATGTGACTCTGAATAATGTGTCTTTCTGCAGGGAGAGTTTTGGAACAAGCAAAAGTCGACATGTGTTCTCTCGCATCTCGCAGTTTTACCGAGCAGCGTATAGAAAGCATCAAAAGACACTGGCAGGTGGACGGGAAGCTGCCTGTTCACAGGGCTCCCACGTGAACTTTATGCAGGGAATTAATGGATATTGAGTCTCAGTGAGGTGGGGGGGGTAGGGGGGGGTTGGCTTCAGTGCGTAACAATCCCATTAAAGAGGAGAGAAAGAAGCACTGTCCAAGAACTTGGAATTTGAGAAAAGGAAAGAGATGCATGGGACAAATGGCGCATTCATGCAGAGTGAACATGGTGTGCTAATCAGCAGGTTAAAAGAAAGGGGAACTTCTTGTGTTGGGGAACTCATGTGGACAGTGCCAAAGGGGCTGTCTGATGCAGGCACTTCCCTGTTCAGTAGAGCTCCTATGAACCAGGGAATACACCCGCCTCATCGCCTCATCAGTGCACACAGAAAGTCATACATTATAACCCAGCAACAGTGTTTCAGGTGTGATGCTTTCTGTGGACCGACGCCTCTGGAGGAGTCCCGTTGCACCGACGGTTTAGGATCACGCAGGAAGCAGAACCCACGGGAACATTTCATGCGTTCATTTAGCAAGACGTCTGTCGGTATTCTGTTTGTGTGCATTGAATGTGATCTTTCATGCAGAGGCCTCCTGGTACCATGCGACTCAAAAGCACCAACGGACATTTCGCGCAAACAAATTTCATTCAGCTCTTGCAGTCACGTGATACCGCGGAAGTGCCTTGGGGGGGGCACAAGCCGAGCGCCGCGGGGCGAGCTGGTCGAGCTGGTCGAGAGTCGCGTTTCAATTCACGTGCGCACAGCTGCGCGTGCCAGCTAATGCAAATTCTGCACACATGCCTGACTCCTGGCTGGGTGTTGGTATGCCTCTGCGTGCCTGCATCTGAGTGGCGTATCGCACCAGTCCGTCGCTGGCAGTCACCATATGCTTTTTGATGGCGTGAAACGTTGCCCTGTTGAGTGTCCCTGATAGCTGGCAGTTCAGACTGGGACAGCACCAGGGTCGAAATGACCCCCCAGACACATTATTTATACCGTAGCCTACTTCCCCCGTTGTCACATGATGTACTTAAGCGATTACAATTGCTAAGATAAAAACGTGGACATACAGTACTCTTTTTTTCGTAATGAAGAGTGATTCTCATTCAGTAGTCTAACGTTTGATGTAATTTTGACAACGAATAAATAAAAATAATGATAATAGCCTTTGGTATATTTTATGAACTGTATAACAATTGAAAATCACAAAAAAACAAGCTAATTACCAGGTTTTATCTTATCAGTACGACTGAAGTGTATATAACACGTTTAAATATATATATATTTTAAGCAATTTGCTATTTCACAGTGACAAAAAAGCAAGAATATTTAAGAGCCATAGGTGCAAACAGAAATGCTTCAGTGAAAAAGCAGCCTCAAAAATGAGTACGCTTTTCCACAGCAGACATGTTCTGACTTGAGCAGTTTTACATCAGTGTTTTAGTGACAGAAATATACTCATCAGTCACCACCGTGTCTGCAGGCTGCACTACAATATTTATGCACCAGAACACTATGTGAATAGCCGACAGGCGGGAATAGAAAGGTGAGAACAGGTCTGGCTGTTGGGCCCGGTTCCCCCCGGAGCCAAAGTGTGCCGTGTGCACACACAACAAAGCTTTTCGGGGGTTCAGGCTCCCCCTTTTCGAAACATTCAACCGTCAGCACACGTTTCAACTGCATCTGGATCACACGTAGGGGCGCGTGTACATACTGTACATATTTAGTGCGCACCGTGCGAAGACACATGATAGCAATCAAGATGCTTTTAACATGACATCACTCACAAAATTCAGAAAACAAAAGCAGCAGCTAAGGCGTTGACTTTGAGCTTAAAAGGGAAGACGGATTTAAAGACAGCAGCTATGAAAAAATGGTATGCCTGAGTGAAGCCCTCAAATTGGAGAGTGCTCTGGTAATTGCCTTAGAGATGCTCTTTTGCCATGTTATCTTACTTCCTGCAGGTGTTGAGCAATGCCGCCCCGAATTGCTCAAATTCCTTCAACAACGTGCAGAGCCAAACTGTGACAACTCCGAATACAGTGTGAACCTCTATATGATGTGAAAAGTGCTTATTTTACAGTCAAAAAAAATAAAGTTAGTTAAAAACAGATATTTCTTGGACACACATAGCCTGTCATTGTTGAATATTGCAATCTTTATTATTGACACACTGCAAACGGTGACTGAATGATTGCAAACGCAGGGAGCTTTTTGATACCTGCACAGATGCCTCTTTTTGTTTACACTCCTTAAAGAACTTTCAGTTTTTTGCAGTCCCTGTGGACAAAAGTAGCATGATTTGAAAGCAACGGGATAACCTCTAAGAGTCTGTTCCGCTCAGTCAGATTTTGTGGGATTCACACTTACAATTACATGCATAATTATTGCTTTGAGATCAAAGTTCCTTGTAGCAACCCTAGTACAATGAAGCATGAAGGCGTGAGAGATGGAAACCAAAAATAACTTTTTAAACGTTTTTTTGAACACTGACATCTTCTTGAATTAGTAGAATCTGAACGAATCTGGATGCATTTGTCAATGTATTTGTGGTGCAAAACAGGCTCTCTGCAGCATATTTCTTTAGGTGTAATTGCACATTGGTCTGTGGATGGGAATGACTCACTCGTTTCTTTTTTACTTAGCTTTATTGCTGCGCTTCCTGGTTGCCATGACCACGTAGATGCACAGAGCGAGCAGAGGGTGAGTGAAAGACAAGCTCTGGGCACAGACGTCTTTGGCTTAAATGGAAGCTAAAATGCACAATGACAAAAGGGCAATAATTAAGGACTCTTAGCAGAGGCTTTATAAATAAAGAAAGAAAGAAAAAGAAAAAGACTTGATACGAGCTGATAGAATGAAACAAAACAAAAACTACCTCCTAGAAGGAGGAAAACAAGGCAATTCACCACCCTGCTTATTATCAACTTCCAAAATGTATCCATGTAGAATTGCACTCCTTGGTGACTCAATGGTGTGCTGAATTACTGCTGAGCAACAAAAAACGACTTGTTTACAGTCATATACACCTAATGTACTAATGTAATAGTATTATAATCTTATGAAATATCAACAAATGTTGCATGCGTTGCAAGATGAAAAAAATTACTTTAAAGCACGTCATCTAATTGGCCATTTGTAATTTGTTGTGTAGACATTAAAGACAAGTCAAGCAAGCCTCTCCAGGAGACCGTTTTTAACCTCAAATCGTAGCACCAGCATCACTTACGGCCGAAATCATCAGGCAGAATTCTAATAATTTCCAATATACTGTAAATGTATACAACAATTGAGTCCACTTCCTGCTGAAAAATAGATAAAAATGAAGTCGACAGCTTCAAAACAGCTTCTTCTGAGTGAAAAAAATACAGATTAAGAGGATTTTTCTGCAGTTTGCAAATCGTTCCATTGAGTTCAAGCTACTTGTCATGTGGATCACTCAGTGTGATGGCACTTCTTTATTCCTCAAACCAAGAGCTGTGGGTCAACTGGAGCCATGACGAAATACAAATAATCTATTAAAAATGGAATCCACCAATATCTAAATTTGCATTACAAACTTCTTTGGTAGAAGGATTTTTCTTGGTCCAGCACGCTGTACGTTCAGTCGCTTGATCTCTTCTGTCAGGTCAGGTTAGGTCTGGTCTTGATAGCTGTTTATCTGAAAATTAAAAAAAAAGTTCCCCCTGTACTTCCTGGTCTGTCTGCATTTGGGTTCCGCCACCACATATCATAACACACTCTGGGCCTTTCTTCTGAAGCTCACCCTTGACAAAGCGTTATCATTCAGCGAAAGCAATAGGTCACATTTATGTGGATATACGATATAGTTCAGTGTCAGTGTTGAATCACCACGGGCCTATTCATGTCTCCATAAAGGTCCAGTCGGCATCACGACATGAACATTTTTGTAGAGCTTTGCGGGGCCACTTTGAAACATTGCATAACACTCAGTCATGCGCAGTACAGACATACTAAGAGCTCTGACAACATAAGTGGCACCTTGTGAGAGGGGCCTCAGTCCTCTCTGTTCGATGTCGGTGTAATAACAACATTTCAAAAGATGCTCTAGGTTTAGTCATTGTTTGTTTTAATATTCAATGTTAAATGCTGAGACAAACCAAAGTGCCACAACTCTGCACTGGTGATTAACTCAGTGGTGGCGCAACGTTGTGCTTAAAAGGTGCAGTAGGTGCCAGTTTAACACGTGAATACACCACCCCTAGACGCCACTTTGGATAATTTGAGATTGGAAAAAAGACAACAAACATTTTGCTTCCTCCTTCTGCAAAAATCCGGTCAAATTAGCCCCAGGTGCAAATATTGTGGGCATGTTTGCGCCGCCAGACCGTTTTTATATCGATTGATGGTGCCATCAGCAACCACAATCTTTGGTCGGTTATATTTATTTATATTTATTGTGTTATAAACAGAGGACGAATAAGGACAATGATGCAGTGTATTTGCGTGGCGCTTAGAGAAGCATGAGATGGAGAGATGGCGGATAGAGGCAGCAGTGTTCCCTGTTATGCTTCAGATAAGCACGGTCATGTGTTATTAACAATGAGGACCTGTTTCATTATATGGGCCGTCACTTTCCATTCAATATGATCCACGTGAGCATGCTGCTGGGACCAGGTTTGTGCGGGGAGTGCTGTGCCATGTGCACTGAGCTAACATTAGAATAGCATTATGTTAGTACACAACCTCAAAGCGCAGCCGTTAGCTTGGATCATTTGAGTTTGAGTGAAATAGGGCTACAGTTTAAAAGTTTTCCGTTTGCAGCAGTAGGATTGCATTCATTCTTTAGCATTACATTAACAAAAGCAACGGAAGATTCAAACAATAAAGTCATGTTTAGTATGTTTGCTGAGGTAATAAATGAAGTGAGAAGAAGAGTCATTTTGTCCTGACTGACTTGTTTTTGCAGTGGGGTCAACCTCATGCTGCAGGGTCGAGGGAACGCACGTATTAAGACACACGGATTGTGACAAATATAATATTCACAGGGGAATATTTTATAGTTGTAATGATGCGTATTCATCATTTCCTTTTGATTTTTTTAAAGCAATATCTCATCTTTAGTGATGGGAAAGTTCTTGGCTCATCCGAGCCTCACCGGCCGTCACCTGACTTCTTAAACATAACTGTTTATATGTAGAGTACCAGTCAAAGGTTTGGACACCTTTTTCAACCCTTTGAATGGTACTTTATATGTTTGAAATATACATTTTTACAAATTAAATGACTAATTTATTCACTTTCCCGGGTACACATTCAAGCGAGAGAGGTATTCTGATATCTCAGTATATTTCAAAGCCAATTTACTTGAGACAGATGGATCATATCAAGCCATAAATGATAGTTCTCAGATTTTCCACTCGCATTCTGTGCCAAGATGGCAAGTGATAAATAATGCAGCTTTAATTCAGAATTTAACTGAAAGATGCATTAGCAGAATCTCTAATATTAGCGGTGTGTTCCAGAAGAAAGCCGATATAATTATAGAATATGATTCGTCTCCGTCTCCGCCATCATCTCTGACGTGTTGTTTATGAAATAGAAATCAAAGGGATAATAGACTAGCGTTCACCTACTCATTCACCTGCATATAAATGGGAGTATTTAACCGAGAGAGAACTGCATCCAAAAGAAGCTGTGAGTGTGAAAGACAACAAAGAGGCTGTTCTTTTCGCCGCTCATCTTTCCATTGAACCAAAATCGAACTACAACGGCTGAATGGACTGACTTTTTTTGGGGGGGGGGGGATTTGTTTTTATGAATTATAAATAGATTACAATTTCAAGCGTTTGCTCACTGTGGAGGGCACTATCCAAAGCCCTGAAGCTTTTCGTTTTCCCGGTTTTATTTCACCACTCGACCTATGGGGTGACGGTTGGGGCTGTTGCAAATATTCAGTAAATTACTGCTGATTTTTTTGTTTGATGCCTTTATGTTTCTGAAGTACAAATTGGATGTATGCCGCTCCCCGGCATTAGTTGCTATAGCAGCAAGATCACAGGCACAAGTAGAGGGGACTTTGTATGACATTCGATCCAAAAACGATTCCAAAATGGTATAGAGAAAACATTCCGCTTATTGTGGGTCATAAAAAAAGAGTCATTAGTAGATCAGCAAGAGCCTTCTGAATAGAAAATAGAAGAAGGTAAAAGTGAAGTAACACAACATGTTTGGTAGGTTGTTCAGGTCCGCGTCCCTGAAACCAATCTGATTTTGGATGTTTCAGTGAAGTATTCTCATTTTAATTAGAAAAGGGAAACTGTTATTAATATATTTTGTTTCTCTTTTTCTCACCCATTTACCAAACAACAATAGTTTATCCCGAATAGAATCACACAAAAAATAGCTCAATCTAAACTGAGTTTTTAAAAAAAACATTTCTATTCCTGCAATGCTCAGAGCTGAGATGATAATAGTAATCAATTACCACCACTTCAAAATCCTAAGTGAATCCAAGACTGGAGAGCTACATTCAACAAAATAATAATAACTATGGTGAAAAACCATTGTTCATGATGGATTAGTTGTCTGAGGCAAGTTTCTCACCCTAGCGAGAATAAGAGTTCACAAACATTATGTGTAACAAAACTGATGGTAGTTAAAGGGCTTCAGCAAAACACCCCCAAGTGTCGGGAGGGCAAAGACTTCCCAATCGTGTCAAATGAGGCAAACATTCCAGGGTATGAGAATAGCAAGGGCAGATTCAAGTGGTTGGCCTGTGCACTTCAAATAGCCACATCACATTTCCCCAAATGTGCACTATTATCAAATTGTTTTTCGGTAAATAGAAATGCACATCATTAAAAGTATATCATTCCATAATAGTGATTCATTGTAAAAGAGGAGCATTGTTTGTGCTGTCCAGCAGCGATTAACCCTGTTAAGTCCCTGGAATCCTCTCTGCTATTCTTAGAAGAACTTGCTCATCTCGGCAGCAAACCATCCTACGAGTGGGAAGTTATTGTTTTGCTGCTACCGATCAGTCGGACACTGTGATTTATCAGCCGCTCGGCCCGGTTTTTTAATTCTGGGTCACAATATTTTAACTCGGGGGGGATGTGTAGATGATCGGTTGTTCCTGCCCTTTAAATGGCTTTTGAGTATGACTCGCTAAGAATGTGCAGGCAAGGGTATTGGTGATTTTTTTTTCTTCTCCTCTTTGATCATGGTGTTTCCAAGGCGAAGACTCCATGGTTACTGGACTCAGAGTTGAGTTTAATGCAGCAGAGGCTCCTGTATGAATGGCCAGAGTACAGCGCAAGCTTTATACAGAGGTGTTTCACAAAAGACCTCCTTTGGTTCAATGTGAAGGCTAAGTGGTGGCGAGGGGTCTTACATACTGCTAATTTGTAGTGTGTACCCTTTACATAACAATAAACATCATTATATAATTTTTTAGTTAATCAGTTAGTGCTGATATTGTGTTGAACGAGAGGACTTTAATGGGTAGCCAAATGTGTTTGGGTTGATTGTGAACATTTTAAGATGATGTCGGTAGCAACATTTTGTCCACATTCTGAACACAATATTAGATTTTTTGTCATTTCACTTTTACCTTCTATTTTCAAAAAAGTATTCCATGTTGAGGAAAATTAAAACCCAATTTTCAGAAGGCTGTTACTGATCTACTAATGGCATCTATGTTGTTTGCTCTTAGGTTTTTGAATTTCTATCTCTGAGCTAGGGGTGTCCAAAGACTGGTCTGGGGGCCAATTGCGGCCCGCAGTCACATTTCATATGGCCCGCAGCTTCGGTCTTAGAATGTATTATTTATGGTCCACTGTTAAATAAATCATAAAACTTAAAAATGCAATTCCTTCTTTAAGAGACACACAGACAGCATTACTTATTACTCAAAAATGATGATGAGGTTAAGATATTTATCAAGTTTGTGGAGGTTTAAGGTATTCCATGTAGTTTCTTATTTTACTCTCCATGCATGAATGAAAGGCATATTAGCGTTTTAAGAGTTCTTCGTCCCTGCTTGAGTGGTTTGTATTGGGCTACATAGCCATGTGGAAAATAAAGAATATTGTGACAATAAAAATTGTGTATTATTTGCATGACATTTTTATAACAAAAGGTACCATTAGCCCCCCCAGCATCTGCATATTATCAAATCTGGTCCTCTTTGAAAAAGGTTTGGGCCCAGCTGTTCAATGCTATTTGCATTGTGATAGTTAAAAGATGTCATTGTAACGGTTACTCATGGAACTCAAAAGCACTACTCAGACAACGATGGGGCAGACAGGTAGATTTAACCCTCAGTTCAGGCAAGGTCAAAGGCGGGAGATCCGTCAGCAGGCAAACAAATCCAGGGGGGCAGGAAGGGTCAGAACCGGGATGGCAAAAAAGCAGGCAAACAAGTCCGAAAAGGTGAAGGCGGGGAAGCCAGGGTGAAAAAGGCAGGCGAGGTCAGAACAGCGGTAACTCGGGCTAACTAAGGAAACCTGGGAAAACACACAAGACAATCTGGCGGGGAGCAACAGAATGTGACAGGCCAAAATGGTGAGTGGCTGACGAGGGGATGTGCTGCAGGTGAGGAGGGCAAGGAGAACCAGGTGAGGCTGATGAGCCAATGATGTAGAAGGCTCTGGAATGACAGGAGAGTTAGATGACATGCAGGTAAGATGAAAATAAACTAGGATTTGGTCGAGTGTGTGTGACAGTAACGGTCCGGCTGCCGTCCCTAACTCACAAATGAGCAAACTAAACATGGAAAGATGCCCAGTCAAGTTTGAGGTCATTGGTGTAACTATGATTCATTCTCTTTCTGGAGGGTCCTGGGACAGTTTTTGGACACGATCCACCAGCTGCTCCATTTCCTCTCCGTCCTAAGGACTGCGAGTCGTTATGCTCGTGCCGTTCATCGGGGCGAGTAAGAGAAAACAATGCCGTGGCGTGACCCTGCCTTTTGAAGAGGCAGCCTTGTTGGACATTTGACATTCCGCTGGCACAGCATCACAGCTCTACTTCTCGACATATCAGCTTGTGCTGCTCAGATAATACAATGTGACCAGACCAAAATAGAGCCGTGCATTGATTGTGTTGGCCGGCACTGCAACCAATTACACGTCAATCTTTGATCCAACGCTACACCTGAACGCATCTGAGATATGAAGTACTCGCTTTCAAAGAAGTGTTACGGACTTAACAAATACTGGAGCGGCAGGGATTAGCCGCCGCGCTCCCCCAGGTTGGTTTTCCCAGTTAATGCCTGTTCGGGTAATTACTAATGACTGTAGGTAATTATGATTGAGTTCAAAGTTACAGGGAGACTGTTTGAAATGACTTAGCCCTTGTTTAGTGACTCATCTGGATGGTATGTGGCTTACTACTTTCGTGGGTTATTACGTTTTTTTCTTCTAATAAATATAAATTCAGAGCGAAAACTGTTTGATCGTTAAATGCATAACAAGTATATGGGGAGGAACAGAAAAGGACAGGACATTCGCGTCCTCTTTGTCTCTCCATCCCTGTCATCCATCATTATCGGGACCGCACATGGAAACAGTATTTGACGTTGCTAGGGTTACAACGTACCTCTCGCACACAGCTTTGACTCAGCTTCCCCCCGAGGAGAGACCAGACATGTCTCCCCGCGCCACTACAAGCACACTAAATAGGGAGAAACGCATTCATTGCAGAAAAAAAAAAAAAATGAAAATACAGCGACAGTTCATGTGGAGCTTGGCGCCGCGCCGAAGGTTTGGAGATAACCGCCGACCCAGAGGTTGAGCTGCTCAAAGGAGATCCGGCCAGTCCATTTGGGCCGACTGGAGTCGCTTTTATGGGCAGTTACTGGAAAATAACATTTAAAGTGAAGTGATCAGTGAGTTCGTTTATCCTCTTTGGTTGTAGGGAAACACACACACACAGACACACACACAGTCACGAGGCGCTGACCTCATGAGACAGTCTGCTTTAGTTGTCGGACAGAAACAACATCTTGTGCTTGAAACAACTGCCCTTTTTTTTATATCGCACTACCACCCACAGCGAGAAGGAAAAAAAGAGAAAAAAAAGCTTTATCCCACACCACATGAGCTCTTTGAAAGGGAAATTCTCCTGCCTGGGAATATAAGACATGAATAAAATGGCCCTACTACTCATTTGAAATATCCAGCCTTAGAATCCCGGTTTTAGTGCAATTGAATGTAAACTATTGCTACTTGCCTTACAAATCCCTCATAACTACAAAACTTCTACACACTGTCATTATTTTGTATTTAACATTTACTCATTTTGTTCTTCCCTGGTTCCGCAGCCCTCCTCCCCGGAGCTCAGGCTTTTCAAATATACCAATTATGACTTTATCATTTCAAAAGATATCAATCATTGGATGATGAAAACTTTTCCCTCGTGTCTTTATCGCTAAGCTGCATTGACCACTTCCCATCGTAACATCTTGCGTCTCAATGCACAATTGGGAAGTCAATGCCTCGAGGCGATTTCTGCTGTTTTTGTTCCTCATGTCTTGTCTATTGAGATCAATAACCAGTTCGACAAAAAGGAGGAAAAAAAAAACGATCTGGGCCGAGCACAAAGAGCTCTCCGTAGAGCCAAATCATCAGGGCCATTTGCTCGACACCTTGATGACATTGATCTTTTCACCACTTCCAACCCCTTTACTTAAAATAACAACATGTGACTCTCTAATGCGTTTCAAGTTTGAAAAAGTGAAAAGAATGGACTTTTTCTCTCTCCGGAAACTTTGAAGGCAGTCTCTGTGTGTGAACAGGTGATGCAACGCCTCCGCCTCCCCCTTTCCACCCACCGTGACCCTGTCCTTCTGAGGGAGGACGATAAACGGCGCGGCACCAGCCCCCATTTTCCTGAGAGAGAACGATATACACACTGTGGGACGCTGTTTTCATTAATATTAATTGATTCTTCATCTGCAACCAAAGTCACATCCAAATGTATTGAACTCTGTGAACTCTCTTATTTACTGATGATTTCATAGAAACACTCAAGAGTTACTGTTTGCAATATGGATATCTTTCAAGGAGGTGATTAAGAAAATTAATAACCTAATCTAGAGGAAAGTGCCATGTTTCAGCATTAAATTAAAAAGATCAAATATACAATGTGCAGAAGGAAACGCAGGTCATAGTTTAAGAGTGGCTTAATGCATCGTCTTGTGAAGTCTCTCCTCTATAATTTCCAATTATTCAATGTGACATGGATAAAGGGTTCCTTTTTTATTGTTCTTTAAATATTAAACAATGTGCATAATGCATCACAATTACAAAACTGCAAGTATGTCTCAAACCTTTCTCGTCAACACTGTCAGACTATTTCACATGGTTAGAAATCCTTCACTTGACACTTTAATCTCATTTTCTGGAAACACACCGAATCTGGTGTTGGATTAACGAGCTGTTCGCCGCTGAGAGGAATGTAAGCTGCGGTCAGTCAAATAAAGTTCCATTAATACGCGAATCTGGATATGTGGTCGCTCGAATTTTAATGGGATTCCAGAGAGAAACGTCACAGAAAACCACCTGCCAAGATAAATGAAATGCCAGCGAGGTCCGTCCATGATGAAAAACACATCTGTTGTTGCTCGGAATCACAAAGGGCTTCGGCCCGATTTCGGATAAGGAGCCGTGGATGGACCAGGCAGCAGAAACCAGACCTTTATTTGTCTTGACCTTTCTATACATCTCCCCTCCTCACTCTGCCACATCCACACACACACACACACACACACACACACATTACATCATTACTGTGTTCTCGTCTTTCTTTTTGTTTCCGTGGTTTCTTTCCCCCCCCCCCGAAACATTAGATCACTGCACTGATTTCATTCCAGCTGTTACGGTTTGGGGGCATCTGGGAGACATTCCATTGCCGAGTTCTCGTGCCCAGCCGTGTAATTCTCAACAGCTGCGGAACACACAGCTGTGACACTGGAGCAAAGGACCCACATCTGAATCCGTCCACATGTTCCGCAATCTTATGCACAACATGTTTGCGTGCGCGATACACACCAATATTGCCTTCATTGTCACACAAGGATTGCAATGACGTCATCCGGTTGGGAGCAATTTCATTCTGAATGGAAACCGCATCATGTTCAGAAACGGGTACTGTGACCCGCTGTGGACATCTAGTGGTCAGACATGAACACTGCAGAGGGAACGGAAAAGGTTTAGAAGACCTGTGGCTGAAATCACGCAGCACCTTCGCCTACTCATTAGTCTAAACTCCCTTCACCTGTTGCCTCACCTGCCTTTGATCACTAATCAAGACACTATATCGAATGCTCAATTCGGAGAATTGAGGAGTCTATATAGTGGCTTCGGTGGCAAAACCACAGATGAACCTTTGCAAAAACGTCTTTTTGTTCATCCCTGCATGAGAAAGTCATTACATACATTTAAATATGTGGTATGTCATTAAACAGATCCATAAATATCTTACCATGTATATTTTATGAATGTATTACCATCATTAATTTAATGTATGAGATAAATGTACAGAGAGAGCTATATCAGTAGCATAGCTTTTTATTATTCACGTGTTATATTTTCCAATTTCAGATCCTCTGTCTGCATAATGTTGTTTTTCCATCTTCCAATCGTACATATTACTGTACTGTAAGACCTACTTTGTGTGGTTTGTCTTGTTACAGTACATATACTGTAATAAATACACGAGTAAATTAAGTCCTGTCAAACCGTTTTTCTAAATGACCCAAAACTACACGACATCCAGACATCATTGTGGTGTTAAAATGATAAAAAATACTATGACAATGATGAGAGGAAAATGCACAGATATCATGAATGGTTGGGCGAAAACAAAAGTGACGCATACAAACTCAATTACCACCGCACCCACAAGCCTATTGTTGCCTCTTGTTCATCAACAAAAGATTCAAACACACGGAAGAACCGGTAGTGTGAACACAAATGGGGGAAATATGATACCAACAAAACAATAATAATAATAATACTTTTTTATTCTGAAGGACCTCTTTAGTGCATTTACCCTTAACATTCTTGGCCAAAGTTTTCACAGAGGACGTTTTTACCTTCCATAATCAAAAATCAGAAGTTCCTCTAATAACACTCGAAACATCATCAGTGAAATTATTTCTCATGGTAACTTTGATATCGACCAGGTGTTTGTGTTCTTCATCTTCATTCTTTTACAATGCCAGTTTATGAGGTTTTTTTCTTCATTTTTTTTAATCCCTGTTCTCCTATGACAATGTAATATTGTTAAGGAGTGTGGGACGTCACGCCGTAAAGGAAAGAAAAATACGGGAACTTTTGGGAAGAACCGCCAACCTTCCCACAGGTGCGAGAGTAGCGGAAGGTTCTAACTAACGTGAAATTACAGCCATCAACGTCAATATTAAAGGGCACAGTTTCAAATCCCCCAGCAAACCTTTCAAACAATGTCTCGCAACCTCTGTTAACCCCTTGCTGAAAAGCGAAATTCCTCTGGACTTTTTTTGTTTCCCCCCCCCCCCCTCCGGCCGGTGATGGGGAAGTTTGCCTGTGAAATGTCACCGTGCCGCTCACATAAAGGTCGCCTGGACTCGCAGAGCTGAAACGAGCAGCGCCAAGGTAAGACCGCTGTTTGACATGTTGCTACTGGTTAAACTTTATTTTATAGAAAAGCAGTAACCCAACCCCAGAATAATAGCCCTATGTGTGTATTTGCCAGATTTGGTAAAGATTGTTACGGTAACTACAGATTTCTGTCTTATTTTTCCTTTTCTTTTCTTTTTTTCAACCCATTTCTTTTGTAAATACCGTTTACAACATTAATACATGGCTTTTTGTGTCATCGACTCAAGATGTGCATCAAGAGATCTTTTTCCGGTTTACCTTCTCTAACCGGTTTGTCCTCTCCCATTCTCTCTCCTCTCCGTCATCCAGATGAACTCATTTGTTTTCGGTTTTCTTTGTGCATCCCTGCACGTCACGTATCAAAATCCAACCAGGCAGTGGAGCATGACGCCCCACGGTATGCTTGATCTCTTTTTTTGAGCTCACTCAAAGCTCGTATCGTTCTTCCTTAATCTCTTTCAAATCCCCTACGTCTGCCCCCCCCCCCCTGTTAGTTCTGCTCGTAGGCGTCGACGGCTCGTCGGGCCGCCAGTCCCTGAGCTGCTTGGAGCGCCCGCGGGATGGGGAGATCTTTTGGAGGAAGAACGGAGAGGAGGAGGCCCAGAGGGGAAACGCGTATGTCGTCGAGCTAAAGGAAATGTGGGGGGGGGGGAACTACACCTGCCACGGCGAGGATGGGTCGCTGCTCAACCACACGGAGGTCCTGATCCAAGACCACCGAGCGACCAGGAGGATCCTTGTGAAGCCTGAACACGGTGAGGTCGGACTTTTAAAAAAATAGTGCACTGTCAGCTAGATTTGTGGTATTTCACCTGGAAAATGGCCTCTTTTGTGTTGTTGTCGTGTTTTTCACGTTCGTGTTGCGTCTCTCACCAGGAGATCATTTGCATTGTGCTGCTCAAAATCACAACGGCGAGTTCCGCTGCTCCTGGACGTGGCACAGCCTTCGCGTTGGCAAAGTAGCTTTCATCAAAGCTCGCCGGTAAGTTCACAAACTGCTGGAAGGTTTTTTTAACGCTTTGGCTTTCCGATAATAACACAGTATTCAGGCCCGTGTCAGAGCCGAGACGTCCGTGACACGCATAAATACTTCCTAATGAAGTTAGAAGTTCTTCCTCCCTCTCATTTAAAGACCATGGTCATGTCCTGAGATCAGATTCAATCTAAAAATGAAAAAAACATTATTAGTTGTGCCATTCCAAGCCAATTAGACTCCATCCTTTTGTGTTGTCCGACTATATAAAAAGACTATTCTGTGCAGTGCTTCCTACGACAGTGACGCCGAGTGCTCTGTGGATGCAGGCGGTCAGCGTTGGACCTGCTCTTCGGGCCAGAGTGACTTTGGCTGCTCAGTGGACGACGGCGGAGGCGGGATCTCGTGCCGGGACCAGCAGCACTGCCCCTACGGCGAGGAGGGACGGAAGATCCACCTCACCGTCTACGTGAGGACGGAGGACTTCCTGGTGGAGAGCTACTCCAAAAACTTTTACCTCTCCCGCATAGGTGAGACACTCTCTGGGTGTTTGTTCGTATTTCCCTCCGTTCTTGTCTTTTTTTTTTTCATCTTCATCTATTTTTTTTTTTTTTTGTCCGCCCTCAAAAGTGAAACCTGACAAGGTGACGGCCAGAAAGGTCAACACCACGCTGATAGAGTGGAGTTACCCGAGCTCCTGGAGCGGTCCTTCCTCCTACTTCCCGCTCACTTTCCAGGTCACGCAGTTTGAGGGGCGACGCGAAAGATGCCCCGACCGGCCCGCTGACCGCAAAGCCTCCGAGGTGAGAAGCACCTTGAGAAGAGGACCGCGACGGCGGAGTGTTTAATGCCGAAAATGACCGTTGACCGTTGACTGTCTCCGACCAGGCCTCGACAGTCCACTCGGCGTGCCAGCTCGCGGTCAAGCGCAAGGTCAAGGCCGTCTGCATCCGGGCCAAAGACGCCCTGCGTGACTCGCCGTGGAGCGACTGGAGCCCTTTGAGGTCAGTGGCCTCCCCCGTTGGTGGGAAGCAGCGTCATCCGGGTTTCTGACCGTTTGCTTCTTAGTTTACACAGAAAAACACACGGTGCACTTCTTTTGGTGGTGAGGTTTGATTCGTCGTGCGTTGTCTGTTCATTACACTTTCCTCATTTTATCACTGATTTAATACGCCTTTTGCTGTACAAAGTAACCGTTTTGAAGGCGTCAAACGAGATTTCAGGAACTCTCATGCTGTCAGCGCGTTTTCAACAGAGTACACACGCGTCGATTCATCTTCCTTGCTTTCTTGGAATATAGTTGAAAGATAATAATCATTTCAGACTAATTTCCTTATTTGTTCTCTATTACAGCTTGAGGGGAAACAAGAAGAACAAACGTCAGAAGAACTAATAACAAATGTTACCGAAGAAATATTTGCATATACCTATAAATATATATTTATAGTGATCTTATTTCAGAACATGTCATTTATAATATGTAGCCATTCTTAATCATAAGTGAAGAAAAAACAATAATACCTTTTAGAACCTGGCATGTCGAAACACACAACTTTTTTTTTTCCATTATGAGACAATAGTACGGTAATCTCAATTGTTGTTCTTTTGGCTTTTCCCAAATCAATCGGGGGACGGTGGGGCTTTTGGTGGAAACCCTCACGCAGCGATAAATCCCAGAACTGCAATTCATCTTTTAATCTGAGTATGTGGTCTGTTCCCTCAAAGGAGATGATGGTGTTTCAGACACACACAGGTCATTTGTGTCTTTCTCCTTCCCCCACATGCAGCTATGGATTCATCTGAAGTACTTCCAAAGAATTATATAAAATCAGCTTCTTTTTTTTCTTTTTTTACTGGAATATTGTGTTTTTTGTCATCCATCACCTTGTGACTTAACGACTCATTGGTGGAATCCATTGGAAAAAAAAAAATCTAACTTGAAGGTATAAAAGAAGATTTTTCTTTAGACAAAACAATATGTGGACTGATCCAAAAAGAATCCCTCATAATCATAACTTTTGACCCACTCGAAGCGTGTGGTGGAGCCTGTTCGTGCAAACAACCTGCCCTCAGTCTGTATTTTCTCTTTTCTACATAATTATCTTCCCTTTTTTTTTTTAACCAACTGTTGTTCAACACTTGGAACTGTCACATCAAAAACAGGAACTGCAAGCAGTTTTTATGTTCTTGAAATCTACGTAATGCTTTAATTCAGTAGATATAGAAAGTGCACAAATGAGATGACAAGTGCTTACTAGGATGTATCTGTAAGCTCGTGTTGCATTTTGTCTCTACAAATGTGTAGGTGTTAATCTCCAAAAATGACCTTTTCAGTTGAAACCCGGCAGTAGAAACTAAAACACAAGTGTTTTGCAACGAACCCGTCGGTTGAGCCTTCAGATGTGAAACGCCGGTCCAAACTACTCAAAACTCCAGGGTGTCATTTAAACAAATGAATACACAGATTTAATTGTTAACCAAAATTCCAATTCACATGTAAGAAAAGCCCCGAGGGAACAACATCTCACCTATTAGGCGACATTTCCCACTGGTCCCTCGGCTTGGTCAGGAGATGGTGGTCAACCATCTCCTCACTTCCCTGTCACAAAAAGCAGAAGCGGTGAAGTGATGTAAGCTCTTTCGGGGCCCGACGTAATGCACATGTTTGGCCCAACAGCCCCCCGGGCCTTTAAGACTTTGAGTAGTTTGCTTTTTTATAAGGGGGCTCTTTTATTTTTGGTAAACGTTTCTACTTTTGTTCTTCCGTATGAAAGGCCAGAGGCAGTGGAGGCCGCCACTGGAGGAAAAAATATATAAATTTGTGTGTTAAAAATACATTTTACAAATGTAGATCTTTTTTGTTTTTGTATAAACGTGCATTACATACCCGGTAATGTTTGTAAATGATGACATCTGCGCAAAATATATGCTTGTCTGCATGTCTCGGCTGGGCTCGGGCCGTGTCTCAATGCGACGGGTCTAAGAAGCTATAATAGTAATATTATAATATATAATTCATTGTTATATTCATTGACATACTGAATTGTTTGAATGTGATGTCCTTATTTTGTTAAACTGTTGGAATAAATGTTAACCATACTGTAATGTTTACTGAAATTGATTGGCTGGCCCAACCTGACCAAAGGGATGAACATTGTTTTTTTTTTTTTTTAAACTGTACTTTAATCTGAGCTTTTATCACCCAATTTTACAGTTGATATATTAGTTCACTTGGTAAAACGTTTTAACGCACAAATCGCATTTGGCTGAACTGGTTCCACGTCAAATTTGCAAATGGTGAGGAGGAACTGGTTTGTTATACAGAGTATAGCTGTTTAATGGAGTTAAATGTAAATCGTAGAATGCATGACATTGTATTCATTTTGAATTCATGATTTCAGTATATTTTTTATGTCGGAAATGTAACTAACATATTGTAGAGATGAAACACCGACTGACCTGCAAACTGAAAAGTCATCCCTGTCATTAACGTAAAACCTCAAACCTCATCCAAAACCAGAAGAAACACACCAGGAGAGTTTTAAAAGGATCTGGTAAATCCCCCTTAAACACAACTACCTATTTAGACTGAATTCGCATGATTTATTCTTAGTTCATGATGATGTCGCACTTGGACAGATGGCATTATAATCAAGTGCCTGAGAATGGATTAAACCGTGTGAAACATGACTGTTCAATGGATCGTTGTAGCCACTAGATGGCAACATTGCACCAACTACCGTGACTGGGTTTGGTGCTCCACAGGTCTTTGAGTCGCTTGAAATAGCGGTGGGAAAGGTCATACTTGGAAAGTAGGCTACCACAGATGTGTTGCACAAAAAAAGAGGTATTTCAACAAGGTTTTATCACGATTTGTCGGTGCAAACTTTTTTTCACTGTTTGCCCTCGATCTCATCCTTAAATCGGCTATTTTTTCAGCTATCGTTCAGTTTAGTAGCAGAGGGATATTTCCGTGCATGTTTTAGGCTTTAAGGCTGCTCATGATAACATTGTTTTACTGAGGCATCAAAGAAATGGCATTCAGCTTGCCTTTTGTTTTAGTGTTTAACTGGTAAACATCCGTCTTCTTTTATGTCAAATAGAGAGCATAAGGCCCATTCGCGAAAGCATATGCTTGATTTTTTTTTTTTACAACTAGCCAATTTTATGAGGATTCAATTGATTCAGGCCAACCTTTTGATTTAAGAGAACATCTGGTGGTAGTACAGGAGATGGGCGGCCGCGCCTATTCAACTCCTTTCTGATCACTTACTTCTAAATGTCAATTAGAGTTATTAGATAGACATCCCTCGTGTGATTCACGCGCACACGCACAGTTTTACATAGTTTACACGGCGTGTGCATTCCTCCCTTTGCGCACCGGCCTCCGATGTGTCGCAAACCCTGTTCCCCGTGGGTGCCACGCAGTTAGTGGATCACAGCATTGCAACATGGCGGGATCGTCGGGCCCCAACTGACGTCTCTGTTTTTGGACATCGAGACGGCGATATTTGGGCTAACAGTGTGTCTTGGTGCTCGGGGATATAAATATTTGCCACCCCTGTGGCCTCGAGTGTTCGCACTGGCATGCCGACCGAGCCAGACGGGATTATGGCGAGCGAGCCGGCCACAATCAAACAAATGTGCTGAAGGATTGCCCTGTGTGTGTGTGTGTGTGTGCGCGCGCGTGTGCGTGAGACACATTTTATCTCACGCTGCTTTTTATTTGTCACTATTTAGTGTATTAGTGCGCTCACGTGGTGGGGCACTCACATGTCTCCCCCCACAGCAGGACACATAAATAAACATCTATAGGCAATGATGGGATGGTTCGCAGCGTCCACCCTTGACCGTGTATGGCACGCGCAGCACCGGGCCGCCGAGACTCGTGTGTCTTGTCATTAGATGGTTTGTATGGGCTCATTAGAATTGCGTAATGATATCACGTGTATGCTATGACTCTTTTTTTCCTAGGCTCTATTGTGCAGCTTCACAAAACCGTGATCCCAACAACGCGAACGTGTCAAATCGTTTCATTTCAACAACCCCTGATAAAATCGTAATTTTCAAAGATATCCCCCCCCCCCCCTGATAGAGCAAACGGACGAACTGAGGCTCTCATTCGATCCATTTCATTATAATGAACCAAGCAGTACTTATTGAACAGATGGCCCTCCGACAATTCGATTTGACAATTTGGAAATGACTCTGTAATGATGGTCGAAACCAGGACTGATGGGGAGCGGACAGCTAACATGCGCGCGCTCCCTCTCCCCCTCTCACCCCCGCTCTCTCACTTGCGCGCGCGCCCTTTTGCATGCACGTGAGCCCACCGTGCAGTTTCATGGTTCTGTGAGCCATCGTGCTTTCTTTCTTTCTTTCATTTGTACTCCACACACATTTTGTGACTTTTCACTGGTCGTATTCTTTGGACAGCGGGACATTGCGCGTTTTAGCTTTAATCCTCATATTCATGATGGATTCAGCACTTCGTCCCGCAAGACTATGTGATGCATCTGATCCAAGCTAATTTCAAATCGTCGGGCTGTAACAGAAAAACGCGCAGCTTCTGCCAGGCTCTTTATGAGCTGAAACTTTCTAAAGCTCATAATCTGCCGGAGCTGATACTCTCAATGGGCACTTGGACTGGTGAACGCAGGGGATCGAGTTATTAGGTGGAAACAAAACAAAAATGACATTTCATTTACAGATGCTCAAACTAAGTGCGTTTTGTATTATTTTCAACGAAACGCCTTGGCACACTTGGAATGTTTGAATTTGTCAATGTTAAATTAATTTGACTCTTTTGATTCTTTTTTTTGTTTTTAATCAAAAAAGGAACGAGACGAAACTCGGGCGCTCGGGGAACTGTTGGATCGGCTTCTGTCTGCTCTTGTTTTCCAGACAGATGCTGTAGAAAACGTCTCTCCTCGTCACGCTGCCCTTTCAGCCTCTGTGCGCAAAACTGCGCGCATTAAACTAGCGTCCTCCCCTTAGCTGGAGTTTGGTAGTCCGCGCGTGTGTTGATTGTCAACTCTACACACAGCGCGCGCCCGCACACACACACGCGCGCGCGCGCGCGCACACGCTCATCGTGCGCAGCTTCTGTCTAAGTGGCCGGGGCGGGACGCTGCGTGGGACGAGGCGGGGACAGCAGGCAGGCGGACAGCGCGCTGGTCGGGGTTGGTGGACAGCTGATCGTCCGCGTTATTAACCGGGGGGGCGTTCCCACTCGCCCTGTTAACCACGCCTCCCTCACCTACTAGTTCTCTCCCTTTTGGCATCCCGGAGATGGTCCAAAGTGATTCCTCTGGGAAGAATAGAGCGCGAATCGACCCTGAGCAGCAGCAGCAGCAGCAGCAGCAGCAGCAGCTGACGCCGAGCGGAGCCGCCGTTGCCCAGGACAGCCTCTTAATTGCGGGTAGTCTTCCGTTTCATCAACGTGAACGGAGACGACTCCGCGGATTGAAAGAATCTCCTTGTTTTTTTGTTTTTTTTTGTTGTATTTTTGCTTTCCTCCTCCGCCACCGTGGACTGTTTGTTGCAGAAAGTGACATTTTGCTCGCGTGTTTGTCGGTTGCACCTTGATCCGGGGTTACTGTCGCCAACTCCGTGCCGCCTCTCATCCGGCGCGTCCCCCCTTTCATCGCTCTCAGCGTTGTTCATCTTCACAGCTGCTGTTTTCCCTCAGCTCCGTCTCTCCTTTTCATTTGTTTTCGTGGAGTTTGCTGACATGAGGTGCAGCTAACCCAGTGGATGCCGACAGCTCCTTCTCTTCCACCCGCCGCATGTCGCATGTCTCTTGTTTACTTTGACAAACACGCGCAACTAAACGCCAAGTGAAATAGACCACGCCGCTTTGCTCCTCTGACAGCGCGATCAAACGGACGCAAGAGGAGGGGAAGGCAGCGGAGGAAGAAGAAAATAAGGAGGGAGCCCGGGAGAGGAGGATCGAGAGAGAGAGAGAGAGAGGCAGGAGAGAAAGCGTGAGAGAGAGAGAGAGAGGGAGACAACGACAGCGTGAAGGTGACGTTTTGATGTTTGGCATCCACGAGAGCATCCAGCGGAGTGGGAGTAGTATGAAAGAAGAGCCCATGGTGGCCGGGATGAACGCGGTTCGGACATGGATGCAGGGCGCCGGAGTGCTGGACTCCAACACAGCCGCCCAGAGGTGAGCCCGAGGCGGCCTTGGTGCCCGCGCTGCACCGGGGCGTGGAGACCGGCGGGGGGGGGGGGGGGGGGGGGGCAGTGGCTGTATCACTTGGGGCAGCACGCGTTCCCCGAAGACGCGTAGCTGGATAACCACCTCTCATGCCGGCTTTTAAAAAAAAAAAAAGTTTTCAGCTGTGATATAATAACGCCTTTTGGCTCCGAGTGGTTTAGCATATTTGTGGATTGGAAAGCACGGCTCGCTCCAGGCCCTTCAAACGAAGGCTTGGATTCACTTTGGGGAGTGAAATGTGTTCAGTGAGAGGAGGTTGTCGCCTTAGTCGTAAACTTACTGTCTGCATGCTTAAATTCAGTTATTTGTCTTCTTAAAAGATTAAAATTAAAACATTTAAGCCGGCAATATGTCAAGTTGGTTATGGTAAAAAAAAATGCAACATGAAAAATAAAAAATAAACATACATTTAAAAATTATGTTTTTAATGTGGATTAGTATGATTAACCCGTTAGGTCTATATCTTAATATTTCAACGTATTTATTAGTGTCAATTTAACAGTAACAGGCACTTACTTAAAATGCGTATTTTGAATCAGTTTTTATTAAATGGTGTGTTAGTGGATTCCCGAAAGCAGATCTCTTTATTGTTGCATTTTTATTAAGTTAATTTATTCCAATTGCCTCTCGTGGTGGATGGCGCTGGTCTCTGCTTGTGTCCGCAGTGGAGTGGGTCTTGCGCGGGCACACTTCGAGAAACAGCCGCCCTCCAACCTTCGCAAGTCCAACTTCTTCCACTTCGTCCTGGCTCTGTACGACAGACAAGGCCAGCCGGTGGAAATAGAGAGAACCACCTACATTGACTTTGTAGAGAAGGAAAAGGTGAGTTTGCACATTTCGCGCAAATTTTTAAATGTTATTTTCGAACACATGACGGTACCTCATAAAAACTCTTAAACGGGCTTCTGATGCGTGCATTCTATTGCAACGTGGACTTAGTACACAGTATAATGGCTGTTGGATCAAAGTGATGAATTACCAGACGCGTGTGAACAAAGTGTTCCGGACGAACACAGCAGGGATCACCGAGGCGTTTTGGATGTGATTTCCTGAAAGATTTACGCACTTAGGATTTCTTTTGGCTTTGATTTAGTAAATTTGAAAAAAAAAAACTTCGAAATGAATAAACTAATTTATTGAACGGCGTAAATCAAGTGAATGAACCTTTTTACACCCAGACGCCAATAATGACAACGCGTGCTATTTATATGACAGTTAAGCACAGCGGGTTGCCTTATTCCTGCAAGTGTTATCAGACACGATATTTAATTAACTAGACCAACATCAATATTAGTGTTTGATACGTCGATCAAGTATAATATCGATCTGTTTGTAAGTGGCGTTTAAAGTGAGCGTTTTTACTTTAAATGCGTGTTTTATTAATCAGCATTTGGAACCAACTTGATTATTATTTTTTAAATCCAAGCGTCCTTCTGCTGTTGGTCGTTAATGACACATTGTAATATTACATTATACACAAGGTGAGGTTTTGAATTATGTATTTAATAAATGTCTATTTTATTATTACATTTGTTAATTGTCTGTAGCGATCATTTCCGTTTCCAATGTCAATAAACAAGAAAACAGGCCTTTTTTTTTCTTTCTCCAAAATCAGACAATCGAGCAATTGAGTTTAGGTTATATATTTTGTCCAAAAAAAAATAAAGAAAGAAAAGTTGTTAGTTACAAACAGAACCATGCGTTCATTGTTCTGTGCGTGCGAAGTGATTTAAATGTGAACACGGTGTTAACAGTCTAAAAATACCACGTCGTGGACGCGCAGTAAAAGGCAGCAGGAGACGGCTTTCTGGCTCTGACTGGCTCTCTTTGGTTTAATTTTCATAGGAAACGACGGGGGAAAAGACAAACAATGGGATCCATTATAGACTTCAGCTCCTCTACAGTAACGGTGAGTTTAGCCACCATCATTGTGATGAAGCAATAAGAAAAACAAAGCTTTAAAACGTTTCAGCAGCTCACATCCTGTTTTCTTCTGTTTTATTTTATTATTTCAGGACATGTATTATCTGTTTTAATAAATTCTTTAAAAGTTGTTGCACAATACTTTTTAAATCCCTACATTACTATTTCATTTATTATTAGGAAAATGTTTATTGTGCTGCTATTTATAGTAAACAGATCTTGCAGCAGTACTCCAGGGGAGCATCATAAATGTTTCCTGACCTTTTTATTTTTTTAGTCATATTGCCTCAACTGAATAATCAAATTACACTGATTACATTTCGGTTTATTCCTGTTTACTATATTTCGAGAGATAAAATCAACACGGTTAATAAAAATAAATTCCATTTTGGATTTTGCGAGCAAACGGACCAACAAATACAGAAAGTCACGAGGATCAGTTTGGACTCAATTAGTTTGCGTGAATTGCATCAGAAGGGAAGTCAGAAAAGAAGATATGTTGATATTGTATCTTCACATTTGAACCGTTTCTCTTCATCTCTTCAGGAATCAGGACCGAGCAGGACTTGTATGTCCGTCTCATTGACTCTATGACTAAACAGGTAAGAGGTCGGCACTAAAACTACATCTTAAAATAATTATATTGGGGAGTTTGTCGGTTGTCTTGGTTTGAATGTAACCACACACACACACACACACACACGCACGCACACACAAACCTTCCCCTAGTCTCCACCACATGCCTGTGTCTGAGACCCTCAACTTCAGCACAGCACAGCTGGCTTGATAAACGACCTGTCTTACCTGTGAAATACACTTACAGAGGCCCTGAAAAGTAGAGGACGTATCCTCATACTCTACCTCTGCAAAGCAGCCGTCAACGCGGATGGTGCGTGTGTGTGTGTGTATGTGTGTGCGTGCTTGCGTGTGTGTTTTTACAAGCGTCATGTGGTGTGTGTGTGTGTGTGTGTGTGTGTGTGTGGCTCTATGACTGTGTGGATAAATCCCTGTGGCGTGCAGGAGCGGTTGTGTGTCCGTGTTTGAGAGAGACAGTGATGCATGCCAGCTTACACTTTGACGACCTTGACCCTCATTTCCTCAATGTGAAACAGAACAAACTATCCCAGTTTGTTATGGCCCGTTCAATCACACAAAGAAATACAGAGCAGCACATGTGGGGTTTGCGCACACTGAGGGGATTCTCCTTTCCGACGACTTGGATACGAAGGGGGGGGTGGTAAAAAAAAGCTTCTTCAACGCTGTTTTGATATAAGGTCCTTTGTTTTGCCAATTGCGCTTCTAGTGCCATTAGGCTTGAAGAGAGTTTGCCTTAGAACGAAAGGAGTAGGAGGGGATGTTGTTTGTGTGAGTGCGTTTGTGTTGGCGTCTTTATCGGTGTGTGTGTGTGTGTGTGTGTGTGTGTGTGTGTGTCCACACAGTGATCACAGCCCTGGAGAGCATGTTGAGTGGGGTTGGAGGGGTAACCAGACTAGATTTTTGGACGCTGTGCCGTGTGGACCAGATGGTGCACTATACTCCAGTCTGGCAGTCCAACTGCTCACTACACAGCATATAAACATACGTGCACACATAAACACATATGCACACGCAGGAGTACGCACATACGTTGGCACACACACACACACACTCACACTTTTTCCTCTTAGTGTCTGTCAGAACAGAGCGTTCCTGTTCAGGAGGACCGGATTCCCACGACACACACATTTGCCGGATAGGCAGCAATTCTCTCAGATGAAAGACCGACCCTTTCTGTTTTTTTTTTCATATTCCCCCTGCATCGTGGCTCACTTAGTTTCTTTTCTCTTTCCTTTCAGGATTCCACACGTACATTAAATCAAAATCATTGTTCCAATTTTCTCTCCTTCCTCCAGGCGATTATCTACGAGGGCCAGGATAAAAACCCCGAGATGTGTCGGGTCCTTCTGACCCATGAGATCATGTGCAGGTAAGACGAAACCTTGTTCTCACATTGGCGTAAAAAAAAAAGGGGGGGGGGGGGGGCGATGACACGAGGATCACTGCTAAATTACAATAGAAATCTTAGCCTTTTCCTCAGTGGGTTGGGGAGATGGGCCGTGGCCTATTTCTGTTGGTAGGGCTATGTCTGTGTGTGTGTGAGTGTGCATCCCTCTCATGTTCAGCTAATTAGGACAAGGAAAAGCTCATTACTCAAACCCATCCTCCTTAGTCTGTGTAATACATGCAGTTTGCTGTGTCCTGACAGTGAGCTGTGCAGGGGACTGACGTTCGGATTACGCGTAAAATAATGACACGCATTCGTACACAAATTCACACAGTCAAACACACCAAAGCCCGCGTAGACCTTACAGGCCTTTTCTTTCACGTGCATCGACAGAGCGTGGCTTGAGATTCAGTATTTAGAAACACGCGTAGAGTTTGTGTTGGGAGAAAAGCCCTGTGGCAACGTGTAGCCACTTCCTGGTTATCACACACAAGGCAATTTAGACCACTTGTTTTCATATGCAGGAGGAAACGGTCGAGATCAGAAATACGATCTGGCTCTCCAAGCCTCCTGTCCCGAGGGACTCAAGAAAGTAGAGGGGGGGGAGGGTCAATCTGCGCCCCCCCTCCTCCCCCCCTCCCTTCTCTCCCCTCGTCGAGTGTCTTTCTCCATCTCTTCTCACATGCACACACGTAGATGCACAGACAGAGAAGAAAAGGTAGATGATGATACTTTTGGGGAGAATGGGTGGGAGGGAGGCGGGAGGGGGAGGGGGAGGGGGGGGGGGGGGGGGGCGGCACGGCACACAATAACACTGTTACATTGTGCTGCAGTCAAATAATTCAGAAAGGACTCGTCACATCAGTATGCAACCCCCTTCTACCCAGCATGCACTCCTCCCCAGGTCCAGTGGGACCACTCTGTGACCCACTTCTGAGAGCGAGGCAGAGAGAGAGAGACAGAAAGAGAGAGAGAGAGAGAGTTTAGCGGGAGGGGACGAGTGCTGAGGAAAAATAGAGAACATAAGATGTCTGGTTGTGTGATGTCTGACAGAAATGGAGCTAACCTGAGCCCTGGAGGCTAATTCAAGTTTGTATCCAGCCCCCGTTCAAGCTCCCTGCTTTCGCTCGACTCTTCCAAACTTCTCCCATAAAATCGGCCCGCTGATCTCCACCCGCTGTAGCCCCAGAGCCCCGGTCTTACCCCGGGAAGCCCGGCAGAAATCCGATTCACGTTGTTTCTTGAACTCTGCCAAAGTCTCACGCCCTTTCAGTCCTCCTTGTCTTTCCTGCGAGCTCATCCGACTTCCCCTCCCCTCCCTGGCGATGCGCCTTATCTTTATTTCTCTGTTGTTCACAAGTCTGCGACTAACTCCCCTTTGTCTCTGCTCCCAAACCGCAAACCCCCTCCCGCCTTCGCCTCCCCGCAGCCGATGCTGCGATAAGAAGAGCTGCGGCAACAGGAACGAGACCCCATCAGACCCTGTCATCATCGACAGGTAAGCAAACACTCTGCCCTTTGACCTCGGGCTGACGTTTCCCGGCGCCGTCGGCGGCGGCGTGCAGCGTGCGAGCAGGGGCCGCCGCGGTGTGGCAGAAACACGCCGCCTGGCAGGAAGATCACGACGTGTCATCCGCGTCGTCGGTGAATGAGAGCTGTTCCCCTGCGTTTCTATTCGGGCGAGAAAAAAACACATCACCTGCAGGCATAACAAAGCGGGCCGCTGCTCGTTTAAAGTTTCAGCAGCCGTAATCTGTGCGCGAAATGTGTGAGAGACTCGTGAATAGTATCCTAGCGGTGTGTGTGTGTGTGTGTGTGTGTGGAGCAGCAATCACAGAGCAGTTGAGCTCTGCTTCAAGTGTGGTCGAACTCTGTTCGTGTGGTTGGGGTTGATGATTTAGCTGATGAGCAGTTGGGGTTACAGCCTCAGCTCGGTGTGTGTGTGTGTGTGTATTCCAGGGTGTGTACCAGAACTTGCGTGCCGCACACTTTTCTTTGAGTGTGCACCTTTCCCAGCCGTCATAAACCTCCTCTGACAGGTGCAGCAGCTCGTGTGATTTACGCTCGTGTGATTTTCGGGGGAAAACAAAGAAAAACAACCCAAAATCCCCGTAGATTCACAGTGCGCCGCGTGGCACACGTGGACACACAGTGCCAGGGAAATTATTGTTTGTATTTGAGGAGTTTTTGGAGCCTGTGGACTTAAGGCTGAACTGAATATTTAAGTGTTTCTTTTTGTGACTGGATTCAACCTTTCCCAACAACTGCTTTGTCACGTCATCGTTTTTTTTTTTTTTTGATTTCACGTACAATTAAAATTGGTCACATTTGAGTGTATCTGTGCGAGTGTTAATCAGGCAGTGACCTGGTGCTACTCGATGAACACAGCTGTCCCGTGCTCGCTGCCGCAGTCAAAAGCGACTCTTTACCTGTGTGTGTGTGTATTGTGTACGAGTTTGTGTGTGTGTGTGCGTGTGCGTCGCTCTCGTTCCGCTCCAGTGAAGCGGAAGGCCTCACCTCAGCGCTCCCTGAGACAGCTGCACCCCAGACAAGTCCCCACCCCCCCCCCGCCCATCACTCGGTGCCCCATTTCTTACATTTTTGTTTTTTCGTGTGTGCCTACTTGTTGAATTTCTCACGGCGCGGGCTCTCCGACGCTCCGCGTCTTCCGGGGCCTCGCCGCGGCTCAACTTCCCGAAGCGCCTCGGTGAAACGGGGGGGGGGGCCCGAGCTGGGCCGCGAAACAGCTTTTCCCCGCACTGAGCATGTGTTGTGGCCCCTCGCTGCATGGCGGTATTCCCCCGGCGCCGTGGCTCAGGTGTGAGGGCAGCATTAACGAACAACAAATTAAAACATGCAAGGGGGGGGGGTAAACAACAGCAATATCTCAGTTTTCCTCTCCAGCGAGCACTCTTTCTGGACAGGAAAATAGGTCATGTGAGAGGAGAGCCAATGGGGAGGTGGGCTTGCTTTTAAGGGGGGGGCAGGGGGGGCGACAAGAGGAGGGTTTGCTCATTTGGTACCAATATATTCTTGGCAGTTGTAATAATCAGGGATTCATAAACAAACAACTGTGATGGTGAAACTGACTCAATTACCGCAAATCCCCCCCCCCCCCTTCAAATTCATAAAGAAATACCATCAACAGCCTCTCTCCACCCTTGAAGTTGTTTAGTTCGTTAAATAAGGGCTCGTTAGCCCTCTGCTGCTTCGCAGAGATGATTAGATTTTACAGCTCTAATTAGCTGGGCTAGCTCTAACTCTTCTGGAAGAGTAATGGGTCTGATTGCCTAATTAGCTCTCTCTCTCTCTCTCTCTCGTTAAGATGGGAGAAACGGGGCACTGCAGCAAAACTGCAGGAATGAGAAGAAAAAAAAAAAATAAAGTCAGCTAATGAGAAACTTATTTGATTGTTAGGAGAACAAATCTGGTACAGTGTACAGTGCTCATGGGCACTCTACTCGTTCTGTCTCCATCTCTCCTCCTGTTGAAATGAAAATTTGTTTGGGGTTCAAAGTGTCTGCAAGGAGCAATTCGAGGCATATTTTAATTATAAAAGTTTTTTTTTTTTTTTGGTAGGCGATGCTAGCAGATCGCTCTGTAAATGTCTTAGATTCTTACTGGAGTTGAGAAGAAACATCCCCCACAATCTGTCCTGTTTTCATCCTGCTTTGGTTTGGGTACAATCATGGGAACCGAGCCATTCCGCTTTATAAGTAGCGTCGTCATCTCCGATTTTCACAGTCCATCTGATTTGAGTCAGTCAGTCCTCGAGATGAAGGAAACACATGTTACATTTCATGCATTTAACCTCAGCGAGACTTTGGAACGACGTGTTGTGTCTGTGCTTGACACTGGGCAGGGGAAGCAGCTGAAAGGTGAGAGGCCTGTGTGCGCCTCTCTATGTCTTCCCCAGGGAAACATGTGTGGTCCACTTTAGCCTCTTACGGAGGCAGGAAAGAATGAGGGGAGCCCTTAACCCCCTCCACCAACTCCACTAGTTGCATTAGCGAGGGGTTAATCACATGCAGCTACTGCTAGCCGGTCTCTCCTGTGACTGCCTGGGCCTCAAATCACAAACACATTTGCCTCTGACCCGTGAACACCTTTGCAAAATCTCTGCCTAGCTTTTGTCAAATATGTCTCCCCAAATAACTTCTTTTTTTATTTTATTTTTATCTGCTGCAACCATCTAATTGTGAAGTATTCTCTCAGCCCAAACTCGCTTTGGGGGTATGCCTGTCCCCCCCGGCCCCATGTGTCCTCTTGCGCCTTCTACCACCTGTGTCCCGTGGCCCTTTTCCTCCCCCCCCCTGGGCCTTTGCCGCAGGGTGTCCCTTAGGCGGGGGGAGAGCCTCTCTGGAGGGGAGAGAGAGAAACTCTGCGTGACCACAGATAAGGATCCACTGGATAGCCCAGCATTTCCCATGATCCCCCTTGAAGGAAGTGTGTGTGTGTGTGGCGGGAAGGGGGATGAACACCCAATGTTATTTCAGGTCTATAGCTGCTTCTGAGTGTGTGTGTGCGTTTGCACACACTCCTGCAGCCCGCCGCTGATGTGGCTCATTTCCTTGCATGCGTGCCTTTGCTTGTGTATCCGCATCGATGCGGGCTATTTCCCCGGGAGAGTGTGTGTGTGTGTTGATAGAGGCCATTTCCTGCCTCGGTGTGTGTGTGTGTGTGTGTGTCTGTGTGTGTGTGTCTTGAGTGAGGAATGTCGGGCAGGAAGTGCTCCTCCCGGGGAGGATGATGTCATGGCCGACAATTTCCTGTCCTCCGAGCGGGTGGAACGGACGGACTCCCGGCTTCACGGGTAGCTGGTGAGCGCTGGTGGACCAGTTCTGCTGCCATGGGCCTACACCAGATCCCCCGGAACATCTGGAAGTGAACTTTGCAACGTGTCTTGAGGACGCTGATCGCAATTGCCGCGTAGCTCGGTTGTCCCTCCCCCCCCCCCCCCCTCCCCCTCTTTGTCTACCTCTGTAGTGGGGAACCCCCTCATTGTTTTGGTTGTTATGTTTGCATGCACTTCCTGGGGTGAGAGGTCATGTGTTGCCTTGGCTTGGGCTAACGTGCGCTGGTGAATAATGTATGTCATTGACTTTATGTCAGCCATGCCAACCCCCCCCTCCCAAGCCGGGCCCACCCATGTTTAATTCATCCTTCTCATTTGTGTGTGTGTCATTTAGAGGCCCAGTCTGCACCTGTCCAGCCATTAGCCCTCTCCTCATTTGCATTTGATGCTAATGTGGTTTACTGGCAGGGCCTTCCGTCCCGTCGGCTGAGTTTCACTTTCATATCCATGGCTGTGTTGGTGAGAAGGTGAAACTACGCTCTGAATGCAGCTATTCTACCTTCCTCTGTATCACTGCACGCTGTATCGTATCCGTTATTATCCTTTCACCAGCTTTACCGTTTTTCAAAGGATAAAGAACCACGTCATGAGACCCCGACAGTGTCTCTCTGTTAGTGTTTGTCTCTGAGAGGGGAGGGGGGGGGGGGGGGGGGGGGGGGTCTTATCTTCACGGCCCCCTTTTTCCCTTGTAGACACTTTTTTGTTCGTTGGTGTGCAGTTTCTTCCAAGAGGCCTGGCCCTGAGCAGGTTGTGGTGTTTTTTGCCGGGCTTAAGGGGCAAAGACGCAGGACTGCCGGCCCGTCGATGCGCAGGCAGAGCTGCACCCACCCAAATCAGACGCACACGCTCTGAGCTGTAATCACAACGCGGTACACAAACACGTACGCATGCGCACTTCTAGGAATCCACAGGCGGGCCATGTAACATGACTGACACACACACACACACACACACACACACACTGACCTGCAGCTCTCTGCTCTTTGGTTGTGTTCTTTCTTCCTAGCGGTGGTTCCCCAGCACCCCCCCCCCCCCATCCCACCCCCTCCCACCCTGAAGGTTGGAGGAAAAGCGCAGCCCCGAGGGGGGGAGAGACGGCTGCGCTGATTGACAGCGGGGGAGTTGTGAGGTCGAGGGGGGGCCTCTAAAGCTGCGCCGCCTCCTTCTGTCTCCTCCACGTCTTTAGCACGCTCAGCACCAAACGACTCGTTGGCTCGCTTCGCACTGGCAAACGCACCACCACCCAAACAAAAAATGCACACGTCATTCTTCGAGTAAACAAGAGGGGGGGGGGGGGTTGTTTCCATGATATGTGATGGCAAATTGACACAAGCTGTTATTGTTTCGTGGCGAGGAAACAAGGAGGAAAACAGTGAGAACGAGGGTCTCGTATACCCAGGTTGGTGTGTTTTTGTTTAGTTATTTTCCCCCAATAAACCAAACGTAGCCGCAATCACACTTTATGGGTAATCAAGCTAATGCCCGCCAGCTGAATGCAGGTAACAAACATTTTATCATGGCACAGAGGGAGCCGTTTACAAACGTAAAATGAGTGAAAAGTGGGCGAGAGCTCCCCGCAAACGGCGCGGGTTGGCTTTATTATTTTTGTTGTAAACTGCTTTGTCATTACCGCTCGACATTCGCTGCTCGACCTGGCCGCCGTCCTTGGCTCTTCCCGCTGCCCTTTGTGTGTCAGTGTTTGTTCTGTCCCGGAATGGAGGGGTTTGGCCGTCCACAGCCGACCCAAATGAGTAGCGTCCTACTTCTGAGAGCTATTTAAGACCTTTTGAGTGTTGGAAAATTGCAGGACGGAGCGATGGAGATAGAAGAGGAGAAATAGAGTGAAGATATATTTACCATATGAAAGGTCTCGGGTATGACGCGTGGGAGTGAGCGCTGCGGCGGGGGGATGAGGGGGGGGAGGAAGGGCAACGTTTTCCAGGATTTAGTCCGTGACTCGCCCTAGAAGATGCGCTCAATTTACTTTTCAAATGAGGCGTGAAGAGCGCGAGCGCGTGCCTCTCGGCGTGTGATGCTATACATTTGGACGGGCACAGTTATGTGTGTGTGTGTGTGTGTGTGTGTGTGGGGCAGGGGGGGGCGGCGCTTTTGTTTTCTCCATGCTCTGATGTGTGCGGACAGTCGAGCGCACGGCCCACTAAGTGCTCTTTCACAGCCCAATGTGTTCCAGTGTAACACAATGCAACGCCTGTGCTGCTGCTCCTAATTGAAGAGACACGGCGGCCCCCCCCCCCCACCCCCCCCCCCAGCAGCCCGAGCCGGTGTGTGTCGCCCTCGCTGATGAATCCGTGTTTACTGCTTACGGGGACGCCCGACTTGCCTCTTTTGGTGCTTCGCCTGGTCGCCGCGGCCCAGGATGTGAGTCCAGGTGGCCGGGATGAGCGCTGGTGACCCGCCGTGCCGAGACAGCGAAGATGTATAGTCTGTTGATTGTTTTCCGTCAACCTGTCCAGGAAGAACGGATCGCTGTGAGCGGCGCTCTCAGTTTCACACGCCACAATGGAAGGAAAGCCTGCACGGCATGGGGGAGAAAGGGAGGGAGAGATGTGGAGCGTGATACTGGTTGTGGGAAGGATCCTTTTCATATTTTCTAAACTATTTTATGTCAGATTTTGCTTTGTTTTTTTCTGCTCGATGGTTTTGAATTTTCTTTAGAAAAAAACACTCCTGCTGTGGCACCTATAGAGGCGTTTCAGTTACCGTATCATTATTTCCAGGTTCAGCCATTTCGCATCTGATTATATTGGAGATTTGTGACATTGAGCTTGACTAATTTGAGCTGCAGTGTTCAGAGGCAAAATAAATCTTCAAAGGGAGTATCTCTGCCGTAATTAAACGTAAAGCGGCAACGTCAACACGCAGACAATTATGGTCAACAGCACGGCCCGATCAAAGGGATGATATATTCTTACATTTCTGATATATTATTTTTTTTTACTTTGCATTTAATCACCAACAAATGAGACCCCAAGCACATGTCACTGTTTCACTTCAAAAAAGCCCAGGCGAATTTAAAGGCCTTTGTTTGTGTTTATGTAACTGATGAGGGGAGACAAAGTAAGGCGTAGGCAAGTGAGACACTTTGTTGTTTTACACCGCCTCGCCCCCTTTGTGTGTTTGTTTGTTTACCGAGCGGCTTGACCCCGCTGGGAGGAATGTTCGCTCCTTTCCTGTTTCTTCCGCGTCTCCTAATGCGTTTGCCTCTGTGATTTTTTTCTCCATCCACGTTGCTCTGCTCTTCATCTCTCTACCTGCCCCTCAGTCTATGTCTCTTCTTCTTTGGTCCTCCCACTCAAAACTCCAGATTTAACTCCAAAGGGTTTTTTTTTCTTCTTCTTCTTCTTCTTCTTCCTTTTTTTTTTTTTTTTTTTTTAAAGTTAATCACACTTGGAATCTTCCCCTGCGTTTGAACGTTCTTTCCTCGATACCTGCGTGCGGCACGGGGGAGACGGTCGCGCCAATTATCCCGGTTTATTGGCTTCTCCAGCGCGGAGGCTGTGATTCACACGCGGTGACATTCAGTTCAAACGCACAGACCTCCGCCACCTTTTTCTGAAGAAAAAAAAAACAATTAAAAGCGCCACTTTCTCACCCTTGGCCTCCCTCCCGTATCCTTCTTTTTCCCTCCCTACACCAAAACCTAACTCTCTCTCCATCTGGCTATTGCCTTCAGACAAGAAGACGTACTGCAGAAAGAGTGAGGGTTGCGCAAGGAGTTCAAACTGCAGGTGCAAAAGCCTACTTTCTTGTTAATTGGCATCCGTCTTTGAGGTAGATGTACTCAGCGAACGGTACTCCCTTAAATTACTCACGATGGAGGAACTTGGTTAACTGCCGCTGAAATTGGAGCGGCCCGGCGCGTGGCCCCCACAGGCCCGTTCAAACACAAAGACAGCGCACCTTTAGTGAAGCGTGTCTCTCTTCTCGCCGTGACGGCCGTGTTAGCATGACAAGGTGTTTACACACGCCATCACGGCCCCCGCGTCTGATGTGGTCGGGGATGAAAGGGAGATGGGGGGGGGGGGATGAAAAGGAAAAAGAGGAGGCAAAGACGTGGCGGTGAGCGTCGGGTACGGACTGCTTACCTGCTGTTTGACAGGAGGACAGTCGTATCGGCACCCCCGCTGAGAGCCGTGAGGGACGCAGGGGGAGAGAGACAGAGACAGAGACAGAGAGAGAGAGAGAGAGAGAGAGAGAGAGAGAGACGTTTTACCCTCCTCTCTGCTCAGCCACATCCTCGAATCGGGAGTAAAACAATTAGATCCGCCCGCTTCCCCTTGTCCCGCAGTGTGGATTACAAATGAGCAAACCTGGCATTTATCACATCACTACAAACATTTATTAAAGCCGGTTCCCCTCTAAAGCTGCAGAGATAACAGTGGGTAATTGCAGAGACTGGCTCTATTAGTTAAGTATGCCTAATGTCACTGCCTCAGAGCATTAATGGACGCCGTAGTATTATGTTCCTGCGCTCATTACCACCCCACTCCCCTTCAAACAGATACACACACACACACACACATATATCCACACACCCTCTCCCCCTCCATTGACCCTGCAGCAGGAGTCTGTGCCACTCTAATGAGAAATGGAAAACACTACTCCGCAAGCTCCAAGACACACACACACACACATGTGCGGACACACACACACACACACACATGCATGCATACACTAGGCGGGAGCCATTACGAGGGGACAGAGGGGTACCACAGTATAATCACACACGCCCAGGGAAACAATTGTACCGTTATCAGAGTGATCACATTATAAAAGTTTAATAAACACCAAACGGCCTAATGGTGAATTAGCCTGCATCTGCCCTGTGTTGTGCCAGGCTATAATTAGTGATTCAACGGAGACAAACAAATGTTTGTCGCCAGAGCTTTTCTTTTTTGTTGGACATGGATTATGCCGGCATGTCCAGAATTGAGGGGAAATGCGCGGCGGGTGAGCTTCTTTTGTATTTTTATCCTGACTCCGAGACACCAAAAGTCACGCAAACACAGGACCAGTGAGAGCAGAGTTTGGCTCAAGTCCCCCGTCTGGTTTTCTAAGTGGCACTTGAGATGTGTATGGAGAGCGGTGGATGGGTACTTGAGATTGTTGAGGAGGAGGAGGAGGAGGAGGAGGAGGAGGAGAGTAAATGGGGGAGGGAGAGATAGAGAGGGGATTGAAAGAAGAAAGAGAAACGGCATTTAATGACGTGGAATAAGTTAGTCCTGAGGAAAGGGGCAAACCAAACGAGCAGTTGTGGTTCTGTGTGTGTCTGCGAGTGTGCGCGTTTGTGGTCAAAATCAATGCCAATCTATAATTTACAATCACAAGGACCTATCACTTTTTATAGGGCCTCCATTCTCACTCATCAATATTACATCAGGAGCCAGACTCTCAGTGTGAGGGAGCAGGAGGGTGAGAAAACAGCTGAGGAAAGAGAATATGGCTTTGGTCCAGTATGCGTGTGTGTGTGTGTGTGTGTGTGTGTGTGTGTGTGTGGAAGGGGGGGGGGGGGGGGTGTAAAGGAGGGTATAGTGGGTGGAGGGGGAGGAGGAGGGCATCTGCTGAGGTTGTAGAAAACATTGCTTCCAGCTTACACAAATGTGCATACGCATACCCTACCTGTGTGCGCATGTGTGCCTGCATCTGTTCGACTGCTTTTGCGTGTGCGTGTGTGTGTGTGTGTGTGTGTGCTTGTGTCTGTGCGTGCAAGCTGAGTGACAGTTTAGTATTGATCTGTGGGAGGCCTTGGTGTCATTAGACCCTGTATGGACCAGCAGGCACACGTGGAGGTCAGGGCACGGAGTTTGTGCATGTGTGTGATTGAGTGTGTGTGTGTGTGTGTGTGTGGAGGAGGGGGGGGGGGGGGGGACCAAGTGTTCAGTAGTGACAGGCTCAAGCCTCTGAAAGAAAATCAATCGTGTCATAAGAGGAAGGTTTCCTCCAGCCTTCTTCTCCCTCCCTCTCTCTCTCTCTCTCTCTCTCCCCTCTCTCCCTTCTTCCTCTCATCCTCACTGCTCCTTTCTCCCCTTTTTAACTTTCATTCCTCCCAGCTGGGGGATCATCTAGAAACCTTCCATTCTTTACCACTTCTTCTGTGTGTTAACCTCTCTCTTTCTGAGCATTGGTTTCTCTGCCTAAACCACACACACACACACACACACACACACACACGCTTGCTCAGGAGATCACTCTCCTGGGTCAGGGTGGGGGTTGCATGTGTGATGCGTGGATCAATCCGAGGGGTTATCCTGGCAAAAAGGAGCCATTAGTGACAAAACTGATCCTGGATCAGCCCTCATTAACTAAAAGGGCACAAGGGTTGTTTGTCCAGATAAAATAAGTGACCCCAAACCAGGGCCAATTAACTCAGAGGGCAGAGACGAGTTGACTTGATGCCATGCATTGTTTTGTTTAATAGAAGTTTGATTCGAAAATAATCAGATTAGACTTACACTGTTTTATTGTGAATTTAAGCTTGTCCCTCAGTTAATTATTATTGAGGATGAGCTAACAAACACAGACACACACACACACACACAAACACAATCACAGGGCAAGCCTCCACCTGTTCTCCTTTCTCGCCTGAGGGCACTAGTATGGTGGATAACAGTTTGAGTGGGCCTTCTGCAAAACACTAATCAGACCTAACACTGCCTAATTAGCACAGAGTCCTCTGATTGGCTTACAGCAATAATTAACACAGGTGAGGATAATTAGCTCCCCATAGACCTGTTTGTGCCTGTGTGTGCGTGCGTGCGTGCACGTTCTCGCGCGTGTGTGTGTGTGTGTGTGTGGGGAGGATGTTATTATGCAGTCTTGGTCCCCAGTGAGAATGAAGAGGCAGAGAGAAGAATCAAACTCATTACTGAAACCAGGCCAACCTGTGTTAGGTGCTCTGCTTCCCCACACCCAGAACATTATCCACACAGAGCCCTCCCATCCCTCCCATCTCTCCCATCTCTCTCTCTTTGCTTGCTACCCTCCCACCCCTGTGACTGGAGGTGTGTTTGAGGAATCTCACCGCTGGGTAACCCTAAGACGAGATGAAACACCGACGCAGGGGCATCTTTGTTACGTATTCTGTCACTCTGGTGCATCCTGGTCTTTTATCCCTCGCCATCTCTCTTTTCAAAACAGGCGGGGGGGGGCGGGATCGAAATGTTGGCCAGCGCCATCTTCCTCGCCAAGCTTATAGCCTCTCCTTACTGCTGCTTACGGCCTGGGCGTGTACGCGTATGAAGGAGACCGAACGGTGCCAGTCGCCTCACGTCGCCTCTCTGAGCGACAGAAAGGGGGAGATAATGAGAGAGGCCGATGATGGAGGGACAAAGACAAGTAAAAAAGGGGACGGTGCTTTGCCGGGAGAGCGGCCGTCGTTCGTCAGTCTGTAAGCAGCATGGCGTCCTCCGTCACGCTCTCCCCGGTTGTTTTTTTTTGCTAAAGTTCTGCTTCTTTGATCAAGCCAACATCACAGAGAAGGAGACAGGCACGCAGACACGGAGAAGGGGTTAATGTTGGAACACAACTGACGGCTTGTCACTTTTAGCTCCGAGGCGCCGACATCGCCAAGTCGTTAGTTAGGGTGCCGGAGAGGGAGGTAACACACGCACATACACACGTACACACACGCGCACACACTCGCACTCTGAGAGCTTTTCTGTGCTAAATAAATAACTAGCGACAACGTAAATTGGTGTTTTTCTGGAGTGTGTGTCTGCTTCTGGGATGTATTTTTCATGCTAAGACATTTCAGAGTGGGTTTGGAGTGGAGGATGTATGGATAATGAATCCGCCCCCCCCCCCCCCCCCCCGACCACGCACAAACGCACAGTTTTGCTCTACATACATACAGACGGGGCGAAAGCAAGTCGTACCTTTTCACCTGACCACAGGTGCATCGCAGCATTACTAGTATCCCTCCCCACGGTTCTCCGCTCACCAGGGCCCGGGCCAGGAGCCCGGGGGGGTGACATCGGCCTGTGACCGTACACCAGTGAAGACGCGGTGGGAGAGGAAAGCTCGTTGACTGATCTCTCGTCTCGCACGGACAAGCCCCGCCTCCCCCACCCACCCCCCCCCCCCCCCCCCCCCCTCACCCACGTTCTCCAGATTTTTTCCTCTTTTTTTCTTCTGGTTTCTGCTAAATACTTGCCTGTCAAAACGGGGTTCTACTACCTTTTGTCACACGAGGCTGTCAGCGCAGCGCTCAGCCGCCGCGCTGTACTCCACGTCACACCGAGCTGCACGCACGGCGCAGACATGTGGGCGCCGCGGCCGTACTCAAACGCGGCTTCGATGCTTACAAGAGCTGTTAAAGCGTTGTTTATGGAAAAGGCATTTGCATGGTGTTCACTGCACTTCTCTGCGTCTTTTCTGCTTCTCATATGAACACACGCACACACACTCATTTCCCTCTTGAATACTCTCAACATGCCTCCCCGACTACAGAAACAAAATGAAAGAAGGTTGATTGAGGCAAAACAAGGAAGGTTGTTTTTTTTTTTCTTTCTTCATATTTCCTGTTTCAATAATTAATATGCATGAGTTTTATGGCCGCTTAAGATGCGATCAATTATTCATTAACAGCATGTTAATTGCATCCACAGTCGTGAATATTTAACCAAACACTAAATCAATGGGGTCGAATGAGCAGCAATACGGACATTTTATAAGCTTGTCCAAAATGAGGTTAGGCTTTAATGAAAACGGCAGACAGCAGATCGGGAAGGGACAAATGTGTAGGAAGAGCCCACTTCGTGAAAAGGGGGGAAGCAGATGTTTAGAAAGCAGACGATATGAATAAATGCAAGGTTGTTGACTCGTAATAGTACAGCCAGTGACTTTTAGCCTTTTCTTCTGCTTTGTCTCTTTATTCTCACCTCCTTTTTTTTTCAAATGGTAAGGATGTAATCTCCTCATCTGTGCCCACTGTAGGCCGCCTTTTTTCGCTCTCAAAGACTCCAGACTCCTTTGTCCTGGATCTTTGTGTGAGGGTGTGTCGGCGCGGCCCTTGTTTGTGTGTGTGTGTGTGTGTTTGTGTGTCTGCGTGCGTGTGTCACAGCGGTGTCTGGACGTTGACATTTCTCTGCTTGGATAACCATCGCGCCCTCTGTCCCTCTCTCCCTCCAGCCATGACGCAGGGTAATGTCACCTGTCAGTCTCAAACTCCTACTTACAAGCGCTGTTCCCCCCTTGACTCCCCCGCCGCCCCCGCGTGGAACGGCACCAGTCCGCCACCCTCTCACCCCGACCCTAGCTGCCCCTCCCCTGGACCTCACCTGGGAGACAAAGCTTTCTCCACCCCTCCATGTCTCCCTCTCCAGAACCTCATAGAACTCCATATCCAGCTGCCCTTTCGCTGCTTTGCATCCAAATGGCGACTCCCCCCCCTTCCTCCCCCCCTTACATTTGCCCCCAGGACTCCTGGAATATGGACTGGGAAGGCGGCTAATGTAGTGAATGGGAAAGTCAGGGGTGGGAAGTTGACTTTTTGTCTGGACCGCAGTGCTTTCTGCGTCTGTTCTCAATTACTCTCCCGGCACAGGCGGGGTGGAGGTTTATGCGTTATATGGGAATGTAATTGACTATAACTGCCCTCTTAACATTATCCAGGTGTACTAGCTGAGTGTGTGAGATTAGGCCCCGGGTCTTGGCCGTCCCGGTGTGTATGGACCGTCTGCGCGCGTGTTGTTGTGGACGTATTTATACCCTGCTGCTGCGAGGCGCTGCCCATTAGCACCGTATTTAAATCCACCATTTTTTCCCTGCGTGTTAGTGTGGATGTGGACGTGCGTGCGCGCTCCCACTACGCGTCCCCTTTGTGTTGGTTTCATCATTCATCTGCCTCTGTGTGCATATGAGAGTCGGAGGCAAAGTAAAAAAAAAAAAAAAAAAGAGGCAGGATACAGATCCAGCCCGCTTCAAGGGGGGGCCTGACTTTACAAGGACAGAGTCAAAATGGGCCCATTCACAAGGCTGACACACTGTGATTTGTATGTATAGTGCTGTGCAGCCTGCGGGGCACAGCCTGCGGGGCTATCACAGACACCCAGGCCAGTGCACGAGCACGGGAAGGTGGTGCAGGCGCACAGGGTGTGTGTGTGTGTGTGTGTGTGTGTGTGGGTTGAGAAGGAGAGGAGTGTGTGTGTGTGTGTGGGTCTGTTGTGGAAAAGCGAACCATCAACAGGCTGTCAATCACACCCTGGCCAAAGCCTGTCACTCCTGGATGGAGCTCGTCCGGAGGAGAATGGGAGTCCCTGGGACTGTGGGAGGAGAAGGGAGGAGGTGGAGGAAGCAGGGAGGAGGTCTGTCCGTCTCAGTGACTCGGGGCTTGATTTGATATTTGATACAGAGCATTTGGCATTTGAATGCAAATCTACTTTGATTGTCCCACTGTCTGATCGGGTTAAGGGGAACCTACAGGGGATATGCATGCATGCATTTGTATCAAAGAGATGACGGTTTCCGAGACACATACAAAATGATGAAGGAAATTATTCGGACAGATTGCATTACTCACCGAATCACCGTCAGCTGTTGTTTTTCTTTATTAAAAGCAATATAAAGATATTTAATCAGAGTATATATATATACAATATAATGGGTCAGAGGTTACACAAATGTTTAAGTCCTTTCCCCTTGTGGTCCGAGTTGTTTTTTCTTTATGTGTGAAGAACTCGGCATGTATGTGTCCATACACTTCCTGTGCATTGCTGTGTGTGTCTGGTGAAAATGTGATCATTATTTTTTCCCCGCGTGCATTTGGAGGATTGTTTTTAAAAGGAAGTAATGCCAAGGCAGACAGACAGGAAGATAGACAGGCGGATAAATCCGGTATTACTGCAGTATGGAAATGCGAGGCTCAGTTCCCTCCCAATTAGAGCAGTGACTTCTGAAATGCCATAATACCCATTAATTAGCAGGCTGCTATTTTCCCAGTGATATGGCTAATTAGTCTGCTCGGCTCTACACTATCTGGACCATTATTATTGGGTCGAAGCCGTGCAAACACACTCACGTGCGCGCACTCGCTTTTCGAGTCGGCGCGCAAACACCAGCGCACTCGCGTTCATATACATAACGTACTGGAGGTGGAGGGGTGCGGGTGCGGGTGTGGGGGGGCAGCACACGCAGCGCACACTGCAGCAATTTCCCACAGTCGAGTGACCCTGATTTAAGTGACGCCATTATGCGCCTCGGTGGCAGCTACAGCACAGCATCAGAGAGATAATGGCCAAGAAGGGGATTGTTGTTGAACAGGTACAAACTGGCCGCACTCTTCTGCAATATGCTTGTCATGCCATGTTACCATACGCTGATAAAAAAAAAAAACACAGCAAAACCGCACCGCACCCCCCCCCGGGTAACAACGGGCAGCAGTTTCAAGCCCCCCGCGATGACTTGGCGTGTGCGCGTTTGGTGCTCCCTCCGCCACGTCAGTCCATCAGTGTCTCCCGGCGGACAGACGGGCCACTGACACAGCACCAAGAGGCCGGGGAACCTTTTCAATCACTCCCTCACTTCTCCCTCTCTTGTCAGGAGGCAGAAAGGCGTGATTGATCTGTTGTTTCTCCGCGGCAGTAAAGGAGTGGAAAGAAGTTGTGTTGGGTGGAAGAAAAAAAAAATAATAATAGAAGTTCTGGTGTGACAACCACTTTCATAAGTTTATTAATCATCTTCATCAATAATGGAGCCCTGGACCTGCTGTTGGTTGTCATGCATCATGTGTGTATGTGTGTTTGCATGCACGCGAGCCAGTGTGTGTTCACGCCCCTCACAGCCCGATGAACTTCATAAGTGTCCCATCACCACTTTAATCAAATTACTTATGAACCAAAATTGACAGTTTTCATTAATTATAAAGGATTATTCTAATTGCGATTCAAATTTATTCATTTAGAACAGACGGCATTCAGTAATGTTTCAGGGAATTTGCATATTAAATGGAGAGCGTAGGTCATTAGCTATGCTAATATATGCATGGTTCCTTATTTTGTGATTGGTGGGCCATATGTAGCAGGCTGGGGGTGTGCAGGTGAGGAATCTAGAAGGAGCTGTAATATGTTTGATAAACACAGAGGGATGCAAGGCCAAAACACACACACACACACACACGTTCACATGTCCGCACACACACACACACACACACACACACACACACCAGCCAAGCCATACGTCTCTGTTCAGTATCAGTCTACCTCCCGACACACACACACACACAAACACACGCACTCTGTCCTTACACGTCTGCTTGCATGTCGCTCCCCCAAGACCCATTGGAGGGAGCAACTTTTCACCCGAGAACAAACGCGGCACACTAATTAAGTTTGTGATTTCTGATCCCGCTGCATTTAGAAACGTAACCTTGAGAGCCGGCGCGCAGTCGTAGCTGTGATTTAATGCGCTGCTTAAATGGAGCAAAAAGAGAGGCAGAACTTCTGCAAGCGGCACATTCGTCCCCACAGCGTATGGCGCTGGTCCCGGGTTGACGCGATGCTCTTTATCAAGCTATATATAGTGGATGCATTATGCATTTACTTGAACATGTGCTTAAATCAACACGGGTCAATATGAATATCCGTCCTCAACTAAGGTAGAGAGGAGAACGGTTAGGGTAAATGACTGCACGGGGAGGCACACGGTCTGACACACACACACACACACACACACACACACACAAGCGCTCACACACACCCTTCGGCTGTGCGGCGGCGTCTACCCGGGCTGATGACAGGGCCATTATTCACTGGTCAGTCCCACGAGGGCAGGGGCTCGGGCTGGACAGGGTAGCAGCGTTTCCCAGCATAACAGGACAGCGCTGAGGTGAGGGGGACCAGGTCCCTTCATTACTCTCGTGGTCTGTGGGGCCTGCAGCCTTCCTCTGCCCCCACCCCGCCATCCCCCCCTCACCCTCTTTGTCTCTGTCTCCTTCAGATTAATGGGCCAGGCCCCGACAGGGGAAGTGTTTCAATCAGCACCGCCTGCCAAGCTTGTCCATCAACCAGACAGCCTCTTATTCATCACGTCTTTGATAAACACACACACACACGCATGCAAAGATGTTTATTTGGGTTGCATCCCCTCCCCCCTCCCCCCCCACCCCCAGTGCTATATTGTAAAAGCCAGACCACAGGTTGCGATGTTATCGGGCTACAAGTTGTTGAACCCTGCACTCGTTTTCCCCCCCCACAAGCGAGCAGGAGAGAGATCTCATTGGCTGTCCGTCAATGCTCCCCGCACGATTTCTCAGTTGAATTTTGAATGATCGTTTTGGGACGAAATGGATGAAACACAATTGGTTAAGTGTCTCTGGGACCGCTGTCCCCAAGCTGGGATGGTAAATCCGGCTCCAGGGGAAGCGTGGCGCAAACTCTCCCAAGTGGGGCCTCTCCCTCAGCGGCGAAGGCGCGGCGCGGATCCTCCCTGACCCGCCGGCTCCCTCCTCCAGGGTCCATTTGTTCTGAGAAATATTTAACAACGGGGGTAAAATTTAGCTGACACGACACGAGCAGATACAGACGGAGGGTGAGGATGGGACGGAGCACGCAGCGGGCCTGAAATGAATTTTTCAACGCAGTGAGATGTTCTATTTGAATAAATCATGACACTTAAGATAGACATGGGGGCAATATAGACGTGCACCCTGCTACTTGGAGGAGTTGCACTCCAACGGAGTGAAGTGTGTGTGTGTGTGTGAGTGTGTGTGCGTGTCTGTGTTTTTTCGTGCTAGTGTCACCCTGTCTGTCTGCATGTTTCTGTGTTCAATATATGTGTTTTCTTCCATGTTCAGTGTTTGTTTTTTTTTACTCAATATTTGTAAGAACTGGATGTTTCTCTCCCAGTAAACTGGGCCACTGCCGCTTGTTACAGCCTGGTGTCGAGGCCCAGAGCCCCGGCCCCGTAGACAGACCTGGTTCTAGATTATTAATGTCCCCCCCCCCTCCTCCTCCTTTGGAGGCAGGCCCCCTCCTCCGCCCGGCGCCCCCCTACACCCCTTGGGGTCAGCCTGCGTGGCTCCTGGTGCAAGGCCCCCCTCATAAATCTCCCTAAATTAGTGTGTATGTGTGCGAGTGTATGTGCTTGCACGCTTTAAACATATACTGCAGGCAGGGAGACAGGTCACCACGAAAACAAGCCAGTCAGGCTCTGGCTTGAAGTGTCAGTGATGCATAGCGGAGAGCGCAAAGGAGAGTTTCGGAACAGAGAGAGAATACGAGAAGTGAAACACAAGGTGGAGGAAAAGAAAATACACAAAACAGGACTTGAAGATATTTGGTTCTCTGAGGGCACCAGACTTCCCGTCGAGTGGCCCCTCGTCACACACCTTTCCTCCGTTGTAACTTAATATTTGCTTACAAACATTTACATTTCGTCTGAGCTCGCTTCCCACTCCATTGGGATGGATTTCCTGGGAAAGATCACGATGCTTAATTGCAGCAATGCAAGGTCTTCCATTCCTCTTACCTGCCTACATTAGTTCAACATGTCCCACGGTGGTAACAGGCCCGGGGAAGTGCTGTTGTGTCACTTAGTTAACCCCCGAGACAAATGGCTCCCCTCTGGAGCCCAGTGAATTACACACCTCATGAAGCATATTATGAGGCAGACACACTGCTTTTCTTGTGGAGATGATCTGCGCGGCAGAGACGGATGGAGGGAGAGGAGAGGGCTGAGTTATGGCATCACCCACAGCCATTTTTACAGCGCGCCGGCATCAGAAGGAAACCCAGAGGGGGGGGGGGGGGGGGGGGGGGGAGGGGGCACAAGAGTAAAGAAATGAGAAACAAAGCTGTACACCAAGAAGGCTGAATAGATGAATAAACCAGAAGGGCAGAGGAAAGACAAAAAAAAATCAAAGTTATCCCTGTTCATTTTGACAAGGAAAACAACTCTTTACCTCATTTGTTGCTAATGTTGGAGAATTATTAGAAAATATAACAGCATTGTCCCTCGGAGGCCTTCTCGCTGTTAGCTAATCGCTTAGACAATCTTTATCACCACAGTAATAATATTCAGATGCTACAGGGATTACTTAAAAGTTGTGTTATAATTGCTTTCCTTGTTTTTTTTTGTGTGTTTATTTTATGGGCAGAGGGTGATTTTGTGTTTAATTGCTCCAAAGTGACAAATAATGCTCCATATGATATGATGAAAGTGTAAGATCATTAAATTACCAGGGCAACCGGCTGCATGTGTTTATTTATTCGTTTTTTTTTCTCGCTGTTTCAAATTTATGCCATGAGGCTTCAAGAGGCCAAGCAGTTATTTACACAAATTCACTTCCACAGCCATTCCTGGATTTTGGGGTAATTACGTGAGAGCAAAATGGTTTGATTTAATTTAATCCGCCCAGCGCAGCATTTCGCGCCGATAATATTTGTAGCTGTGGAGCCGGCAGGAGACGATTTCTTTCTGTAGGCCAAGTGAGATTGTAAGTTTTTAGAAGATTTTAAAATATGAGGTTGAAAGATCTTTTGACTTTCATGTTTAATTGTTTAAAATACTGAGATTTCCAGAGAATCATCATATGGGTGATGTCTCATGATGACTTGTCACTCGATTTCATTCCCCGTCATCTGCTTTAAAGGCAGGATTAAACTGGACCTGTATGCCATTGTTTCGAAGGTGTTGTCAAGAGGGTAAACTTAAACATGGTGGAGTATTTATATGCAAATGAACGCAAAAAAACCTTTTGAAAAGAATTTTTCCAAAATAAATAGTCAACAGGTAACTCTTGGTTTAGAGTGATGTTTAATCCAAACCGACCTAAACCTGTCGTGTAGAAGAACCATTGTAGCAATGTCGCATTTTTGTTTTGTTATTTAACATTGACTCTGAAATCCATTGAAATGAACAGATTTTGTTGTTGAAGCTAATCGGATTTGAACGTGGGGGGGGGGGGGGGGGGGGGGGGGGTCAGTCTGAAAAAATGTTATCAAAGTCCCCATCAGAAACAGAGCAACAATTGTGAATCCATAGGTCGTCTCATTGATTAAAAAGCGCGGTAATCGTGATTCTAATCATGATAATCACGGCTGAACGGAGCAAATGAGAGAATTACGGGCCACCGTCAGCTATCCGTCCATATTTACTGGTCAGCTGTCAATCAGATTATTCCATAAAGCCGAACGCTAATCCCTTTGCCGTTGCATATCAACACAGCGACTGCTCTTCACCCCCCCCCCCCCCCCCCCCCGCCGCGCACCCACACTCTGTTGATCCATGTCAAATGTGTGCAGCGGTGGTTCCGCCGGTCCGCCGGCTCCCGGGGAGATGAGGTAGAGCAGCGAGGAGTCAACACGCTGCAGTTTTGTAATGTTTCCGAGTGGCCGACTCCAGACACCTTAAGTCGTGTAAATAATGAATCAGATGATCCACGCGGATCTGCAGATCCAGGGGACGCTCTGAAAACATGGCTGAGCGAATGGGGCGTGCCGACTTTCTCTCAACGGCTCCTTTTTCGCGCTCAATACTCGCTTTCCTCCTCCTCCTCCTCCTCCTCCTCCTCTTCCTCGCTCCGATCCGAACTCTAATATTTAACCCCGCTGATTTGGTCGCCCCTGACTGTTCCCCCGGCCCACTTATCCCTCATCCCTCGCCCATCAGGAATGCCTCAGAGGAGCGGGACGGTCGGAGGAAAGGAGGGGCACTCACTGAATTAAACAGGAGTTGCAATGAGGACGGTGGAGTATGTTGGACAAGTGGATGTGGTCCACAGCTGTCTGCAAGGCTGCTCTCTGACCTCCGAGGAGATAAGAAAGTTGGGCGACCCTCAGCCTGTGGGGTCCTACAGCCACAGAGGGGGAAGAAAAAAAAAAAAACCTCCAACCCTCCACTTCATGAATTATTGAGATATTGGCCTACAGCTTCTAAAATATACAGGAGTCTGTCTCTCCTTTCGCATTACACATACTCCCTACTTTGTCCGTCTATCTTGTCCGCCTCCTGCTACCCTCCCTCCCTCTTGCCTTTTGCTCTCCCTCGTCTCACTCGGGTTTGGCCTCTCGCGCCGCCGAGATCGTAAATCAGAACGCAAACAAAGACGAGGGGAGAAAGTAAGAGCGGCAGAGAAAGGCCGTTCTCGTTACTCAGACCGTACGAGGCTTTTTCTTCCTCACTTGAAGAAGAGCATCCACCGCTAACCGGCTGTCGTGGGTTCAAAAGTTGTCAGGAATAAATTCACCAGTTACATCAGATGCTCGTAACGTGCACAGCGGTGGGCTGGCCCCTTGAAACGAGACACAACTCCGTCCATTTATCTTTGCTCTCTCTTTCTTTTCTTTTTTTTCCCTCAAAGGAGCAATTGTCACACCGCTGGTTTCTCTTGACATGCCTCTGTACGTGTGTGTGTGTGTGTGTGCGTGTGCGTGTGTGTGTGCGTGTGTGATATTATGTGTTTGCCTGTGCGTGATTACATCTTAGGCCGTTGGCTCCAAACGCGCTGCCCAGTGCAGAATCCCAGCCATAACAAATGAACAGAGGGTAGAAAAGAAGACATGTGAAAGAAAAGCTGAGCAAAGGAGTGATTCTCTCTCTGGCTGGTGGAGATCTGTATTGTAAGCAGTTTCAGCTGTCAGCACTTCTTTGAGCTACCTCAGAGAGAGGAGGAGGAGGAGGAGGAGGAGCAGGGGACCCGGGAAATTTGTAGTTTTTTTTTACCCCTTTTGAGGGTTCCTGTTGATTCGTACATGCCGCTGTTTATTTTCGCGGTTCACATGGTATTCTTTTTTTTTTTTCGGTGTTTTTTTTGTGTTGTTGTTGATGTTTTCAGAGAGGCAGACGATGCAGAAGGGGGCGGCGGGAGAGAGATCCGCCGCACCGTTTCGTTTAAAGAAGAAGAAGTTGTCAGGCTTAAAGCCTCGGGGCGGGGCTAGGGAATAAATTGTCAGCCGCCCCCTTTTCTGCTTTTCAGGCCTCCGGTGCTCCCATTCCCCCCCCCCCCACCCCCCTTTACTCCTCCGACCCTCCCTCCCTCATTAAGTATTGATGCGGGTAGCCATACTTGCCATCTCAGCCTATTAATAATGCATGGCAGGTGCTGTTGATGTGGTCTCTCACACTGAGATTGAGAGAGAGGCAGGAGCGGCAACGTGGCGCTGCATAGTAGCCAAAGCAAAGCCTCCGTCACGCCGCCCTGTAGCATGGGGGTGGGGGCTGCGTCTGTCCCGGTGAGTTTATGGCGAGCTGCGACAGCAGGAGATGGATATACAAGGTAGCATCTTACTCAATATCCCGGAGCTCTTTCAACATTGAAAACTCCCGTAGTCATAAACAACTGATGGATGACGGAGAGTGGGGGCTGGAGGGGTGGGGGATGGAGGGGGGGGGGCGTGCGAGTCTTGTCTGCCACGGCTGTTTTATTTGTTTTGTTTGTATCTTGTGATCTATATGGGTAGCTCACACTGTACTTTCAGTGACATACAGCTGGACTTTCACTGATTCTTTTATTTCCTGCATTTGCAGGTTCTTCCTCAAGTTCTTCCTGAAGTGCAACCAGAACTGCCTGAAGAATGCGGGGAACCCTCGAGACATGAGGCGTTTTCAGGTGAGACCCAACAGATGCCTGCGGCCGCACAGCATCTGTTGCAGAGAGAACAAACCCCCGCATTTCAACGCGTTTCATGAAAAAGCACCAGACATGGCAACGCCACAACCTACCAGCATCTTTCCACAGAGAAACAGGGTTCCTCTCACATTTGTGTTTGGTGTCCTAGCGCCAAACTGTTAAAGTTAGCAGTTAGCAGCCAAACGTAGTGTACCATCTGGCAGCCAAAGAGCCCCCCAGAGTGGAGAGTGGCAACCCAGTCTCCAAAAAAAGCGTGAAATGGCTACGTTGGTCCACCGTGATAAACGTAGTCATGTTACGTTTTCCCCCAAAATAACGTTACTATGTTACGTTTCTTTTGGCCCATTCATTTACATTGCTTTGCAAATAGGTCACGTGACTATCAAGTTTCCCGGTAGCGAAAAGAAAAACATGGCGGACGGTCAGCATAATCTCCGTGAAAAACACAATATTTTAAGAAAGCATCAGCATTTGTATGCATTTCGATGGCATTTCTAGCGAGAAGTATGCGTTATTCTTTCATAATCTTCTATCAGAGACTGTAGAAGACCTTCCGTTTATTCGTTTCTGCGAAGATTTGAGTGTCCCTTTGGCAAAGCGTGGCTACGCAACGCCTTTAACGGCGCATTATTAAAAAAACACTTCCAGTGGGGGCGTTACCGTAAAGAAGCGTTCAGCCTTAAAGCCACTAATCGCCAAACAAAACAAACTCAAAGCACTCGAATCACATTATGACTTTTTAAACATAAATTCCGTTATTTTTATGAGTTTTCAATGAAAGAATGCATCATTTTCGGGGGTAGGCATGCCCGGGACATCCCGAATTATGGGCAATTTTGATTTGTCCAGCTTTTTGACAGCTCCAGTCCCGACTTCCAATCACAGCCTCCTAAATCAATGACGCGCCTAAAACTCTCGGATCGAACATTACGTCTTGTTTACATGGGAAAGGGGGGCGGGGCTTCGCCCTCAGAGCGGAGCGTCATTTCTCGCTCCACACGTCTCCTCTTTTTACTGGCCAGGAAAACGGGCGATCTATCCCACGTGGGTCTGGCTCCATTCCATTGGCTCTGACGAATCCATAGAGAGGCGGGACTTATAATTTGCCCGGCAAACGGAGAGATTTGAGCTGCATTGCTTCCACTGTGCGTGAAGTGGCCGTGAGGCCTCCACTAAAGTCTCTCTCTATTTGTTCTGCTTTACTCAATAAAAGTAAAACCTTTACAGATATACTGTCCACACACTAGGCTAACATAATGGAGACTTCCAGGCTTCGTCCTTTATGTTTTATGGGGATAAAGCCCCTGTAAGTAGTTTTTTCCCAAGCAAATCTGAGTTTCTTCTTTTTTTGTGTGTCCCATACAAATATCAAAATATATATACTGATTTTCACATCCAAACACACTCACTTATGTTCCCTTTTATCATGACAACAAGAAATTTCAAGATATACCTTTTGCTTTCATAAATCATACAGTGTGTAAATGCCCAGCAGTGTACGGTCCGGGGGCCCCTATCGGGCCACTTGTTAGATGGTTCGATTAGTCTATCACTACTATACTTTGATCTGACGACTAATTTGCACATCATGCTCGTACCGGCATGGCTTCGCCCTTCCCAGGCATAGTTCATCATCTTCCGGGGTCCTATAGCCAGTGTTGGGAAAGTTTACTTTCTACATTAACTAGTTCAAAGTTTAGTTTACAAATTTTAAAAAGGAACTAGTTCAGTTCATAATTCAAAATATTTGAACTAAGTTCACGGTTCCAAAAAATGAACTAGTTCAGTTCTTTTTTTCCATACGTTGCTGCGAGCTATTTTTTTTTTAAATTATTGCCACAGCCCAGAACCACAGACAGCAATTATTTTATCAGTTTTAACACTGAAGCTATGCATCAGATTTAATCTTCTTATCCAATTTGAATCCTTATCCAACCAGGGTTTACATTAGCATTGAGGGGACAGCATTTCCCTAATGATTCTTTGATGCTATGTTGCTGTCTATTCACTCCACACTAGCAGCAGTTGCAGAGTTTACCCCTACACTACATTCTCAAACACATGCTGCTTAAATGGTCTTTTTTAAATAAGGAATTATTAAAAGAAAAACAGGACAGTAATCATTAAGGTGCAAATGTTTGCAAAGAAAGGTCAGATTCCTCCCATCCTCACCGACCTTGTCAGTAACTTCATAAACTCTTTAAAATTATTATACGCCGCCTCTTTGCTACACTTATTAATGCGCGTTTATGGTGTGTTTTCTATAGAAATCTGGTACCCCATTGAACGATGTTAAGCTGAACGAACGCGCCGTTCATAGACACCAGAATGAACGAGAACAGTGACGTTCATCGGGCATTAATACAGTACGTTGAGTTCACGTTCGCCCAAAATATCAACAAGTTTATGAACGCGTTCAGGCACAACACTGTCCCAAAAGGGCCGGGATCGCACCTCACCCAGCATGCCTCGGCCTTCACTTTTTTCACTACAGAGTTTTGTTGCACCCTGTGACTCCGGCGTTAGACTCCTTCGACTGAGTTTTAAGATGGGTTGGATGGGTTACTGACTAAAATTTATGCCCCCACCCCCTAACTGCCTCAGGGAAACTTGTAAATATAATAAGTCAAATAAGTCAAACAAGCAAGTTGTATCTGGTTTAACCCTTTTATTCCTGTAGGCGTTTTTTAGGTCTCATGCTGGAAATTGCATTTACACACTAAAACTAGGATAACGCATGTCTGATGATAGTGACAGTGAGTCTGTCGATCAAGATGAGGATGGAGACATAGTAGAGGTTGAAAATCCTCCTTGTTGAACACCCCACAATACATTCTGTGCTCCCTCTGGCATAACATTTCTAATGATATCATGTCCCCCCCTTCAGTATTTTAAGACATTCTTCAGGTTATTGTAGGCCAGTTGAATGTGTATGCCATAAAATTTGACACAAACAAGCCCTTTAAGTTTACATGTTTTGTATGTGGATTTTGTACATACAGTGTTGGTCATTTCATTTCTTTGTTTAATATTTTTGAATTTATGTTTGAATCCATTTGTGGTTAATGTGCTCAAAATGCACTACTTTCTTAATGCTTACATTGCTTGTTTGACTTATTATATTTACAAGTTACCCTGAGGCAACAGACCTAAATCAAGTTAGGGGGTGGGGGCATATATTTTAGTCGGTAACCCATCAAACCCATCTAACAAGTGGCCCGATAGGGGCCCTCGGACCGTACACTGCTGGGCATTTACACACTGTATGATTTATGAAAGCAAAAGGTATATCTTGAAATTTCTTGTTGTCATGATAAAAGGGAACATAAGTGAGTGTGTTTGGATGTGAAAATCAGTATATATATTTTGATATTTGTATGGGACACACAAAAAAAGAAGAAACTCAGATTTGCTTGGGAAAAAACTACTTACAGGGGCTTTATCCCCATAAAACATAAAGGACGAAGCCTGGAAGTCTCCATTATGTTAGCCTAGTGTGTGGACAGTATATCTGTAAAGGTTTTACTTTTATTGAGTAAAGCAGAACAAATAGAGAGAGACTTTAGTGGAGGCCTCACGGCCACTTCACGCACAGTGGAAGCAATGCAGCTCAAATCTCTCCGTTTGCCGGGCAAATTATAAGTCCCGCCTCTCTATGGATTCGTCAGAGCCAATGGAATGGAGCCAGACCCACGTGGGATAGATCGCCCGTTTTCCTGGCCAGTAAAAAGAGGAGACGTGTGGAGCGAGAAATGACGCTCCGCTCTGAGGGCGAAGCCCCGCCCCCCTTTCCCATGTAAACAAGACGTAATGTTCGATCCGAGAGTTTTAGGCGCGTCATTGATTTAGGAGGCTGTGATTGGAAGTCGGGACTGGAGCTGTCAAAAAGCTGGACAAATCAAAATTGCCCATAATTCGGGATGTCCCGGGCATGCCTACCCCCGGAAATGATGCATTCTTTCATTGAAAACTCATAAAAATAACGGAATTTATGTTTAAAAAGTCATAATGTGATTCGAGTGCTTTGAGTTTGTTTTGTTTGGCGATTAGTGGCTTTAAGGCTGAACGCTTCTTTACGGTAACGCCCCCACTGGAAGTGTTTTTTTAATAATGCGCCGTTAAAGGCGTTGCGTAGCCACGCTTTGCCAAAGGGACACTCAAATCTTCGCAGAAACGAATAAACGGAAGGTCTTCTACAGTCTCTGATAGAAGATTATGAAAGAATAACGCATACTTCTCGCTAGAAATGCCATCGAAATGCATACAAATGCTGATGCTTTCTTAAAATATTGTGTTTTTCACGGAGATTATGCTGACCGTCCGCCATGTTTTTCTTTTCGCTACCGGGAAACTTGATAGTCACGTGACCTATTTGCAAAGCAATGTAAATGAATGGGCCAAAAGAAACGTAACATAGTAACGTTATTTTGGGGGAAAACGTAACATGACTACGTTTATCACGGTGGACCAACGTAGCCATTTCACGCTTTTTTTGGAGACTGGGTTGAGAGTGGAGACCAAAAGCAGAGCTAAAAGGAGCAAACTCAAAAAGCATTCTTTTTAATTCTTCTGTCACCGTAATTTATTTAATAACTTTGCCATGTCAACTTTATATGGCGATATTGTTATTATATTATATATATATAATCTATTATTGCCAGACCAGAAGTAATACGAGTTAGGCATGAGTATAAAAACTGCTGCCAAAAAACCCCCACCAAATCTAAATTTGCAGATGCAGAGTGAAGCTTATTGTCGTTTGTGTCTGCCGTCCCCTGTCCCAGGTGGTTGTGTCCACCACGGTGAGCGTGGAGGGTCACGTCCTGGCCGTCTCCGACAACATGTTCGTGCACAACAACTCCAAACACGGGCGCCGAGCTCGCCGCCTGGACCCGTCGGAAGGAGCCCCTTCCTACCTGGAACACGGTATTAAAAGCAGGAACCAAAAAAAACCCGTGCTTTCTTTGTCTTCCTCCCCTCCCCTCCTCCCCCTCGCAGCCTTTCCCCTCCCTGTCTGGCTCCACGCTCTCCTCTGTCTGCGCTGTATCCCTCTCAAACACTGCTCGCTCGCCGTCTTTCTTATCTCTCTGCTGCTTCCTCCCGGATTCTCACTTTCCTCCCTCGTAGGGTTTCCAACTCGAGCTTAGAGAGGGGAGAGTGGTAGCTAGTGAGTCTCTTGTCTCTCCCTTGTGGCTTGCTGCCCCCCCCCAGGTCTCTGCCTCTGGGCCTTCTACTCTGCCTCGCATAAGCACTATGTGTCTTATGAGGTCTGTTCTGCTTAAAGCCAACACTGGCTTTATTTCCTCGGAGACCTGCTTTTATCCTCCAACCCTCCATCACTCCCCATCCCTCAGGTTTACTCCATACGTGCACAAAGAAGCCCACGCGCACACACACACACACATACACACACACACACACACACCATATGCACAGCCAAAGCCAAACCTTTAATACTTCATAATGACATGTGCACATGATTTAGGAGGCCGCACTGATTCCCAAGTCCCTAATCCAGTTATTTTCTCATTTTGATTTCCCAGACATTGAATAAGAGAAACATATTCTTTTTTTTTGTTGAGGAAAAGCAACCGCAAGGATGATAATGACAAAAAAAGAAAACTAAGAAGGGATTTACATGATGGCCCACAGTAGATTGCATTACGATTGAACGTGGTTAAATCTTTCTACTGACCGTTCTCTGGAGGCAAGAGGGACCACTTGTCCCTGACGGGACATATTGAGGACGAGACATGTTGAAAAAGTCAGGGATGCTTGGATCGTAGACAGAACGGAGCGCGCCCACAGCACGCTAACAGATGTGTCACAGAGATTTGTTTGGGAATCTCCTCTTGACTTTCTACTCTAACTGCTGATGGCGCCGGTGAGAAGGAGGAACAACAGGAGTAACAGAGCTAGACAGAGGGGGGGGCATGTAGGTGCAATGAGAGTAAGGGCTAACGGTCTGTAATGCTATAAAGAGAGAATAAAAAGATCAAGTGAAAGGAAGCAAGGTAGCGGTTTCTGTTTTTTCTTTTTTTTCTAGTGTGTGCGGGTTTGTGTGCAGGATACACAACTTTTGGGGCCCATTTCAGGCGGTAATAGATGAGCAGTGCACGCTGTTGAACAGATGGCACCGAGGAACACCCCAAAGTATAATCCTATCACATGGATTCACGTTCCACCATCTGGTTAATCCACACACACACACACACACACAAGCACACATGCACATGGAGCGCACATAATATCAGCGGCTGTGAAAAAGAGGCATCTTAGGCCATGATTACGGCCACAGATTGCTGCTTGGTGAACGTTGATCTCTGCAGGCGTATCGGGGGGCTAAATATCATTCCAGCTTGTTGGGGAGGATCAACAGAACAGGGAGTCGGGCAGAGAGCAAAGGCTAGGCTGCAGGCAAAAAAAAGTCAGCCTAGTCTAAAGTGGATTATGCCGCTTTACAGAATTACAGCATGTCTGACAAGCTGCATATCTGTTAAGGAGAGGGGATTTAGCTTGTATAAACATGAATTTTCCCAATGCTGTTCTTTTCTTCAATCACATCCTGTAATCTCCACGTCAATAATGCCAACTGAGAAGGTCAAAAAGCACACTGAATACCAGTTATTGAAAGTGGGTTTTATTGTTCTTACAGCATGTACAAAGAATATGTTTTCAGGGAAAACATTGACAGTAAAAAAAAAAAAAAACGCATTACAAATATCCAAGCCGGAGCGGAAATGACCAGTGCTCAGTGGCCAGGCGCTGCAGATACAGTAGCGACCACTTCTATATATATATATAAACACTGACTCCTGGGCTAAGTGTTTTGTTAATGAAGGCGGCACATTCAGAGGACAGAGCTACTGTTGGCTCTTCGCTGCTCCCCGGTCGCGTGGCCTTTGATCAGACACTCAGCACACCTGACATTTACACGCCCGCACGCTTTGCCACGTGTCATAAAACAAGCGCACCGCCGCTGCCCTCACACACGGGGCAGGGGTGATGTTTAATAACGGGGGGGGGCGTATAATCACTCTGATTAGTATTCCTCGCTTGCCCCCCGACCCCTTGGAGAGAGGAGAGAGGTGATATGTGTGCGTGTCTGTGTGTGTGTGTGTGAGGGAAAGAGATGGGAAGAAGGAGAGGAGACTGTACATTACGCCGATAGCAAAGACCTTCATGGTCCTGTCGTGAGGTTGGTTAGCATCTGATCTATTCTGTCCGTGACTCTTGCAGCAACCCCCAGCATCAAAGCCATCAGCCCCAGTGAAGGTTGGACCACAGGGGGCGCTACTGTCATCATCATCGGGGACAACTTCTTTGACGGGCTGCAGGTCATCTTTGGAACCATGCTGGTCTGGAGTGAGGTAAGTCACCACCTGGTCAGCGGTGAGGTTGTGTGTGTGTGTGTGTGTTTGCACGTGCACATACGCATATGAGTGCATCCTGACCACTCATTCTTAAAAAGAGAAGCCTTTCTACTGTAAGCCGTCTCCAAACCTTTTTGGCTTGAGGCCCATTTAAAACAAGGCAATGTTGAAACCCTTAGTCTCAGGAGATTTTAAACAACAACAAACAACAAAAATGTTCTTCCAGAGTGTCATTACAAGACATTTCTTCAAGGACTAAGGAGTATTTAAGTAGTATTTAAAATGAAAAAAAAAACATTGGCAAAAAGTCAGAAGATAGAGTATATATATATATATATATATTGATAGTATGGTATAGATGAGCAACAGCCCTGATAGTATATCTATAATAGTGTCTATAAACAGAAATTTAAGTCAAATGTAATTTAGTTTAGATTACATTTGCTGTTTGAGCCTCAGAAATGTGAGATATTTTCCTTTTTTCTGTGTCTTGCTTAAACTGGGTCCTTTCAATTCAGGCAATTATAAAAAAAAATACTAGATAGATAATTAATGACGACAATTATCATTAATTGCAGCCCTACTGCAAACCCAAATCAAAAGTACATCAGCCTGCTGTCTCATTTCTCTCCGTCGCCAAATTTATTTTTGTCATATCTCTTTTTCGGCTTCACTTCCTGTCTTCAATTATGTTAGTATCAGCCTTCCTGGAGTATGTGCTCACATTACAGTATGAAATCTCTTTGTAAGGAGCGTCTGCCACATGACTAAAATGTAAATGTAGTGTATGTGTGAAATTGAAGGTCAGTGAGCGGTGCAGCAAAACAGCTTTGTCTTTAGTAAAGGAATAATTCTATAAAAAGCTCCTATATTATCTAGCTGAGGGGTGAGTGGGGCCAGACAATAGTGGAATGAAAGCGTAGCTAAGTGAGCTATGAAAGGGACAGTTCAAACAACACTCACGCTCACACGTGCACATACACGGTTGCTGCTGGCAGAGCCATTGATAGCTTTTGAGCACCGCTAGCTTTGAGTGCTAGTTGACTGTAGCGTGCCGGAAAAACGAGCACTCAGTGAGGTCTCATTTGTGTTTTGTCTTGTTACCGTTTCCCTTCAAAGGCCCTTCAGCATACACACACACACACACACACACACAAGTTGTGAGCAGGCTCATCAACCACACTAAGTGAGCCTGTTCAAGACATAGCGTTGCTTTAATGTGGCTAACAGCAGCTAGACAGCCTCGGCTGACAGACTCAGAGACGGGGCAGCAGAGACAAGTATATTATATGTTTGCTTATACTGGGTAATAGATGTATGCAGAGGAAGGTGTGTTTTATTCATAAACTGCTTTTGAACCCCTCTTACAGAGTCCATGTCAGCACTGATAACCATCCTAAGCCTCACAGTGACATTGCCTCGGGCTACGAGGCCACCTGAGGGCTTTAGCGCTAACACATCATTTTCAGGCTGATTATACAAAGAAAGAAAGTCAAAAGCTGCAAAAGGAAGAGGTCTGAGGCGAGCTGAGAATAGTCCCCTGGGCACATGTTTAGATATGAAGTTTCATTGCATTAATCTTCCTTCCTCCTCTGCCCCCCCCCCCTTCACAGCTGATCACCCCCCACGCCATCCGTGTGCAAACTCCGCCCAGACATATCCCCGGGGTGGTGGAGGTCACGCTGTCCTACAAATCCAAACAGTTCTGCAAAGGCACACCTGGACGCTTCATCTACACAGGTACTATACACAATAACACTTACTAATGACACCGATTAACGGAGCTAATGTAGCCCCAATTTACCTATGTGCTGGCTTTTTTTCATGCAATTTTTTTGCAAAAGAACAATTGGTACAAAAACTATAATCGCATAAAATAAAACTGTTGTAGGTACCCCTTAGGACAGTTTATATGCAATATATGCTCAACGTAACCTGGTGAAGTCTATTAAACATTCATTCATCCTTTTCTGGGGGAAAATGTGCACGCTAAACAATTTCAAATTGAGCAACGCGACCCAATGATTCAGCCGAAAGCCTTCCGTTCTGGCGAGGAAAAGTGTTTTCCCTCTTTTATGAAGCAGGTGAAGGTCGGGAGGCAGTTTAACCTTTTGATTAGTGGGATTATTGAGATTTAACCCTGTCGACGGCGTGACTCACAAAGGAAGAAGTCCACGAGGAGAATAGGTGGGGAGCGGGGGGGAGGGGGGGGGGGGCTTGACAGTGAGTGCATGGGCATGAATAGCTTGAGTGTTAGATTGGAGCGAATCGTTGCCGAGTTACAGCCTTGCAGTGAAAAGAGCGACAGGGAGAGTGAATGTGAAGCGGTGATTAACCAATGCGAGGCCACAGGTCCCCGGGGAGGTTGTGAATCACATAAATCTGTCTGTAATCTCAACCACTGATAGACTTAGGCCGTAAGCCCCGGCTGTGAATTGAGTACATTTGACAAAATCACAAGTGAAAGAGTGCGTCACATGGCTGCCATGCCTTTTCTGCATCTTGTGCTTGTCCTAATTACTGGATAGAATCCATGTCCATGCGTCATAATAACGACTGTGTTTCTATATTTATGGGAAAGACTGCCATGGGCCGCCCGTGTTTGTATGTATTTGTGTGAATGGACTCCAAACGTGCAGGCACGCACACTCACACACTCACACACACACACACATACATACATGCACATTGAGAACTAACTGCATTACTAAGACAGAGGGCAGATGGGTGGGCAGCCTTCGCCATGCCAGAGCTGTCCAACAGCCCGCACTCTGCCAAACTCATAGAGCTTTGTGTGTGTACAGGTGTGTGTAGGTGCACGTGTTTGTGTGTGTGTGTGTGTGTGTGCAGCCTTTTAATGGGCCATAAACGCCCCATCCCTACCCAGCCCGCCACTCTTTCCCCCTTTTCACATTCACTTATTCAAAACTTGCGTCTTTGGATGAATTCATCCCCTCTCTCTCCTCGCTCTCTCCCCGACTCTTGGCTTCCATGGAGGCGCATACAAGAATCTCAACAGGTGAGGGGTAGCAAAGGGTCATCCAGTGGGAGTTGAACGCACACACACACACACACACACACACACACACTGTGCTGCTGCTTGCCAAGCACTGGCACCTTCACAGTGACACAGTCAACCGTGTCGAGGCACAGATCCCAGTTCCACTCTCCACACACTTCACTTCGGCCACAGCTCTGCACCCTCAGTGGGTATTTGTACCTCTCCCTCGGCTCCTCGAACTGCCCTTTTCTTGGCACGCCGCGTTCACCTTCACCGAGGAGCGTCTGATGTCTGGCATCTTGAATGAATGAGGCACAGAGGCCACAACAAAGCGGACGAGCAGAGAATTTGGAACATTCAAAAACAAAGCAGTGGATGAGAATGGAGAGCGGTGGAGGAGAAAGCCTCGGGGAGGAGGCGATGGAGGATTACCACGGGCCATGTTGCCCTCCTGGGTCTGTTTGGCACCAGTTTGAGCCCAGTTGCCAGTGGGTACTAATCATGGAGGATTGGCAGCACTGCGTGGCAGCTGGCAGCGAGCGTGCGCACGCACACACACACATCCACACAGCCCCACACTCACAGGCATGCATACACTCATATATTACATGTGCACGCACGATCACACACACACACACAGGCAGGCGCATGCTGAATTACATTGGGGACAGCTGGCATTGCTAATCAACTTCAGCTGAGGAGAGGAAAGCGAGCAGCTCACAGACCTAATTAAGTCAACACATACCCAATACTGCTGCTCCTGCTACTTTGCAAACATACACACACACACACACACACACACACACACATAACCCATCTATAGGTTTACCCACCTTCCCCCTCCTCCGCCCGGTCATTGATACTCAACAACCAGCCGGCGCTGAATGCAAGGATTCTCCGCCATAGTTCAGGACAGAAGAGACAAGTGCCGGGCTTTTGGTGCAGAGCAGATTGGGAGAGAAGCTATTACAGTAATGTGTCCTCTGCCGTCTCTGAGGACTCCTATGCCATTAGACTTCAGAAAGCTCCAATTAGACTCATCAAAGGCAATTAAGCTCTCCACTGATAAGAATAAAAGAATGTTTTTTTCTTCTTCTTTTTTTTTATTCTCTGCTCTTCCTCTGTCTTTTTATCCCCTTATCCCCCTTCTGGTCCTCTCTCTGCCCTCTGCCTTACCCACGTCTGGGGCTCAGAGCTTTCCCTAATCCCCCCCCCCCCCCCCCTTTCCCCAGTCCCTCTCTCATTATCAGCTCCTTGCCCACCCCCCTTTCACCCGTCTCCCCTGTACAAATGCGTCTCCATGTTGGTTGTGTATCATCTTCTACTGGATTGCTGTCTTTGTGACATTAATCAGAGAAACCCTCCCTTTTCTTTTCACCCTGCAATATAGAGTGATAATACTCTCTGCCACCAGGGTTTGTGTGTGTGTGTGTGTGTGTGTGTGTGTGTGTGTGTGTGTGTACGTGTTTGTGTGTGTGACACGGGATACTGGCCATAGATTGGGGGGAGTTGATGAATCACCCTTGTCGTTCAAAAGGCAATACCTCCCCTCCTCAGTATGCAGCCCTGTCTGCCTTAGTGCTTCCACTACAGCTTCTGCTGATATTAAAAGGCGCTGCCGGCTCACATTAAGGCCGGCGCCGACACGCACGCACGCGCGCGCACGCACGCACGCACGCACGCACGCACGCACAAACATTAGGGGGTGGTTTTTCAGACACTGAGTGCAGATGAGTTGTGTAGGAAATATCACTCAGGGACTGTGAGGAGGAGCATGAAAAGTGAGGTAAAAAGACAAAAAGTCAAGAGCAGAATTTAAACCCGCCGGGATGCTGCTGAAAACTCCCTGAGCCTGCCTTTGTGCTCCAAATTAGTTTTAGGAGCGGCGGAGTTTCAGTTGTCTGTCACACTGCAGACACTTGAGTGAAAAAGAGATGATGCCACTGTAAGTGTAGTAATCATTAACACCCTCTATAAAGTTTAGATATGTTTTACCCTTTGAATTAAACTGTTCCACATCAAGAAATGTGCTTGTCGCACGCTGACAGAAAACCCGCCCAAAAAAATGAACTTAAAAATAAGCTTACCATCTGAGGCTGATTGTGTGAATATCATGAGGTTTTTGCAATGTGCAGAATCCGAGACACGGTCTGCGGTTAACGTTACGGACGCATTCAAACCTTCATATGCACGTGTGCATGAACCTGCACGTGTGCACTCAAGCCCATGTACACACCAGTGTGGCACAGTCATCTGGCAATAAAAACGGGGCGCAGCCATGAGTCAATTACTCGTCTTGCTCCTATTTGTGAATGTCTTTTATTGAGCTTGGGCGGAGGCCTGCTGTTGATTAAAACGGCTGGTCTCAGCTGGAGACGGGGGCCAGCTGAGATAGCTGCACACATTCACGTTTGCTGCACGCCGTCAACCATCGTGAGGAAATTCGCACCTCCATTTGAGATTGAGATTAATTTTCTGCACCATGTGGCTTGTCTTCCCTCTTTAGCGCCTTTCATTCTTATATTATAGGAGCATCTGGTCCATGATGATGATGTAAATGAATTTCAAACGAAGATTATTTTACACCGCCGCCCGAAATGAACGGCATTCACCGGGGACATGATTCCTTATGTCTTAATTCGAGCGCACACTTTCCCCCTTGCCAGATTCCCTGCATTCTCCCAGTGAGACGCCGTGCTGTCAGGTATTGTTACGTGTCGACATGCACTTTTTGCAACAGATAATTAGAGCTTAGGTTGTAGTAGCATCCACACCTCCATTGATTTGTAGAATCTCTCAGCGTCCCCCGTCCTCGCTCAGCTCCTCCTACTCCTCCTTCCCTCCATCCGCTCCTTCTTCCACAGCCTTAACCTCTCCCTTCCTTCAGGAGCAAAAGCTCTACTCATCTGTTTTCTGTGTATGAATTTCCAGCCATGCATTAGTCTCCCTGACATGTTCAAGCGATGCTTTATTTAGCTTGTCGGATTCTGCAAATAAACGCAATCTCGTGGTTTATGGAAAAATGGATAAAAATTAGATTGTACGGTATTGATCTGGATTGTGAGTAGTCGGTGGGGGTGTTGGGTGTATATATAGGTGTGCATGTGTGTGTGGCTGTTAAGGGAGGGGGGAGGGGGGGGGGGGCAGCTCTCATCTGTGTGAGGGTGGGGTGGCGGGGGGGGGGGGGGTGGGGGGGGGTAGAAATGAAGCCGTAATTCAGGGCTATTGAACCCCCTGCCACTGGCGGCATCGATCGCCAGGCAGCGCTTATGAGATCACACCTGAGCACTGGAGACCGCAGAGGGGAGGGAACAGGGGGGAGGGGAGATGAGAGGAGGTTATGGGAGTGTGTGGGGGGGGGGGGGGGAGACGAAGGAGCGGGTTGTGAGAAGGCGAGAGAGAGAAACGGAGGGTTGTGATATGATCAGCTCCTTACCCACTGTCCGAGGGCCTGTTAGGGTGTTAACATCAAGCCTCAGAGCCAATTACCTAACCCTGCAAGTACACACAGGCTCACACACAGTGCTGGGAGCCAGGGGGGGGGGCGGGGGGGGGGGGGGGGGAGACATGGCGACTAGACACTTACCGTAGTTTCCCCTCCTCCCTCCCCTGTGTGTCCAGGACCACTCATGCTGACCTCTCAATCCCCCCCCCCAACTAACCCCTTATACTGCTCGCACACAAGCCCCTTCCTCTTAGTCCCTCACCCCCCCCAAGCTCATACGTCCGACACCCCTCCACCCTCGCCTCCTCCCGTCGTCCTCCTCCTCCTTCCACCCCCTCACCCCTTCGTGCACACTCCCCCTGCGGCTCTGTGGGGTTATTATAGTGAAATATGAAGCGGTGTGGATTCTAGGCTTCATGAAATTTCCATGAGCATTGATCTGATCTGATGTGGGTGATTGCTCGGTGAATCCCTTCAGTCCAGGGCTGTTGCTCATCTATTCATTTATTTATGGCAGTTATGTTTTACCGGCTTTGATTTGCTCTTCTGGAGAGCGACAGCTAAGAATTATAAATATACCTGTATAGGAGAGTGTGCTTTGAGTCCTGGAGTGTACCGGCGCCTCTTTTCGAGGCGGGAGAGGTTCTTTTCTTCCCGTGCTAATTCCTGCTGGGAAATGTGAGATATTGAGCAGAGATATGAGAGCATAAAATACCAAGATAATCCCCAAAGAGACACAGCCAGGTAGTTAGTGGTGCGCATTGTCCCACAAACTCTGGTTTATGGTCCTTGAAAATGAGCAGACAATATCACTTCCTGTGTCAATTACTAAAAGTGTCTCTTTATTTGTAACTAGGGGGTATCTGTGCGCGTCTTGTTTTTTCTTTTAATGCTATTGTTCACTCGTGGCTCATTTGGCACATTGTGGAGGACTGATAAAAAAAATTAATCATGAAAAACAAAAGCCTTTGAGACGAAAGGGAGGATGTCGTCGGGAACAATCCCCTCCTCAAACTGCGGGCCTAATCCAGGGCAAATCCTCCTTAAGGCTTTAGCCAGATCAGAGAATAGGGAAGTAATGTCAAATATTTGTCCTCAGAAATAATTCATACTTTATTTGTTGCATGTGATCATCTCATTGTTTTGGCTTATTTTATCAGCGGACCAGCTGGCCTGTAATGCGTGCCGTTCCTTCAGAAGTTGAGCCTGCCTCTGGCGTCTCTAACTTCCCCCCCCCGCCCCCCCGCCCCCTGCCCCCCTCCCCGTCTCTGCCTTTGCTTCCAGCTATTCACCTTTCCTTTCTCTCACTCTTATGGATTACTGGGAAAGGTCCGCTGGGAGAGAGCTGTCCAAATGTGTCTGTGTTGCCAAAAACAGAGCCACGCCGCTCCTCTCTCCTCTCGCTCCCTTTTTATTCCTCGTGTTTGGACGCGAGCGGTGAAGTCACCATCGGTCCAGCAGGACAGCTTGTACCCCGTAGCCTCAAGGGGCCCTTTTTTTTTTTTCTTCTTCTTCTTCTGGGGGCCGCCCTAGTCAGCCGGGGCTGCTCAGATGTGAGGCGAGCGGGGCACGAGCCCCCGGGAAACGTCCAAGCTGCGACCCACCGGGGAAACAGATGGACGGCGCCGACGCACACGGGCGGTCCACGCGCACAACGGCTCCTCTCCCCTCGTCTCACACGCGGGAGCACGGACACACGTGTTGAAGCAACAAACTCTGTAAAGAAGCAACGTCTTATAGGCTGTAGCCTGGGAAAGGGAGGCAATACTTTTATCTATGCATGGACATTGACTCCCCAGGCAACTTACAATTAGAAGGGAGGGGGCGGAAGAGAGAGGGGGAGTACATTAGGAATGAATTATGTGGAGAGAGCACTTATCCAACAGTCCTCCTCTGAAGTGTTTGTACTATAAGCCTCAGATCTTCATTGTATTTATTCTAATGTTTAAATATTCATGGTAAATCTTCTCATATTCAATTACCGTAGCACGACCACAGCATGCCGAGAGAGGGCTTTCTCCCTGCTGCCTGGATGATCTGACTCTGTGTGTGTGTGTGTCCGTGTGTGTGTGTGTGTGTGTGTTTGCCACTGTTTTTATGTGTGTGTCCGTGTGTGTGTGTTTAGCTTATTCCCCGGAGCGATCAAGCCTTTGTTATATTGGAACCAGTTTCTGTAATTGCTTATATTAGTCGCTGATCAACGCAAGACCACAGGACACACACACACACACGCACACACACACACACTCTGCCTGGTTCCTGACAGTCTTTTTATTAACCGCCAAAGCAGGCGACGAAGAAAGAATTCATTACATCACAGGCAAACAAAGACACACACCAGACTTAATAGAGAACACCCACATTTTCTGCGTGTTCGGTTTGCTGAAAGACTCGCGTAAAACCGTGTTTAATTCACTCGTTTCCGCCGCCAGACTCCTTCCTCCTGCTCTATCTCTCGGTTGCTGTTGAACTGTTTTTTTTTTTTCATCATTAAGGATCAAGCGTTAAAAGTTATTTTTCCCTGTTTCTGTTTGTGCTTAGCGCTGAACGAGCCAACCATAGACTACGGCTTCCAGAGGTTACAGAAGGTCATCCCGAGACACCCCGGAGACCAAGAGAGATTACCCAAGGTACACCACCTCCTCTGCTCTCACGCGTCTCTGCTCATGCTGGTTATTTTCAAGGAATTAGTCTTGGTAACACAGATACGTATCGACAACGACTGCGGTTGCCATGTCTACACGTGGACAGACATGGCACGAGGGCATCGCGAACCTCACACACCGAGGGATGACTGTGCGCCGTGCAGACAGAAAGCCGCACGCGCTTGACGCAGTGTGCGCACATGGACGTTTTATCATACGTTCGTGTTCGTTTTCTGCTCAAGCAAACACTACATTTTGCGCAGCGAAACGCACAAGCAACTCTATTCATCCTTCCACTGAGTAGAAGGTCATTTAGACTGGCAAAGTGGGAGAGGAAAGGGATGGATGGGGGGAGGAAAAGAGGGGGATAGGGAGGAAAGGAGGTTGAGGGGGGAGAGAGAGAGAGAGGAAGAAAGAGGCAGAAGCAGGTTAGGTGATCCATCATAGCTGTCCAGTCTTACCTCCTGCTGGGTCAGTGGATCGAAGTCAACCCCGGGTGGACTTTATTACTTCCAGCACACACATTCACAAACCAGCATACACACACACACACGCACGCGCGCACGCACACACTGCTTTGTGGCTGCACGTGCACACAAACACACACCCATAAACACTGGGAGAAGGAAGTCACCATGAGGCAGAGATGGAGAGCTCAGGTAGATGCAGAAGGCTGATAGAGAAATCACTCGTCCTGGCTGTGTGTCATGTCCGGTAGATACAAGACTCGTCCCAGCGAGTTCTGGTGTTTAGCCTATCAACCCCCTGTTTCCTCCTAAATATCTTGGTATCCATCCATCCCCTCTCTTCTCCCCGTGTTCCTCCATCGCTCCATGTTGTCTCTTTCTCTTCTAAATGAACAGCGGTAGCTGGCTAGCCCGGTTGTTCATTTCAGCTCTATTGATTGGTGCCTTTATTGAGGCAATAACAGTTTGTGGACCGCACTTCTCTCAACTGTTGGCCTCAATCATCAGTTGGGGTGGGGGGGTGGATGGGGGGGGGGACTGGACGGGACGGGGGGGGGGGGGCACCCACTGGCAGCTCCTTGTGCTACAAATGTCCATTCATGGTCACCTTGGCCTCTTTGTGGCTGTTCTTCAGTCAATTTTTAATCAATGAAATTGATTGGGAAAATAATGTATTCTGTTGTAGGGGCCTTTTTTTCAGTCGAGGGCCCCAAACACACACACACTGAGTGGAGAATAAGCGGGATTTCTGCAAATGCCTGTTCTATCTCTGTAAGTTGTGGTAGTGATCCAGTGTCCAGCCGAACACAGCCCCCATACTGTGCTGCGCTGCAAATAGACAGGCAGTCAGAGTGAGTATGCAGCTCAGGCACAGCCAGACTGCAGGGTGTTTAGCTTAGGCTGTGGCGGAGCTGGGGGTCTGGGGCCGGCTAATGAGTGACCGCTCCTGCCAGACGAGGCCAGGCTCTGCTCTGGATCAGGTTCCCCTTCCTGTTGACGTCTCTGTGGGCCTGACTTTACGGGAAGAGACCCTGCGCCCAGGAAATGGTCTCCCCTTACAGCATCAGAGGTAGGGAGGCAGCGCGGCGCTAACCACATTTATCTGTTTATCAGAACGACTCTGGAGCGCTGCCTAATCGCGTTTAGCTACTGGACAGATCCCTTCGCTAACGAGAGACTGATAGGTACAGACAGGGCACAGGACCACAAGAAAGTGATTAATAGAGAGAATGGCGGAGAGACGAAGAGGGACGAGGGATAAAAGCAGTGTGGAGACGCAGGTGAAGAGAGTGTGCAGGAGGATGCTGAGAGGCCCAGAGAGACAGGAGGTCTGAACGAAAAGAAAAAAAAAATCTTTCCTAGATGGAGGGACTGAGGTTTCATGTGTCCTTCCCGAACATCGTTACACTCTAACTGCGGATCTGTTTGTGTCCTAATGCCCCACACTCCCCCCCCCCCCCCCCCTCCCTTCCCTCCATCCATCCATCCTTCATCCTACCTATCTGGCAATCCCTGGGAGGCATGGGGCGTCGAGGAAAAGCAGGGAGAAGCAAGCGAGGAGCGGCGCATACATACTAAAGAACCACTTACCTTCCTAGGGCCTCTACATCTCTCAATCAAACCGAGCAGGCCTCCTCTCTGGTCTCCCCTCTTTACGTCCCTCCCCACTCCTCCCCCTGCCTCCCTCTCTGCCTCCCCCAGATAGTGCTAGTAATGGGAGGTTAACACAGAGGCAGCGCTCCCATTATTGAGTGAATTTAGCACCTCGGACAGCGCTCTACAATCTTTATTGCTTTGCTGACCCTCTCGTCATGTCCTGGGCGTGCTCGACAGCCTCCACATGTGCGTGGCTGAGTGTGCGGCTACGCCCGCCCGCGCGTGTGTGTGTGTGTGTGTGTGTGTGTGTGATATGAGGTCTGATTGAAAGGCGGTGTGTCACGGAACAGAGAGCACACATGCTCCGGGGCTTGTTCACAGCGAGGGATACACTCAGGAGGGTATAGCGCACAGCGTGTGTGTGCGCGCAAGTGGAAGTGAGGGAGCGAGGGAGGGAGAGAAAGAAACGAGGGGAAGGTTGAAGGGGAGGGGGCTGCAATTTTCTGGTTGTCGCGCCTCCAGCATATATCCTGGCCCCGGCACATTAACTTTTAAAAAGGGTTTCATAGGGCTGTAGGTGTCTACATCACACACACACACACACACACACACACACACACACACACACACACACACAGGCATATAACGACTGCCTGGAGTCACACACTCACACAGAGGTAAAATAATAGAGACAGGGAGAGGAGAGAAAGGAGGGTAAGCGGTAGAAAATGAGCGCGGAGGAGCCGCTAACACAACGGAAGGATGAATGTTTGATGTGGGAAAGACCACTCAGTGGTTTTCACCTGCGCAGTGATGTTCGACGTTTTATCACACAAAGTGGATACGGGGGCTGTTCACCTGGATCATTACCGGGGGTTAATTCAGGGCACGAGGCGAGCGCCGGCCCCCGCCGACGAGGGGGGCCTCGTGCGGCCGTCGGCCTGATGATATGTTGTGTTAAATGAGATCGATGTGCGATCGCGTGTAGTCGAATTCATGATCCGCCGGGTGACGGCAGGGAGGAGAAGACGTGGAAGACAGCTGACTGATAGAGGGATACAGGCTCATGTTTTATTCACAGATAACAGTATCTTACATCTGCTCTCCCAAACTGCCCGGCGAGTAACAAAGTGGCAGGACAGGCCCATTTCTCTTCCTCTGACTGCCTCCTTCCTCTCCTGCACTCTCCGTTCTGCATTCACAGCATAACCTTAGACGTGAAATGTAATAAAAGTGACTGAACTCTTTGAGCCCTTACACCCGTGATCAATCCCCTTTCCTCTTCCTGCGCTTCATTGTAGGAGGTGATCTTAAAGAGAGCCGCAGACCTGGTGGAGGCTTTGTACGGGATGCCTCACAATAACCAGGTAAACACTCACACACCGGCTGCACAAACATCAATATCTTTTCCTCAAATGATGTTTCTGGTTCACACCACCCTCAGCATCAAAGGCGGGGTCTCCGCTCGGCCCGCCGCCCCCCCCCCCCCCCCCCCCCGCTGTGTTCATGCTCGATCTGGGAACACACACACACACACACACAGGTACAAGTAAGTGCTTCTATCAGCTCATGTGTTGAGGAAGAAAGGAGGAGATGTTCAATGGCAACTGAATATAGAGTGAGGAGAAGGGAAAGGGGAGAGAAGCGGAGGAGGAGAAGTGGGATGAAGAATGGCAGGAAGAATCAGGCTGAAGACGACGAGTCTGTTGGTGAGGCGTTCCATCCATTTGCTGGAACCAGTCCCACCATTCCCAGTGACCACTGATTAAAAAAGAAAGAACACGCACAGCCTACTATGTATACATGCGCAATATTTCAAACGGAGAGCATTCTTGTGAGCCCATGAAGATTGTGTTTTCTCTTCTCCTCTCTGCTGCCTCTGTTACTGACCACAGCTTTGCTTTTTTTTTTTCCTCTCTCATTTTCTCCCCTCATTGTTAGGAGATGATTCTGAAACGAGCAGCAGACATCGCAGAGGCCCTCTACACAACAGTGCCGCGAGGGCACAACCAGCTAGCCGGCCTCGGCAGCGGCTCCGTCCACGCTGGCATGATGGCCGTAAACTCCTTCACGGGGTCAGAGGTGGCCCAAACGGCCAATCAAGGTGAGCAGAGCCCCCGGGAAAAGTCCAATTCGGTGGAAAAATGCAGTGGCGCTTTATATATTCAATAGTGATTTTGTTTTTGAAAGGGGTATGGATAGTAAAGATGAGCAGTGTGATGGGGAGATTTTATTCTTTATGTGGGAAATTCAGATTTGATTCACAAGTGTGAAACAAATGGGGGAGATGCTGAAGAGCGAGGACACGAGGAAGAGGAGGAGGGCGGAAGGAGGAGGCAGCCGTAAGAAACAGGGAAGACACGAATAGAACGAAGGTGAGCCAGTAAAGAATGGAGAAAAAGAGAGCCATGGATGGAGCACGATGGAGAAATATGAGCGGGTCCTAGGGGTGTGTATATTAGACTGGGGTTGGCCCTGTCTGACAGAGAGAGATGTGCGCGCAGTCTGTGGTGATTCATCACATGTATCATGGGAAGGAGAGAAGAGTGGATGACCTGCCTCTGGATGTGTCTCGATACTTTCAATGAGCTTCCTCTGTCCTTCATCATCATCTGGTAACATGCTCAGATGTAAAGAAAACAACAGATATCAGCTGTGAGCCTGCAGTTCCCAACTCCTAACAGATGAGCAATGGGAATTGGTGGTACCTAATGATGAAGAAGGAGGCTTCTACGGCAGAGAAGTGCAGCCCTTGTTGCACTGGAGAGCAGAAACTCCTGATGTTCAATTCCAGCTGTTCTTTTTTTTCTTTTCCTCTCCAGTCAGCGCATTGCAACTGATGTGTATATTTATAGTCCCCTTTCCATCTTTTCCCCTTTCTGTTGGCTGCCCCTGGAAAGCATGAAGGAAATCAAGGTCCTGTCAGGAACACTGGCTTCATTCTTTATAAATTACATGAGAGCAGCAGAGGCCTTTTAGTGTTAATTGCCTTATCAATTGATCTAATTTTGGATGGGAGCCAGTGAGGTTAAAGGCCTCTTGTTTCAGTTGTTGGATTGCAGCGATGGAGCCTCCCATATCACTCTTCCTCCGGGTCTGTTCATTGCTTCCCCGCTGTTTTTTCAAGGGTTCCTTTTGGCGCGTACCGCTGTGTCCATTAGCCACGTGGAGCAAAGAGCATTCGGGCCGCGTTGCACCTTCTCGTTTCGGGTTTTGCCCGCCACCTGCCTCACCCCTAACACCTACTCTCTCTCCCTCTGCCTTCCTTCGGGCCGCCTCTAGGTTTCAGCCGGAACACGAGCAGCGTGTCCCCTCACGGCTACGTTCCCAGCTCAACCCCCCAGCAGAGTGGCTACAGCTCCGCTAGCATGAACGGCTACGCTAACTCTGGCATGGCGACCTTGGGCACCTCGCCCAACTTCCTCAACGGATCTGCCGGCAACTCGCCCTATGCCAGTGAGTGAACACACCACATGCACGAAATCAGGAGGAAGATTGAGGCTGAGCCCGTAGAATTTTAAACGATACGTATTTGACAGGAACTGAGAGAGGGTGGGAGGGGGGAGGGAGAGGGGGGGGGGATGAGGAGTGTCACACAAAGGGGAACGTCGTGCAGTTTAGCTGGCTCATCTGTTTCTTTAAGAACAGAGTCAAGCGCAAATCCCCACTTTATTGGCCTGAGGAAGCAGAACATCCAGCACCCTCCAGCCCCACCACCACCACCACCACCACCACCACCACCCCTGCTCAGACACACACATTCACCCTCTACATTAAAGACCCTTGATTAAATCAATAAACTAATTGCTAGAGAAGCAATTCCATTTCAGCTCTTTGATTCCTGGGTGTTAACAAGTATTTTAACAGGCTCATCGGCCCCACACAGACACTTTCAATCAATGGCCCCTCGGCCTGCCTTTGTAGGTCCAATTTTCATTAATTGATTAGTTAGGCCCCCTTCATAAATGGATTATGACTTTATTGCGAGGATTTGTCAGGAAGAGCCATAAAAGCTAAGTGTTGGATAATAACAACAATAAAGGTAGAAGCGGATATCACAAGGCAGGTGAAATACGACTTGGTTGATTGTAAAATCACTGAGGGGGAAAATGCTCTTAGTGTATTAGCAGACGAAAGAATGGATGGGATCATGTGACTGGTAGACTGGATTTGGGTTGTGGGGATAACCTTCTGGTGTTTTCTGTCTCTGGATGAGGCTCCCCTCAAAATCCAGCCAACAGCAACAATAAAACCTACATTTAAAAACATTCCAAAAATAAATTCAGCTTAAAACTAAACTAAAATACCGAGCTGTTTCAATTGGTAAATGTTTACAAAATGTATTTCTAGTGTTCTAGTGATGATGTGATTTTAAAGACTTATGGTCTAGTCATTTAAAACCACAAAATAAAATTGGTGGAGTTTAACTTTTATTGCACTTGGAAGCCATCTAAACGTAGAGGGCTTAGGGCTAGATTGCCAAATAATCCATCAAATGATCATTTATTAGCTTCTGGACAACAAAAACAGGGTTTACGGGTCTATTGTCTGAATGTTAAATACAAAAACGAACAGATCTTCTGAGCTGATCAGATTCATTGCTCTAATTTACGATTGACCCAGCCGTAGCTTCGATGCCATTTTTGCCTCGAAATAATCTATTTTTTCTAAATGAACTAGCTAGCAACTTTGTCTCAACAAGCCTCTACGAATAAATGTGTCGCAAAGGGGCAAATGCCATAAGCAAGATAGCAGTGAGAACACAAAGAAGCAGTGATTGTTGTCAAGCAGATCATATCGGCTCAAATGTTGGATGTTGCTCTCCTCAGTGGAATCATTTGCATTTAAATCGGTGATGAAGGTGTTCTGGGAGAGCTTTGTTTGCCCCCAAAACATATCACGTGAAACCCCCCCAGTGAGCGAGGAGATGTCAAACCGCGGCCTCCTCTGAGCAACACGATGAGTCATCAAAACGGAACGATCAGGGGGCGCGAAAGTGCTTCGGGGGGGGGGCTTTCGGTGCGAGCTTCCAACTAAACACATTTTTGTCTTATATCTCTTTGACTGGTGGTTGCTTTAAAAACAACAAAAATATCTGAGTCCAAAATATCATCTCCCCCCCCGCCATCATCCATTGACCAGTCCCTTTCTGTTCGTCCCGCCTGCCTGTCCTCTGCCCTCGGCCCTCTCTCTAACCTCGTCTCTCCCCTCTCCATCGTCATCTTTCCTCCCTTATCCCTCTGACCCCCCCCTTAACCCGCCCTGTCCCACCCGTCTCTCTTTCAGTCGTCCCCTCAAGCCCCACCATGGCCTCGTCGACCAGCCTTCCCTCCAACTGCAGCAGCTCCTCCGGCATCTTCTCCTTCTCCCCGGCCAATATGGTGTCGGCCGCCGTCAAGCAGAAGAGCGCCTTTGCCCCCGTCGTGCGACCCCAGAACTCCCCCCCGCCCACGTGCACCAGCGCTAACGGGAACAGCCTGCAAGGTGAGCTGGTGAACCGCACAATGGATTCATAGCTAATCTGTTTACACGTTTATACCTCCTCGTCGAGCTTTGATCCTGCTCCCCTGCACCTCCTCACAATAACGATTTCTCACTGGTTTTCCTTTTCTCCCTCCCGCTCACCCCCTGTTTTTTCTTCCCTTACCCTCCTTGAACCCCCCCCCACTCTCCTTCCTCACTGTAGATCAGTCTTTTGTGGACTCTAGCAAGTACTCATCAAACAACTCTCTGCAGGGCCTGGCCTTCTCCTGAAGTACGTTCATTTTCTCCTCCCGCGTTTCCCTCCCACGCGGCTCGTGTGCACCCCGCGCTCATCCGTCTCCGCCCTCGCTTCTCTTTTTCTGTTTTATTTGCCGTCTCTTGTCTCGTTGCAGAGACAGCATGCCACGCCACATGTGTTCCATTTCCTGTTTTCACTTCCTGCTTCCTGCCCGCGCTCCGGTGGGTGTCTCTGGAGGGGTGTGGGGAGGGGGCGGGAGGTTTTGTTATGCCACCACGGGTCACTCTGTTCTCCCCCGTTTCCACTGAGTTTTGCGGCGGGGCCCCTTTTCGTCCCGGCAGGATGTTGTATGGTGTTGAGATCCTGAGAGAGAGAAATGATGGATGGGAAGCTTTATCAGAGCCCCGAGCTAAGCACTTCCTCTGTCGGCGTTGATGAGCACTGACCACGGTGACCCAAAGGGCCAGTGGCCACTGTGCACTGATCACACACACACACACACACACACACGCCGGGACACTCACCGTTCTCTTAATCCCAACGAGCAGGAAACACTTAGGAAATAACCAGGGTATTAGTGGATTGAGGATGGAGGGGAATCAATAGGAAGCCAATATGTTACATGAAAAACTTCTCCCTGAGATGGCTTCTGTATAAAAATGGGAGGGGGTCGGGGGGGGGGGGGGGGGGGGGGGGGCGAGGGGGGAGCCGGGAGCAGGGAGGCAGAGCGCGTTGAAGGAAGAGCTTGATGCAAAAAAAAAAAAAAAAAAAGGTGAATAAAGCTCACAGCTTCCATTTCCATGTTCCCGTGTTGAGTGACATTTCAACAGCGCTGTCATCCCACGTCACTGCGTCTCTCTCTCTCTCTCTCTCTCTCTCTCGGGCCCGAATCGCGCTCCACGGTGCACAATGGGCTCGCTGCTAACAATTAACAGCGGCAGCTCGTGCATGAAGCTATTCAGGAAAGCCCGTGAGAAGTTGAGCGACGCCGGTCGGTGCGAGCCAAGAAAGCTGCGCTGCGGAGAAAAATGTTTTGATTTTGGGGGCCTTTCGGAATGAAGAGATAATGAGGGAGAGTCATCTTTGTTCGCCAGATGCCGGGGCACATTTCTGTTATGCGACTGTTGTGATGACAGATGAAACCCAGCAATCACATGACTGACCTCTCTCTCCCTCTCTTCCCCGCCCCCCCCCCCCCCCCCCCCCCCTCCCCTCCACCTCCTTCCTCCCACTCTCTTTTTCCCACAAAAGCAGCGATTGCCGGGATGATCGTTCCACCCATGTAGAGGGTCTGGGATGGCTGTAGATTTGGGAACGTTGAGAGGAGAAGACACAGCGGCAGAGTCTGGCGAGTCTCCGTTGTGCTCTTGGAGCTGAACTGAAGGAAGTCAAGATAAGACGCAGGACTCGGTTAAACTCAGGCCTTTCCATCGGGATTTCGTCTGAAGGAATAGGGGAGACGAAAAAAGAAAAAAAAAGAAGAAAAAAAAAGGAACATCACCAACCTTTGTGATGTTATTTCGCTCTTGGTTGAATTAGTGTAGCTTCTCTGACAGCGCGTTGGATGGAGTGTATAAAGACTGATGTGTGACACTGACCTCATGAAAAGAGCATTTATTTATCGTTATGTTTATGCCGGTAAGGTTTGGTTTTGATTACTGAAAGGCCCCGCAGTCCGTAACTCACACAAACAACAGTTGAAGTGTTGGTTTGGCCATGAAGTTTACGTAACCTCTGTCACAATGGAGGGTGCTTTCTTTAGCTCAGCCTGCTCACTAAAACCATACAACAACACACTGGCCAAACGCAACAGACAAATACAAAGAGATAGAAAAAGTCCACCCTCAACTTTTACAAAAACATGCCTTTCTTCCCCCCCCCCCCCCCCCGGTATGTTTTTTTTTAGTTTGAATTTTAACAAAGCTGTGAGGATTGAGCTGTTTGCAATATGCATTTCTGCTTTTCGTGTGGAGAAAAGGTGATGATTTAGCCAAAATTGACTTTTTGTCTGAGATTTTAGCAGAGACTTGAAAAAGCCCGGGGATGTGTGTGTGTCCAGCCAGCACTGTACTGAAGGAGTCTAGTAAATATCAAATTAGAAGAAAATGCGTGATATATTTTTGTACATAAAAAGAAAAAGAAAAAAGTTGAATTTTTCATTTGAAGTTTATTTTCTTTTTGCGATAGCTATAGTTTGAAATGTTAACATTAAATGTCTTAAGGCAGCTTCTCAGTACAGAAGATAGATTTACTGTGTGTTGTCGATATCTCATCCGCTAAACATGACAAACGTGGATTTGGATACAAAAAAGGGGATTCTGTAAAATATCCTATAAATAATGTATTTATCCCTTGTATTTGTACATTTCCTCTCACCCTTGTTTAGTTGTGTTGTGTAAGTTCAATACAGTAAGTGAACATATTTCACAGCGTTTTGTTTCATTATTTACTGTCGTCTCCCACTATTTAAATGTGACTTTTATATCTTTTATTTGTTAGTTTTGTATGTTGACTGTTTTTGCATCGGTATACCATGCTTTCATTTGTTAATTCAAAAACATGCCATTGTCTATTTTTGTATTATTTGTAAGTTAATAAAACTTCCGGTTTTTTTTTTTTCCTTATGAAAATGTCTATTGTAAAAGTAGCATCTTATTCAGAGTATTTGGTTGAAGTAGATTTTAAGAACATATACACACATTAATATATACTGTAAATCTATATCTTTTCGTTTGAGCTCTGAGGCTTTCAGATTGATAGTGTTCTTGAACTGATAATATGCATGGGTTCTTCTCTTGAGTGACACTTTCTTTTTTTCGTGTGTGTGTGTCTGTGTGTGTGTGGAAACCAAGAGAACTATGAAATTGCTCTGTGTTTTTCTTTCTTTGAGTCCCCCCCCCCCCCCCCTCTGTTCTTTCTTTTCCTGCGTTATTTATGCCTGCTTACATACTGTATCTATATACTCTTTCTTTTTTTTTCTGTCACTGTAATCTTTACCAGCAGTCTAGATGCCTTAACAATGCAAACCCATTCTTCATTCAATCACGTGTACAGTTTTCTACCCTCACCACAATTGTCTATTGCCACAGAGGAATTCATGGGAACTTGGGGACAAAGCACAAACCCGTTGTGTTTGGTGGTGGAGCCAGACAAGAATACAAAGAGCCATAATTCAACAATCACACACACACACACACACACCCCGATGTACTATAGTACTACAGCAATGACACGCTTTGAAGGACACTGACGCTGAGGGGCCTGTCTCAGCTGTGCTCGTTGCACTTTAGTGTTCACAGAAACACTTTTGTCTTTTCTTTGTGTAGCAATTATGTAGCGTTTTTTTTTTTTTTTTTTCTCCAATTAATGAAATCATTTCAAGTGTTTTGTCGGTAATATTTCTCTCATCAACCGCAACCGGGTGACACCACAGAGCTTTTGTCTTTTTTTTGTTTTGTTTTTGTTGTACGTAGTACAAAGGGGGGGGCGCGCGGTGAAGACGAGCACCGTCGCAGCACAATTTTGAATCTCACACACGGAGCCGCAGGTCTGACTCCAGCATCCGACAGTCGACCCCCCCGCCCCTCTTCCTCTCTCTGTGTGTTGGCCTTTGGACGTCACGGCTTCATTACATGCTAAACACAACACGAAACGCGGGAGGAAGCATGGAAGGGAGCCCCTTGGCCTCTCAGCCACGTCTGCAGTCTTTTCCTTTGTGTCTGTCGCTGTCGCTGGAGACAGAGAACGGGCCTTTTCTCTCTGATTTTTCTTTCCTAGAGCCTGGTTTTGTTAAGTGGGTAGAAAAGGAGCGCTTTAACGGAGGCGCCTGCTGATGGACGAGTGTTTTTCAGGCACTCGTGTGCCGGTCGGGGGGGGGGGGGGGGGGGGGGGGCGCACCGTATCTGTTTCAAATGAACTACAGAGGTCTGTTGTCATACAATGGCTTCTTTGTGAGCCGAGTTCCATCCTGATTATGAATATTGGCAATGGGTGACGACTTTTTGTATTTAGGTAACAAACAACAACAAAAAGATGCAAACCAAATAGCTGGTGTCTATTTTTCCCTCTGTTTTGTCTCTGACTGCAAATACACTGAACAGCTCTAGGAAAAGGAAAAAAAAAAAAATCTACTGTATAGATTGTTATTGTTTTTGATGAAAACTGAGCTGTAAGATGTAAACTTTTGGACTCACACAATGTTGAATTAAAGTTACCTCTTGTCTGTGACTCTGTCAGTTGTCATTTTGTCACGTAATTCAATGAGAGGTTCGGTTCACTTTTGATTGGAAATATCTCCATATAGCTGCGAGTCTGTTGTCAACTCGGCAGGTCAAAAAGAGCAACACCCACCTCCTCCCCCCCACCCCCCATGCACCCCCCCCCCCCCCTCTCTCCTTCCCACCGCTGGGCTCCTTTCCCTAATGAATCTAATTCATTAATGCATTACTGATGACATGGTGAACATGGTTAGCCTGACAAGTTTCCTCCTAAACATATTAGTTAATGATGATTCCGAGGTTATTAATTGCGAACGCACCAGCCCACCATAATTGAGTCATCATTTGCATACCCGGCCATCAGCAGAAAATTAATTAATTTTTTATTTTCTTTTGCGTATCCAATTTAGCGGCCTGCGATTGGATTAGCTCGTGAAAACAGCGGATCCCGTGATTCTGCTGACCTCAAAGTGTCCCGGGGTCTCCACGGTAACTGAAGGCTTCCGCATCGCCGGTGGGGGAGTGTGTGTGTGTGGGGGGGGTGGGGGGTGCGACCTGGAAGTACTGATGAAATAAGAACTTGTAAACACTGTGGGCTCTTGAGTGTGTTTGCCTCCTTAATTGCCCCAAGGTTTTGTAATGTAACTGCACGGGGCTTTTCCTCCCTGGTATCTAATAACCGTGTTGATAGTTTGCTGACAAACAGTAAAGTGGAGGCTGTAGCGTGCCCCGGTTTAGCAGTACGAGGTGATATTGAATTATGGAGGATACACACGGCGAAAACGAGTCGCGGAGCATAGTGTTTTTGATTAGCCCAGCCGAAGCCCCGCTGCCACGTTGCTGCGCTGCCGGGCTCCAGGGATTACGCCTTCACCCAAATGCGCTGCAACAATTACACACACGCGCGTTCAAACACACGCGCTCATAAATCATGAGAACACACAGACGAGAAGGTGGACCCCCGTTTTGCTCTTTATTTCCAGCGCCTTTTTGGAGCCCGGATAGACCGGTCAGTGTGGGAGGAGGACAATAGAAGTGGCGGGAGGCCGAAGGGCAGCGCGGAGCCGGCGGACCTCTGGTGTCCTAATTAAATATATGAATGCACGTGTTCCTCAGCCATCCCTGCTCTCCTTCTCCCATTTCTCATTCTCCTCCCTGTGTGGACACATGAAGGGAGGGAGAGCGGAGAGGCGTGTTTGAAGGAAAAGCAGGAGTCCCCCATGGGGATCCCGCGTGAAGAAAGGAGAAGGAGAGGAAAGAAACGGAGAGGAGAGAGGAAGTCGGAAAGGGGTAAGGGGGGGGGGGGGCAAAATTCAAAAAGGAGAGGGATGAATATTAATAATATTCCTCATTGAAAAGTAGTCACAATGGACATCACAGAGTGAAGAGAGGCAGTGGGAAGTTCCATTCCAGGCCTCGCTTGCATATGTGTGCACACGCCTGTTTCCTGCCCCCGTGTAAAGCCCGGCAATAAGGGAAGCGCATTTTGTACCCTGGAACGAGCGTGCACTCCCGCTCGGGTGTGTGCACTCTCGCTTACGAGGGTGTGTGGTCGTTTTCCCACAGTAATTATCCTGACGACTGTGGGTGTCTGTCTATGATCTGTGTGGTGTACCTGTCAGAGGGACCCGGCAGAGCCCATGCTTTATATTCCCTGTAATTGCTGCTGCTAATTTACTGTGCGTTGGCCTAATGAGTGGGGAGGTGAGGGGCTGGGGTATGTAATGGATGTTAGAGAGATAGCGATAGAGAGAGATGCATTTCACCAGGGAGGAAGAGGAAGAAGGGGAGGACGCCGGCGAACTGCGTGTGTTGAGCAGGCATGTAGAACGCTTATCTTTATTGTTCTACTGAAATGAAAAAAAAAACACAAAAAAGATAAGCTATTTGCCCCCCCCCTCGCTCGTCCTCGCTCTCTCTCTTCCTCCAATTCCATCCAACCCCTCAGCTGACAGCACACGGCTGCAGCGAGCACATTAGAAAAAGCTTTTTGTTATGTTGATTAATGATAAAAGCAAACCCATAAATAATATAGATTATTTATTCCATTTATTCACATGCTAATTAGAGCCAGAAGCAGATACCTCAGTGAGATGCCCCCCCCCCCCATCTTGTGTGTTTCGGCGCAACCCGACAGACCAACTGACATTCAGACAGAGGCGGAGACGGTCCCACATTAATGTCATTGCCACTTTGAAGCACCCGTGGTATCCTGTGATGGGGACACGTCCACCCTTCATTTCTCCCTAATGAGGTCATGATAGAGGCCAGTGGTTTTCTGCACACGCCCCCCCTCCCCCCCTCTGCCTGTACTCCACGCGCGCTCACGACGCCGGCCGGATTGACAGGGTCGTCTTTGATTGATGCGCCGCGGCTCCTCCACATGTTCTGCAGCTCAGTCATTTCATTATGTTTCCTAAGCATCATTAAGTACCGTTATATTCGATCATATTCTAATGAGAGAGGTGGCCAGTCGCAGGACAAGCTAATTGGCGATTAATGTTGTGTATCAGTGAGAGACAATGCAAGATTGGCCGTTTTAATGACACAACGCTGTATTTAAGTGCTGAATATGTAGAAACACAAACAGAGGGGGCCGGGTGATTGAAATCAAAACAGATATCGGCTCTTTAAAGGTCTAATTTCTCTCGGCCTGCACACGCCACCTCGCCTTCTCCCCTCCCGTTCACAGTCACGCACACTCCCCCATCCCCCCCCCCCCCCCCCCCCCGCGTCATTTGGAATCGTTCACCTCTCGGCCGCATTACACACACTTACTCGGATAATGCTGGAAACCGGCTCTGCAGGCATAACTCACCTGTTCCTCCAGATTAACCGCTAACTCAGTATTGATGCAGTGCTTCGTAGATACGTAGACGCACACGAGGGCAGCTCTCTCACACACACGCGCACGCACGCACACACACACACACACACACAAACAGCACATAGACGCAGGCGTCCTCGTCTGGTATTGACATGCAGTGCGGCTGTAGGTGTTTCCATTTAAGGTCAGTCGATTGCCTTAAGTATGTAATGTTAGGAGGGGGGTCCGTAAACATGTCAAATTAGCAGTAATGAATGACCAGGCCCCGGCAGGAGGAACTGTCAGGGTGCGCACAGGACAATACATTACCCTGAGTTATCCTAGTCTGCCCTCCTCCAAACACACACACACACACACACACACACACACTCACACACACTCTGCTTTAATGGGCTGTGTAGGTGATTGGTGTCGACCCAATGAGAAGAAGAAAAAAAATGTTGAAACTCGACATGGTGTTAAGAGTATGGAAAGTTCAGGGGGGGAAAAAAATATTCTGGAAAAAAAAGTGGAAAGATTGACGGACAAGAACACAACGATTGTAAAGAAAGAGTATGAAAATAGATAGAAAGACAGATAGAGGACCAAGGGAGAGAAAATAAACTGCGCTATTAATTTTTTTTCTTCACAGTGTTGAAACAGGAAAATGACCTCTGGTTTAATAAACCATGAATCCTTTCACAGTGGGTTTGTATGTTATTCTTCGGAGAAACAGATATGCAGGGAGGGAAGAGGAGACGGAGAGAGAAAGAGAAGTGGAGAGCAGTGAGGGGGGGGGGGGAAGAAAAGATGCTCTGCAACCATATGAATTTCTCCCTCTCACCAACTCACACACACACACACAAACAGATGCACACTCCCTCAGCCTACTTCCAGGCTGTATGTTAGTTTTGGGTTGGAAGTGTGTGGGATGAAGAAGGGGTGCAGTGGGGGGAAAAGGGGGGGACACACATCCTCCTCCATCCAGCCTGAGAGAGAATGACCATGAATGAGAAATACAAGATATACTTCCCATCTGTAAATGATTAAATCCTTCTCCTTGCCCCCCTTTGGCATTTGACAGGATGACTCTTTAACACATTCGCCGCACCGCCACAGCAATGCAGGCACATCGGCGTGTGTGTCCCCCCCCCCCCCAGGCATCAGAGGGACGCAACTGTCCACGTGAATTCACATGTACACAAACATGAACCCCCTGTCTCCCTACGTTGTCTCCTTGCCTCCCCCCCCCCCCCCCTCCTCCCCTCTCCCTCCCCTCTCCTTCCTGTAACAAAGGTTACATTGATCATGTTTCTAAAAGAGACTCTGTATTTCCACACGACCCTACCTCTCATATGTTTTTCTTGGCGGGTCGGACTTCTAACTTTTGTCATTCACTCAGCATATTTTAACAAATTAGAAACATTAGAAACCAGGATGGCTGCAATGTTTTGGTTCGGTTTCGAAACTCTTACGGTCCCTACAATTATATTTCAAAACACGGGCGAAATGTTTGACAGCCGAGCGGAATGAAACCCTAAAACAACTTTTTCATTAGAAACATCTGCTCTGGCAATTAGAACCTAGCATCATGCTAACATGCGCTAGCACCGGCTCCTTTGCTCGATGGCGGCGCGCACGCCTCTGCCCTCATACCTTTGAGGGTGTGTGAGTGGCTGTGTGTGTGTGTGGCTGTGTGTGTGTGTGTGTGTGTGTGTGTGTGTGTGTGTGTGTGTGTGTGTGTGTGTGTGTGTGTGTGTGTGTGTGTGTGTGTGTGTGTGTGTGTGTGAGGGACAAAGGGGACACAGTGCTCCACATAACAGCATTACAGATGGCTGTTGTGAGTGGTTGTGACAGTGAAAGCGAGTGAGTTCCCACTCCATACAGATGTACTCTGAGTGACCTTACAAACACAGTGGAACTAAAAAAGGCCCCCTGCCCACTCGCTCTCGCACACACTGTCAATTCTCGCTCAGCCCTTTGGGGGCACTAAAAGTTTGTTTCCTGGGCCAGGAGTACATCGAGGGCCAAGAATATGTATATAAGCAGCGAGCAGGAGAGATGCATAGCTAGGGTCCAGGGAAGCGTAACTTGGACTAAGTAAATATGAGACTGAAGGATTAGTAGCTTTTGCCACCTATCGAAGCGAGACAGGTATGCCAGCCTGAGTTAAGGGCCACATGCTCTGACGTTACCCAGGATTGTTTTACCAACGAGCCGCTGTGGACAAAGCGGACATTTGAACAAATCCACAGTATGGAGGAAACTGACTTTATAAAAATTCCGCGAGGGGGGGTGCGGATTCTTTTACTAAACTACCAGGATGTCTTGTACTACGTGTGTCAAAGTTTTTCTTTTGCTGACGTTAAAGCAAAAATTATTGACAACATACTATGTTATACCCAAAAAGAAAAATGTGAGGTACTCAGAAAAGCAAAAGCAGCATGTAAAATGGTTGAGTCTCAATTGAGAGAGAATGTACAAAAGGTCTCCCCAGGCTACTAAAAATCGCTCTGTCTGATCGAGGCTTAAAGCCTTTCATGGCTCCGGAGGGAGCGGCACGACGTCTGATCCAATGCCTCAAGTGATGTCACTTGGGGTGTGGAGGAAAAAAGAAAGGATCCTACCAGGCCCTTGTGTTCCTCTCTGCATGCTCGCGGCTACACTAGCTGCTGCTAGCTTACACCTGAGCAATGCATGCGATAAAAGGACCACAGGTGTTTTCGAAAAAACCCCATTCTGCACTGGCAGTGCATGCTGATTTAACTCAAATTTGGCATCGTTGGCATAACCTGATGTTTTTTGGATTAAAAAGTCATCCACAGTGCAGCACAGCAGTTCACCTCCCACAATGCTATAAAGCCACCATCTATGGTCAGAGCCAACCTCCAGCAACCAATGACCGGTCGGCTTGCCGCCTAGCATCCTTGGCAGATGGTAGCATCTATGCAGTCACATACACACATACACACACACACACACACACACACACACACACACACACACCCTTCTGGGAGCTAACACGAGCTCTCTCAAAAGAACTTTTCAACATTATCGCAATGGCTGCTTGAGTTTCTTTCTTTAGTGTAGGTTTGCTGTGAGAGCTCTTTTAAAGACTAAGCTGGGCCTAACTTTCTGCAAAATATATTGATTTCAACAATGTCTCTGAAGGGGGTGATATATTACCGTGGTAGAAGAACCCCTCCCCCCCCTCCCCCACCCCGTCCCCTCTTGCGCACCATTTGAAAAGCCCTAATCCTGACTACATTTCTGTCCCCCTTAGCTTTGGTAGAGACACTTTCTACGCCTGCCTGTCTCTCAAAAGCAAATGTGTTTATAAAGGGGATGTCTTACAACATTCCTCCGCTTTCTGTGATGTTAAAGCTGAGTTTGGATTTTGTCTGTTTGCTCATTCTTTTATTCCTCCTCTGAACCATCCCTTTTCTGGTGGTGGATTGTGAAACAACAAGAATGTTTTTTTTTTTATTCTTGTGCGGTTTCACCCACAACATTTGTTTCCAATTTGACAGATTCTGCAACAGAAACTCTTGGGAGAGAAAATGGTGGTTGCATGATGGTTCAAAAATAAGCTCTTTCAACAAAAAGAAAAAAATCCTCCACCTATCCCTCAAATCTCTCCCCCGTTGCTCCGTAGGACTCCCTCTCCTTTACTTCCTTCACCCCCCCCCCTCTTTCCTGTGTTGGTTTAAGTCCAAACAAAGTCACCTCGTCTTGTATTGTGGGGGGGGGGGAGGGGGATTGTAAAGTTTTCATGGAGCCCATGTGGAAGCAATTTACCTGTAATCTCCAGTAATTGTGACTGTAACACAGAAACAGGCTGGAACAGCTTGCTCTCGTATTTTTTCTTCAGGGTCACCATGGGCTTATCTCAATATTTAGCGTCTTGCCTGATTGAGTTATCATATCACATTTGCTGTTAAGAGCTGAGTGATGTCAACATATGTAATGGGAGAGCCCGAAATGTTGCTTTAAATCATAAAGAGGAAGGTTTGAGGGAAGGACACACGTCAATGTCGGCGCAACCTGGCGAGACATGACTTTTCAAAATGCATGACATTTCTTCAAGAGCGCTGGACGTGAAACAAAACTGCTGTAAAAAAATATATAAAACACCATTCTAGTGTGACCCATCCTAGATCTGAACCCAGTTTCCCCTTGACCGATGTCACACACTCTTACTCTCACACACACACACACACACACACACACTGAAGTCGGGAGCACTCCGCTCACTTTCTGCCGAGGTGCAAATGGTTTGTCTCCACGCATCACTGACCCAACGCTGCTCCTTCACCTTCTCTCTCCTCTGTCTGCTTCTTCTTGACTCTGTCTATCAATGCTCCACCTCACTCACCCCTCTCTCCTTTGCACTTTTGTCCCCGCTTACTGCCCCCCCCCCCCCCCACCCCCCCGCTCTGTAATTTGTCTCCTTGTCCTCTGTTCATCATACATATTTCCAACTTGTGATTTGTTTTCTCTGCCTCCACGGCCTCGTGGCGCCTCAGACGCGCCCCGCGATGAATGAGTAATCTCGTTGCATTGTACTCAGCCATCCTTGTCCTTGTTTGATAATGGCTCATTGGGTTTTCTCCTACCAGTGTTCCGTGGATGGGCAGAGAGAGAGTGAGTGAGCTAGAGGCCATGCAGTTATCATAAAGAGCATGTCAACTGCGAAGCCGCAAAGCCTACAAGTGATTAAAACCCTTTAACTCAGGGTTACTCCATCACAATCATTAGTCTTTTCTTGTCCTACCGTGTGGTTGTAAAATCCACAGAGCCTTACCCTCCTTGTCCGTTAATAATATTCACTCTGCCTCTGATACATTAGCTAGTGAATGATAGGCCAAAGCCCTGGCCTAATTGCTTTCTTCTTGTAAAGTCTCAATTCATTTTTGCTGAGGAGACACAGAAGATGTGTGTTCGACGACACACACACCGATCCTGGTGCGCACACTTTTATGCACTCACACTTACACACAACCCCAACCTTCCCACTGCCGTTTTATGATGGATGGGGCTGAGGATGCATAGGGGAGGAGGGGAGGAAGACTATAAGACTGCATATGTGTGCGTGTGTGAGTGTGTGTGTGTCTGTGTGCACACAAGGCATCTGTGTGTGTTGGTTGAAAAGAAAGGAAAAGGGGGAGAGAGAGAGAGAGAGAGAGAGAGAGAGAGAAGCCTAGCTGAGAAGCTCTGATTAACGACACAGAGAAGGGGTCCCAGAGGAGCTTGGGGGAAGAGCAAAACTATCTAGGGCCAGCTGAGAGAGAGAGAGAGAGAGAGAGAGAGAGAGAGAGTAAGTGTGTGAGGAAGAAAACGAGAGAGGGCATAAAAAGCAGATGTAGAAAATGGGGAGGGGGGGGAGGATGTTTTCTTTTCATACGTTTCATTAAAACAGACTCACAAACACCTGAAACTCTGCATATCCATCATCATCATCTGCAAATGAGTGAGCTTCATCCCCGTTAGCCCTGCTGCTACGCAGCGCGTTCCTTCTCCTCCACCTGCCAGATGCTCAGATCAAATCCCTCTTACGGAGCCCCCCGAGTGTCGAGCTTCGTTCCGCAGCGCTGTCAGAGGGGGGGAAACAGGTCCTGTGTTGCCAGAGCGCAGGCCATCACCTCTCCCTGATTGCACATGAGAGTAGAGGTAATGGGAGTGTAATAGCACCGTAAGTACCCCGCTCTCACTGACACTGGCTGTATAGCATTACGCCCTCGGTCCGGCCCGTGTGGCAGAGTGTGCGGATCTGTGGATGAGAGGGTGCATGCATTGGCATATGTGCAACGTTCTTCTTGTGTGTATGTGTCGATGCGCTTGTCCGCTGTGGATAAGTGTGGATGTGTGTGTGTGTGTGTGTGTGTGTTTATAAGGCCGAGGTTTGAGCGTGTTGTGTTTTCCCCGAGGGTCGTCTGAGCCGCAGCGATCAAAGAGAGAGATGGAGGTTAACTGACCAGACCTGAGAACCTCCACACAAGGACCTGAGGGACTCCTCTCTGCTAGCCCAGGTACCAATCATGTGACGCACACACACACAAACACACACACACACACACACACACACACAATCAGTGGAGCGGCGATTGTAGGGGGCAGTTTGAGTGATCCGGAGGGATTTAAAAGATCTGTAAGGCCCAAACTAACTTTGTCACTTCACTCACACAGCCGTAGCCTTTCACACAGTATCCATTACCTCAGATGCGTTCCCTACAAAACATCAAATAGCTTTATCCCAACTCCTACCGGTGCTTTCACACAGAGAGAGAGAGAGAGAGAGAGAGAGATGCCTGATATGGAAGTCCTGTAAAGTGAATATAAGTTATATAGCAGGGGTCCCAGGAGAGAGAGAGAGAGAGACTCTGTGACTAGTCTCACACTAGAAAGTTAGACTGCATTCCCGAGTAGCTCAAAGTAACGACTCCCACTGAAGGACCGAGACTTCTGCTGGAAGTTAAGCTGGAAGTTGTGTTGTCAGAAAGGGAAAGGGAGAAAAAGAACAAGCGTGCTCAAGTGTGTGAACGGGTGCGAGCAAGCGTGCAAAAATGTGAAGGTGCGCCAGTTGCAAGAGCGGGTGTGCAAATGTGTGCGGGTCTGAGGGTGTGCGTGCGTGTGTGTGTGTGTGTGTGTGGCTGTTTGAAAATGAATGAGAGATAACCATCACAGGCAGCTGCCATGGTGAGGAGAGACGACCAGCACCAGCTAGATGCTGGAGGGAAGTTTCCTTGAAAACAACACTGAATACTTGTTGATTCCAAATGTGCTTACATCTAATACATATCATTGCAGCTTTAAAAATAAATAAAGATGTGTGCGAGGGCTTTAATTCCAAACAGCCTGTCATATAGAATTTCACATTACAGTGTTGAAGGGTTATCCAGATTATTTAATATACTGATATCAGTAAAATGAATGCGCAGAAAGTACATTTATGTACCACAACAAATTAGAATGACTAATTCAGTGCTTATCAGTATTTATCTCCTGTGGAAAATTGTGCCGACAAATGCCTTATTTTCGTCTGTTATAAAATTTTAGAAAATAACTTCAGTCTGTTTGAAAAATGAATTGTGCAATTCCTGACCCGCTCTTTAAGGGGTCTTGGAACAATGGTCCTGGCATCAATTGCCAACAACAAAACATAGCCAGATTATTTTTACATTTCTAAATGGTTTTATTCTTACTTTTACCATGGTTTACTAACTTAATGCAATCAAACACACTATGTCGATTCATTTACATTTACATAGTATTTCCCTCTTGGTAGAAGTGACTGATTTTTTTAAATAATTGTTCTTGTATATCTTCTATTTTTATTTCTACTTTAATTTTTCATATGTCTAATCATTCTTTTCTGACCATTTTCATGTATCTACACTTTTTGCTTGTCTCTGTGCTGCTTCAGCACTTGAATTTCCCCAAAAAGCTTCCCTCATCCGATCTCATTTCAAATCAAACAAAGAGAGCTACAGAAGCCCGAGTAAACCCGCCAGATTTACTCACAAATGTTGGACTCTTTTTCCTGTTCTAGTGTCCAAAACAGATGCAGCACCAAAAGAGGCAGCAGAGGCAGTTTCACACGCGATAGGAAGAATGTGGCTCTTGTCTGACCGTGCTGGAAAAGTTAGGCAATTGTTGTTTTATTTTGCCATTAATTAGGAAAATGTGAGGGAGACGGAAGGAGAAAAGGATGACACGCAGCAAAAGGCTCTTGGCCATACTCGAACCTCCGCGGCTGCCCTGGCAGTCTTAGTTGTCCCCAAGGTGGGCTAATTTTAACTTTGTATACTGTTGTATACTTAGCTGCATTATTGGCTAATGTAGCCGATCCCATGTTTTAGACACATCATCTTAATCTGCACAGCAGCTACAGCTGTCAAATAAACGGGGGGGTGAAAAGTTTCCCCTTTAAAATGTAGTGGGAGTATCATGTGACCCTGCACTTCGGCGCAGTGCTTACTTTCCACCTCATGCCGCAGTGTAGCTTTACTGCATTGTTGTCCTGCACAGTGCGCTGCATTTCCTGTATGCGAGGCATGGTCGACCCTGACATAAACAAAGTTTATCCTCTTCTCTCGAGTTAAACACAACCCCGGCGATGACATTGGAAACGAGGGGGCTGTTTTGGTTGGAGACGGTGGTGTGGATGTGTTTCTGTGTGTGTGTGTGTGTGTGTGGGGGGGGGGAGGAGCACAGGATCCTCCTGCTGGGTAACGTCTATGTCAGGACGGCTCTGCTCCGTCGCCACCCCCCCCCCCCCCCCCCCCCCCCGCTTCCAAGCGTGCTCACACGCACACACGCAACCTCCATCAGCACCCGCTCAGGGCCCGTCAGTCGCAACGGAGCACATGTGGCCGGAGTATTCTAAACAAAGCTTTATAAAGAGCTCAACTAAGACGACCCGGTGTGACAGTCGGGCTACTAATGACGCCTGGAGACCGCTAAATACGCCACTGAAAGACCAACGGCCTACATGCCATCCGCGCGCACATCACATCACACACACGAGTCTCCATTTTGGCATGCACTGACAAACGCTCGCAATCACACTGCAGCAGGATGGAACACATGCTTGCTGTGGCAAACACACACACGCACACACACACACACAATTTGTGCCCAAGGGCATCTGTCCGCAGCCTAAGAGCTCCCAACTGTTGAGGAAAAACAGCTCAATTAGCTCAGTGGAAGAACTAACGAAATACATCTATACATGCACACACACACACACGCACACACACACACACACCACCCACACACACTAAGAACTGCATTGATCCTTCCCCAGTCTGTGGCTCTAATTGGTGTGTTGATGATACTGCAAGAGTGTGGGATCCTTCAGGCAACCATAGAATGACTTCCAGCTCTTATTTCTCATTTAAAGTTGAAATACATCCACAAACCTTCCGAGCGGCATGGTGCAAACTACATCCTACCTGACATGTTCTTTTGAGTCTTCTCTTGTGTCTTTAATCTAATTTTGGGAGGTATGTTTTAATGCCACGTGTGAGATCACTCTGATCACAAAATAAAAGCACACTCTGCAGCTTGAAAATTGCTAAATTGCAAGCGTTCCAACACCAGAAAAATCTAATAGCTTGATGATTTTGTTGCTCCCAGTAGAATGAGCAGTTTGAACCATACATCCATTACGTGCATGTCCATTAAAACTACGCTCAATGAGCACCTTCAATTCAAATATTCAAACCCCCCCCCCGCCACGCACACACATGCTCACACACACGCATAGGAAATGTTGCAGCGAGTTATTGAGAGCAAATGGGGTAGAGTTATTTCCATAAAGGGTCTCAGTGGGTCTCAAGGATCTCCACTACCGCCGACTGGGAGCGATTTAGCGGAGCACACACTGGTATATTAGTAACCGAAGACGTCTGGGGACAAAGCGGCTCTCTCCAAAACCATATCCCTCCACTGTGACCTCCAGAGCATTCACAACTGGGACTGGTAGGCACTCTCCATCTTTTGCCTTCTCTCTTTGGCTGACTGATCTCAATTTGTTCTCCTTTTTTCTTGGACTTTTGGTTCCCTTTTCCTTTTTTTTTATCTTCTTTTTCATTTCACAGGAGGGATATTCTTTTATCAATAATTATTTTATTTTCTTTCCATTCCACCAAATATTCTATCCTATTTTTCTACATTTCTCTGCCTCTCTTTTACATCAATCTTCAGTCTGTCCCTCTCCCCCTCTTTCTCTCCACCAACCCCTCCCTCCCTCCCTCCCTCCCTCCTTGGCCCCAGGGACAGACTGCTGATAGACTGTGTACACCAGCTGCCCAGGGGCTATTTTTAAGGAGCATTTGTCCTTCTCCTTCCCTCTGGAGACTGACTCAACCCAACAACATCTCGTCCGTGCACACTCACATGTGTGCACAAACACACACACACACACAGGCATTAACACATGCACTCATTAGCCCATGAGCATGCATGCCCCACACTTTCTCTCTCGCACACATCGTCCGTCCAAGGGCATTCTGTAAATGTAGGGGCAGCTTGTAGCACCGGAGCCCACTGCTTAACTGCACAGGAGCCCCGGCGCTCCCGGGCCGGCCTCAGAGGGCTCATAAAGCGACCCTCCTTGCAGGGCTTGACTAACACTCTCCCTTGTTCTAACCCTAAGCCTTACAATAGTTTGTAAAACAATACTGTAAAACACTGTTGCCGTGCATTGCGTCAGGCTACTTTCAACACAAAGCCCACAGCAGCCAATAGGGGCCCTTGAATAATGCATACAGGAAGTCGAAAGATTTGACTTCGATGGTACGCTGCGAACTGCAGCTTAACAATCCGCTATCTTATTTGACCCTGCTTTCCCATCCTGTTCTACACATATAAAATGGGCATGAATAGACACCTGAAGCCAAACAATGCTGCAGTAAGAGTGATTAAATTAGCTGAAACCAAGACTGAAAACATTATGAATAATGCAATACTGCAAACACAATCTTGAAAATTGTTTCAATTTTCATTTGTAACCTTGGTAATAATTGCACAGGAATTTGTTAACAAGCTACTAAATTATGTTCAAAGCATAAAATCTAGGCTGTGAACCTTACTTTTGTGCTGTGTTCAACCACTGCTGCTCAAAGCAAATGTAAAATATAAAATGAATCCTCAAACAACTGCTCCAGCAACCTCGTTAAGACATTATTTACTTTCATCGTTAGCCAAGGAAGAGGACACTAAAAATCTGTCAGCAGCCTGAAACGCCCGCTCGAGTGTCTGAGCGCTGTTTAATTGTGCCATTTATCAGCCAAAAAAGCCTACACGCACATAAATAAACACAATGCCCCTGCAAAGGAATTATAAAGATGTCACGGCAAGCCCACAAGTAAGGCCAGTGTTGATGCATATTAAGCGATTTAGTCAGTGAAGGAGTAGGGCAAAAAAATATGATGGTTAATTTAAGAGTCATTAAAATTGTATGAACGTGCATTGCGCTTGCTTGGAGTGGGATTTTCTCTGATCGGTAGCGAAGAGGGCGAATGAGCAATGCAAGCTGCCACACATTGTGGTCTATAAACCCGCTGATTGATCATGGTAGAGGAAAGCAGACCTGAGAGGGAGGCCCAATCAATGTTTCTCAAACTGTTTCTGAGGTTGTGTGTGGGTGGGTGCAAGAATGTGCACCTACATTACACACTATTTTGTCTGCATATGTTTACAACCTTGTGAGTTTCATGCATACTGAAGTGTGTGTGTGTGTGTGTGTGTGTGTGTGTGTGTCCATGTGTTTCTGTGATTGTGTGCTTCCCTCATTTGAGGAAAGACAATGTTCTACATTCCACAGGGGAACAGAGTCATTACCGAAGCAGGAACTCGAGCCTGGAGGCCACGGCTCTGCGTGTAGCGTGAACAGATCGAGCTGGTTTCTTCGCCGGGACGTGCCGTGGAACACACACTCCGCCATTACCACTGCCCTGCAGTTCAAGCCTCACTCCCACCCTGTTTTTCCCATTTCAGTGCAGAAAAATGGGTAAAGTCAACAAAAACAAACAAGTATCTCACCTGCCCCAAGGTGAAGCCATCATTGGTTTAAGACAGGACAAACCCTGCAACATCATTCAATAATTTTAAATTAGATGGAAAGTGAGGGTTGAGTGGACATTTGAGATGTGGCATGGAGATCTAGACAGCTCTCTGTCTGTGGCCGAGCTTTTTTTTCTCCGCCGGCAGCTCTGAAGCCCTCTGCTGCCCTCTGTTGGAGGCAGAACCTCATCCACCCTTTCCACGCAGAGCAGGTATGAGGCGCGTGACAGCTGTCCGTCACCGCGGAACAGGTGTGCGAGTGATGCCACCGTCTCCGCCTCTGCCCCGCTGCTTTTGTCAAGGCTTTTGTGGGCCTATTTCCCCACGTCGATGGCAAACGCACATCGCTAGCATGACCCACAGGAAACTATTGTTGCATCATAACAGACGATAGATGGCAATCAGAGGTGAGGTCTGACAACGGCTGCTGTCACCTGATGCTCCATCTGTCCTCCTCAGTCTCCATCTCTCCCACTGAAGCTCTTTTTTCTTCTCAGTTTCCCCCCCTGTGTTTGAGCACAAGTGTACTTGCTGTGTGATGCACTAACACTTACAGATACAGTGTAAATTTTACAGTAATTTGTACTTTCTTCTCCCACCTTTCTCTCTTTTACTCTTTGCCACTAAATTAAGCATGACATATCTGGGTTGCGATAGCCCTGTAACACAATAGTAAATGGCTCCATACTATGCCGTGTCGCTTTTGATAACACAAATGCACACACACACACACATACAAGCCCTAACGCAGAAACAAAGCTGCTTCCTTTAAAGTCTCAATTGGTGTCAGTGTAAAATATTTTTCTCTTTCTTTCTGCATACATCCACGAACATTCTCATTCCTTGCTGCCATATTTGAGACCCTTTTTTATTTCACAGTCCAGACTTCCTGCTGCATAATATCCCTCTAGTGCCCACCATCGGTTTTCCAGGACCTGCGGTCATAAACATTGTTATGGACTTCCTGTGCGCACACGGTCTGACACAATAGTGTTGATTCTGATTGACACCACGGGTGATGTGTTAAGAAAAAAAAAATGAATATTTACAGTATTAGTATTAGTCATGGTAAAAATTCCAGTCACATCACATACATACGCTTAAAACCAGCCTTGATCTATAAACAGACTGAGAATGAAGGGCCTTGATTGGCTGAGAGAATGATTGACAGGTGAACGAGTGGAACCTTTGAATGTGAAACTCAAAGGAGAGATGGGAAGCGTGTTTGTGTAGGTCCCAAGGGGGGAAAAGCCTGGGTTTCGCACATGCACGCAGACACACACACACACACACACACACACATTGTGATCGTGCTCTACTTTGGGCTGTGCTCCACATGAAAGCGGCGAAGCTTCCTGCTGTTTGAGACGAGCTGTGTGTCGCGCTGCAAAGGAACATGCAGGTCTGTATGTGCATGTAGACGGACAGGCCTGTGTGGACACCAGAAGAGGTGAGCTTGTATCCATCTGCAGCACCGTGGCCTTTATGGAATATCTCTATTTCCCCCTCGCTGCCTTCTCCTATCATCTATATGTTGTTTACGAATTTATTTTTTTCTCTCCTCCATTTCTTCTTTCACGTTCCTTTTGGTTTTCTTCTTGTCCCCAGAGAAAGAAAAAATGAATGAGGTTCATTCACATCTTCAGAGACCCGCAAAACAGCAAAATAACATTTTTCTATTCAGTTTTCTGGAAGACTTTTGTTCATCTCTATCTCTAACATTCCAGATCACCCTTTGTCGATTTAAATTACACACAAAACTACAAGTGTAATTACAATCATATTTCTTTCTGTCAGCCAGCTACTGACTCATCATCCCCTCAGAATAATATTTAATATGGAAAGTGAAAGTATTGCCGTGTTCTACAAATGGCGTTCCACAATTGTGCAGGCACCGTGCCCTTGACTCCCCCCCTTGCTGAAAGTAAGTCTTAGCCAATTAACAACGTCTTCCACTAGGTCCACACGCACACGTGCAAACACACATGCGCGTACAATCCCACAGGCCCAAACCTCACAGCTCATGGGACTAAACCTCATTAACTGCTCTGAGACAGACACTCTCTCTTTAATCAATCCTTTTCTAAGATTGCGTGCACATGGAGGACCGGTGACAATACAGCACCAGCTCACACACAGACAAACACACACACACACACACACACACACACACATATAGGGGGAGAGAGAGAGGCTCAGATACATTCACACACGGAATGTGTGAGAGAGAAAAACATGGTCATTTTCCAGGGTGATTCAACTCTAAAACACCCTAATTACATCGACAAAGCCACTTTGTTTTGGTGCAGGATAAAATGTGAATGATTTAGCATATTATTATTATGCCTCTGAAATATTAACCAACCCCGGGGGACTTTATCTGCTCTTTTTAAATATATGCAAATTATTTTATTTTGGTTTAGTTTGTTTCCAGCGACTTTTGTGAATTGTGTTTGGATAATTAAATGAGTGCGTGCAGATGTAGAATCGCAGGCAGTGCCTACACGGTATGATGATCTGCCAGATTAGCATACAAAGCAGGAACGTTTGCTCCTCGCCTGCTAATCGACTAACTTTTGTTTTCCCCGCCAACCTTGACCTATTTGAAACATCCACCCAGCGTCTGGCCTTGGAGTGGGAATGTAAACTGACTTTTAATTGATGACACTCATTTGACACCGTCCTTTCGTTGGGAACATTTTTCGCTTGTGTCGGTGCTCTTTCAATTATGACTCTCACTCCGTGCCGCTGGATTGATGGCGTTGTGCGGAGGCCCCTGTTTCTCTACACTGACTTAGCACTCTGGGCATCGCCGGATTAGTTGGTGAAACAACCCCCCCCCCCCCCCCCCAAAAAACAGCCTACTGCAGGTACAATTATCTCCTGTCCACGGTGGAGAAAGTTCTTTCTGATGACGTAGTGGACCTGGAACGGTTGATGGGCAGAGCGCCAACATTTCAGCTCTGTCTTACTTCACTGATTGCCTTGTGAATCCCTGATGGGTTCTGCTTCGTACATAATCATTTCCCTAACATGGGATAATTTGATTCTATTACTCTAACAACAGCGCAAACAAATTGCCTACGTAATTTATTGTGCCAATAACAGCAAAAACAGATGTGGTAATGGTGCTGCGGCTTTGCAACCCCACATTTATATGGATTTAAACAAAACTAATCGTTAAAATATGTTCACGAACACCCAGCCTCACGTTTACTTGAAACATGTTCCGTGTCCAAACATGCATAATTACGGTTTGGCGATGTTGCGATATTCGGCCTGTGTTTCTTAATTCTAACACCCACACAGCTGCGGGTCTTTTTTGCACGACTTCCTTTCAGCCTTTCCACGTTTTTCTTCCCTCCGCTTATCGGGGTAATTTCCTGTGTGGAGGTTCAAAAAACAAACAGCATCCATGTCCTTTGATCTCCTCAGTTGTCTTTGCCAATGCTGACTGCATTTTACTTCCCTACAATTTCTCAGTGGACCCTCTGTGTGCTCTGTACCTCTCCGTTCACTGGCGTTCCATATGTCCTCTAAAGCCCTCCGCTCCGTCCCATTTCTCCCATCGCCTCGGGTCCTTTTTGACACCCCTGGCATGTTAATGGACCAATCGGAGACACTGTCCTTGAGAATCTCACTTTGGCTCATTTTCATACCCCCTCCTCTCTCCCCCTCCTTCTCTCAGATTTATAACCTCTGCTGCTAACAGCTCCAGATGTTTTGTTCTGTTTTTTACTCGCTGTAATTGCTAATTCAATTTGGTTGTAAAGGAGCAGATGCTCTCAGGACTTGAGCATACCTGTGTGGGTTTCTCCGCGTGTACGTGGGCTTTCTGGCCCGTGTATAAAGCAACAGGATTTACTGTAACACCCTGACTCATAAACATAAGCCTTCACAATTACACCAAGCTCCTCTGCTCATGCAGTGGAATACGGAAACAGCAGTTTAAACTTTGAGAGTGATCGCACACTCGCTCAACTTCCATTATACATTGAATTACTGTCACCGTTAAATCACGGCCGCTGATGTTTGCCGGTTTAGCAGGACGGGCTTTTGGAGCTGCAAACTGTGGTGGGAGCCTCTCTCAACAGCCTCCTTGTGTGTGTGTGTGTGTGTGTGTGTGTGTGTGTGTGTTTTTTTTCTATCATCCTCTGTCCCATTTCTCACCAGGAAAAGTAGCAATTCAGTCCAGTTTAGAGAGTACAATAAACAGACTGGTTATCCACAGGAATGTGCATGCTACTTCACTCCCATTAGGAACATCTGTGTTTGTGGTTTGAGATCACAGCGGGTTGCCTGCGTGACTTTGAACATGTGACAAGTGGCATCATTGTTTTAGCATAAGTCAATACCTACATACGCTAAAAGATATGCTCCGTGCATGTTTCACGACACATTTACATGAACGCCTCCACACACACACACACACACACACACACACACACACGTCAGTCCTTGCACACATGCCCACACACACTCGCGCACCGCAGTGGACCTGTCATGTGTCATGGAGACAGGGGTCAGATACTGTGTGATGTGTGTGGGGGTTATATCGCTTGGGAAAAGGTCTAAAGATCTTACCGGGGCTGCAAGAGGGCCAACAATAACAGCCTGAAATATAACAGCGAAAGAACCCTCGCTCTGACAGGAGGAAAGCTGGGCCCCACGAAAGTGACTCCACGGATCAGAACCTCTTTTGTGGGCGGGGTCATCGATTCATAGTTAACGTGCAGAACAAAGCACATTGTTTCCTAATGACATTGTACAACTGCAAAGAGAGCACCGAGTGTTTCAACATATTGGAAGCACATGTTTGCAGTGAAAGAATAATAGCCGAGTCGTCGAGCAACATTCCCAAGTTGGGATGATGTTCCGACCACATCTGTCATGGGAACTTCAGCCGTGTAAACACACAGCCTCGACCCCCAGTGGCTACACTGCCCGACTCACACACTCACAGATCTCGCGGCAAACTCACCCTCTGTGCAGCACTGCAGCACAACAACAGTCAGAGTGCCCCCTAGTGCTGCTTGTGACACAATTACATTCTGTTTATCCGGCTCGCTTTTTCATTTCCTTCCACTCAGATGTTGTTAGGGACAACTTGGTCTCTGAAGACCAAGTTGACGATCAAGATGATGAATGGAACATGGTTATAAAAAATGAAATATCAAGGAAAGGCTGACTTTTTTTTCCCCATATCTAACGAGGGAAAGTGGGTCTGCAAGTTTTTTTGGCAGAGGATGATTTTAGCGCTCTCTCTTTCTTTAAATTGAAACTGTCTAAAACAAAAGGATACTCCAAAGATCTCTTTGGCAGCACCATCTAACTGCGTAGATATTGTTTGAGAATAGCTGTATGCAATTAAGCCTTCTGCTTACTCGATTTTCCCCCTAAACTGCAAATTACAGCATACACATATGTACAGACTCATCCCAGAATGCACCCACACACACACACACACACACACACATGCATCTGATACATCAGGGCACAGATTTCTGATCTTTAAGGACACATGAGTTTTTCAATCAAAGATTTGATTGAACACTTTGCCATCGTCAGCGCTCACACACACACACACACACACACACACACACACACACACACACACACACACACACACTGTTGACAGAGAGTGTCTTGAGCAACATCATTTACCACTTAGGCCCCTCCCGCGAGGACCATGCCATTCTTAATGTGTGGCAGATAGGTTGATAGCTCTGGTTTCTGTCGAGAAGTGCATGTCAATCAACAGCCCGCATCAACGTCACCGAGGCAAAGTGTTCCTGAAAGATCTTTTTACTGAGTGCCTTTCTATCCGTCCTCCGACCCACACACTCACACAAAAACACACGCACACATGCACAAACACACACAGAGCCATTTCCATCTCGGCAATCACTTTTCCTGGAGTTCTCCTTTTTCGGACGTGTAACAGTAATTGAGGTTGCTCCCCCGGGTGCAGTGCATTCTGGGCTGTTAAGTGCTGTTTCTTGTTGTTTTTTTCTCAAATGGGTTGTATTTTGGCTATTGTGTTGTTTCCTCCTGCTCTCCTATAGAAGTGTAAGCCGTGGGCCATATTTACACGTATCATTAGAGAATAGAGAGTAGGGCATCCGAGGGCTTATTTTGCCCACTGGAATATCAATCAATACGACAAACAGGCTTAATACTTTTTGTATACGCCCAGCCACATGAGAATTAAAAAAAAAAAAACTACTACCAGTCGATATGCTTTTCCTCATAAATCGTCAGTGTCTATTTAAGATGGTGCTCAGTCAGTCAAGGGTGGTCCCTTGCTACGCTGACCTCCCTGCTCACCACATCGGTCCTGGCTTGAGTACACTCTGTGACCTTTCTGTGTGTCTATGACGTGGTCCGTCCAGAAGAGGGAGTGATTGATCTGGATTGACACAAACAGCCATGCCCTGCCTGGCCTGTCACACAGCATCACTGGGTCATTGTAGCATGCCTGAATGCCAGATGAGGAGGGATGGAGAACACACAGGGCGGTGACCTGCAGACGAGGATGTAGGTTTTAGTTTTGAGGATGCTGGAACCTGTTTGGACACAAAATCTCAACTAAGCCAAGGAATATGGCTCAGAAACAGAAACAAAGAATAAATTGGGAATTTAACTTTTCTGGCATACTGTTACAATACTTTATTACATATAAACACACACCACACATGTTTGAAGATCCATTTAAATGCCTAGCTTTTGGTTTTGGTTTCATAAACAACTTTAAACGTCAGTACTCTACGTAATGTAATTACCATTTTGAAACGACCTAAATATATGTGTTCTTGTTACTTTTTTACATTTACAGTGTTACCAATATTGACCAAAACAATCACTCCATGCATCACCAGCATGGATAGATACAACAAGCTACCAAAACAAAAACCAAATATTGATTTGCTAGTTAAGGTTGTAGGAGCCATATTGAGCTACTGTATATTCATGTTTCTTTCCTCAAATAGTAGTGTGGGTGTGTGTGTGTGTGGTGTGTGGGTGTGTGTTGGACTACTTTTTTGCAACCAGGGCCAATGGCATCATCTATTATATTAGGATTTTTACACTGGAGCTATTGTAGTTTTTTAATGTTGTTGTTTTATGAATCATCAAAGTGTTGTTTGTTTATAAATGTGTTTATTTGTATGAACCCCGATGGATCCGTGGGATTGCAGGGGGTCTCTAGAATCCAGTTGAATCCTTCCTTAGGGAAATGGTTTTTCTCTTTATTATATATATATTTTAAAGACAATTCAGAAACGTGTTACCTATTTAAACTGCTCGTGTACTCAGCAGAGCGCTAATCAGGAACTACAACTCCAGCGCTGCTTCACGCGGACCCGATGACGTTGCACGGTGATTTCCCGCAGTAACCTTTTCCTGCCTGTTGGTGCGTTTGCGCCTACTGTCTTGAACGAGAGGTGAAGAAGAGTTTACTTTACAGAGTTCAGGGTTTGGTTGCGGCGTTCGTGTGGAGTTAAGGGTTTTGTCGAGGCAGAAAGCCCATTTCACGAAGCCGAGATGCTGAACATGTGGAAGGTCAGGGAGTTGGTTGACAAAGCGTAAGTATCTTCCCAACTACGTTGGGTCTATGTCGTGTTGTGTGTTCCTGTAGTTTACCTGTTCTAAGAGACACGTACCCAAAACTTTGACGTCACTCGAACAAGTTAGCTAGCATGTATGCTACTAGCAAGTGAATGAGTTAGCTAGCTGACATTGACAAATTATATTTGTCCTGAGTACGGTTGTACTTTCTTGTGTCGTTTTTCTTTGTCTTCCGGTCAATGTGGATGTCATTTGAGCTGTTACGAGGTCACTTTTTTTTGTTTACCCATTTTGACCGACAGTGAAAGCTAACTGACTTAGCCGACAAGCTAGCTAATTATCTAGCCCGCTGGCTAGGTGGCTAACCCACCAGGCTAGCCAGTAAAGCTAGTTTGACAGCTCCCCGGCTGAGTTAGTCAGCGAGCACTTTGGATGGAGTTTACGTTTAACGTTTAAAAGTTAATACGCACAATCGTGTCGTCTGGAAACATCTTTAAAGCTGCTTTGAGTACAGACATGCGTTACTCTCTGACATGAATGTTATGACACTTGTAGCCAAGTCAACGCGATACTTACGTTTATGTTACAGTAGCAATAACTTTCTGCTGATTAAGTCACTTGTTAAACTCGCCACATGGCTAGTTTAATACTGTTATCCGCCAAAGCTTTGTTATTTACCCTACAACGCTCCTCTAGCGGAACTAGCAAAACAACTTTAGAACTCAATATGTCCAACATATATGCTCTTAGTTCACACGAGTTTACAGCTTTTGCGATTTCTAAACACAACTGATACAACAACTAACTATGCTATGTCCAATCCTAACTCTCGTGTTGTTAAGCGTGAAAACGGCTGGAGCATTTATTAATGAGTGACCAGTGATCCTGCAGTGTTTTGCAACTTTTTGGTGCATGTCCAAATTCTAACATAACGTTAAGTGCTACGACTTGATGATCGAAGACCAACACGGCAGTTGTGGTTCCTGATCGTAATTAAGATGGAGTTCGTCAGGCAACATAGAAAGACTGTGACGGCACTGTCACAACGACGTACACTGTGAATCCTCAGAGCTTGTGCACTTGTAATGAATCATATTTTGATGGCCTTGACGGGCCGAGCCTGCATGGATAACAGAAGTACTGTAGCACCTGCAAGTATATGGCAGCCAAGCCTGAACTTGGGCAATACCTTGTCTTTTGTTCTTCTTTGAACTCTGGTTTACTTTTAGTTTCTGAATAAACCTAAGCATGCTCTCCTGCCCCACAGAGTACAATTACACACCTCTTTATTATATTGAACAAAATTTCTGGCCTTTCAAAGTTTGAACTGCTAATATTGCAGACCCAGGAAGTCATAGGGGTGTCGTTGAGTCCGCCCAAGAAGGCATTCCTGCTGAACACCCTGGTCTCCCTGGAGTGTGACCTCGTGGAACTGGAGTTACTGGAAGAGGCACAGAATGGGAGCAAGTTTCTTTTTTTTTTCTTTTTTATCAAAGGATAAAAAAAGCCTTAATTTGTGTAACATTTAGGAACTGTCCTTTTCTTAGTTTTTTTCTCAAATTCTAGATTATTTTCATCCAGTGTCACCAAGCTGTGAGTCATTTGCACTATTAGTGTGGCATCCTGCAACCTGTTGCATGGTTGTGGTGAGGTTTTCTCTGAGGCGGGACATGCAAGCAAAGGTCTTTATCCTGCTAGTAGGTGTTGAAATGAATCAAAGCAACAATTAAAAAAAAGAAAAAGCTTTCATTGGATTAATAAGTAACACCAAGATTTTTTTGTTGTTGTTGTAAATTTACATACAGCCCTCCAGCACGGAAATTGGTGTGATGTTGTGTCACAACTTTCATGTTATCTGGCTGATATCTAGGACAGCGCCCACAACTAGGAGATTAGAAGTTGTGTTACTATATCATATCTTCTTGCATTTTTCCTGCCATTCATGCAAACACGTAGCTTTGCACAGTAACCGTCTGTAACAGAGCTAGCGAGACCATTGATACATGAAGTAAGTAGCATAGCACACCATGTAATCAGAAAGACTCCTCAACTAAATGGAAACCGAACAACACGATTTACACTAAAACACAGATAAAGTCCTGCCAGCACTGAAGCGTGTAATATGAAGGACAATGGTTAAAATTAAGTTTGATACCAAATCATACTTTCATGTCTCTCCTAGATGTCCCTCTTCAATAAAGGTATTTTAAAATATTGTCTTCATGATAGTCTAAAAACACCTAGCACGGTTATGTTAATTAATTTTGTTGTTGTAAACATCATTTTGTAATTGAGGGCACGTCGTCAGCTTGGTAACCATACCCTGATTCTTGCAGTATTATACAACGCTTCTCTAAAACCACAGAGAGGCTGTTTATCTCCACCCATCAATTCAATGCTACTCTCAGGCCCTGTACATTATACCGCTGACGTGGCCATAGTGAGAAAGGAGGGATAAAATGGTTTTACTCGCAATGATTTGAATTTAAGCTGCAACAGTGTTTACAAAATAATTTGGTAGATTTTATGTCTGTAGTCCTGTAAGAAACTATTCAGATTAAAAATAAACTTGTATAAATTGACTGCATCTTGGCCATTAGCTATGGAGACAGTTTTACCCATATGCTGCAGTCTTCGGTCAATGCATTAAACACAATGCTCCCCATGCAACTCATTTCTATCCATTCGTAACTTAAAAAGATCAAATAACATATATATTTACTCTTTGACAAATCAAAAAAAGTCCAATAGAGATTCAGAACCTCTACAAAGGCATCCTTGTCTAGCCTAATAAAAAGCTGATATGTAAAGAACAATTCAGCACATCCCACATCATTAGTCTTTCTCAAATACTCTGCCTGTGAAATCCTTTGTTCTTCACCTTTCATGACGGAGCTCCTGTACAGACTGGACATTTGTTTCCTTTATTCTAATAAATGTTGGTTATGAAAGCAATAGAAGACTACTAGACCTATTATCAGATGCTTGTGTTTTTGTTATATAAACACAAGCATTTGCTGACAGGCTGCCAAACCCTCCATGTTTGTTGAGTACACCATTAAGAATGCTCTCTATTTAGCTATCTCTATTTATCTGATATTACTAGTGAGTCACCATTTATAGTGTCAGTTTCCTCCTATTTAAGTTCCCCTTTCATTTCCTACTTACTTAGAATGTCCACAGGCAAACGCTCCCACACCGAACAGAGCCCTGTTTTACTGTTCCAATATTTATGTATTTACTTTAACAATAGTATCTGCTTCTTTAGCCCTAAACAATGTTGTGTTTTTGATTTGAGCCTCTAAAAAGACAGGTCTAGGGCCGTGGCTCAAATAAGAACCTTTCACCTACTGTTGTCCATGTTGCGGTTAAGTAGCATTACACTTATTTTACACTGAAAGGAGAACAGCCATGCATCATTTTAAACATGTGCATGATCATCGACGTAACGCTTCTTTCTTGTACTGCACAGAACCAACGTGGTGATGAACTACTCGGAGGTGGAGTCCAAAGTCAGAGAGGCCACCAATGACGACCCGTGGGGACCGTCGGGACAACTGATGAGTGAAATCTCCAGGTGAGGACGGCCCGTAGTGGTGTACGATATGTCCTGCTGAAAAGCCCCACGGTTATCTGTTCATAAAATCCAAAACACAGAAATATGTTCTGTAAAGTGCCATCACCTTGAATTTGTCACCTGTGAACAGAGTTTTTTTTCTTAATTGTAATAAATGCGGAGTGACGCCGAGACCAGCAGGTGGCAGGTTCCCTTTTTGAAGGGTGCATTCCCTTTTCAGGAAGGCATGGACCGATCTCACTTGGGCATGGCATAAAAAATAGAGAGGGACATATGTTGGACTGCGCATCCTCTATAACTGCCCACTTTTCGCTCTTGGTGCTACTGTACAAGGTGTCTCCATTTAACAACAGCGAAAGTTTGTCAATACAATAACTCAATAACAGAACTCCTCTATTTTTCTTCCGGCCAGAGGCGACTGCAGCGCTGTCAGTACTACACACGAGCCTCACAAAAGGAGCAGCATTCATTCAAACTGCTGCAATCAGTGCTTTCAATCAATACCTGGGCCTTTCCGTTGTAACTGATATTTAAATCCTGATTATGGAGATGTGACGAGAGACGTGTGAAACTAGACTGACTTGTAATTGTTAATACGTACTGAAGCAGAATTCTTTTTAATTGTGGATAAATACCGAAGTAGAAAACTAATCGGGTTAAACACTGAGAACAACTCTTTGCCCACATTCATTCAGAAAAGTCCGTATTGGTAGATTACAAACAACAACAACTCGAGCTTTTGACAGTGTTTTTATTCTTGTCAAACATTAATAGCTGTCACTTTTAGTTCTACCCCGCTCCTAAAATGCTTAGTTTAGTTCCTTAGGCCGTCTTCCTTCAAATGCTAAACAGTCTTAACCATTCAAACTGTTTGTCATGCATTTTCACTAAAAGTACAATGTCTCCCTCCTTGTCTTTTGTCTTTCAATGTTTCTGTAATCAGAGCCACCTTCATGTATGAGCAGTTCCCAGAGGTGATGAATATGCTGTGGACCCGCATGCTGAGGGACAACAAGAAGAACTGGCGGAGAGTCTACAAGGTTTGCCCCAGCATGTTGCGACATCCCACAAACAGACATGCGCGTTTGTGACTCAGGCCTGGAGGGGGCCGGTGATACTGTTGTGTTTGACCTAAAGCTTTGGACCAGAGTTACAACAGAGTCGTCTGTTGACTTTAAAGTCAAATGTTTCTTCTTATTACTTCCAGGCAGGAATAATGTCTTTCTAAAAATTCCCGACTTAAATAGTGACGGCTGACGCTTCATAGTTAAACATGCTATGAATTTAGGGTTGTGATAAAATGAAAAATGATCATAACTGAATCATTTCTAAGGCCTGAGTTGACACTGTCTGTTTCTCAGTCCCTGCTGCTGCTGGCCCATCTCATCAGGAATGGATCAGAGAGGGTTGTTACCAGTACCAGAGAACACCTGTATGACCTTAGATCGTTAGAAAGCTACCACTTCGTAGGTAAGGTATCATTCTGTGTTGCTTCTCATTTATATAACATCATTTTCTGTTCATGTTGGATGAGTACTACGCAAAAATATTTGCTCTGCATAAAAAAAACTGATTCTTTGTTTTCTAGAGTTTAGTGTTCGTTAACAATAGCTTCTGTGTGAGCTTTAATCGATGGATAGAGGCCTTAAGCACTGCTTAGTCCACAAACCTCTTAAACACACACACACACACACACACCCTTAAAGCTGCTTTCACTCTTCCCCCATTTGTGTATTTGAGGACATTAAATACGGTTATTACTCTGTGGTTGGAATACTTGGAAACGTGCTCACAAATTGTTTCTCATTTTTTCAATTATATTGTTCTCAATGTTTATGTGTCTCTAGATGAGAATGGGAAGGACCAAGGTGTGAATGTGCGTCAGAAGGTAAAGGAGCTGGTGGATTTTGCCCAGGATGACGACAGGCTAAGGGAAGAACGGAAAAAGTCAAAGAAGAACCGAGACAAATACATCGGGGTGTCCTCAGACAGCATGGGATACCGAGGTTACTGTAAGTTTTCAGTCGCGTAATGGAAGCGGACCTATGATCAACAACACGTCATATCCTGTCTCTTTTTCTGCTTCTGCTTCGATCTCCTATTTGATTGCCGTCGCTCCAGCGGGGGACAAGTACGACTCCAGCGACCGGGGAAAGTGGGATGACGACTGGGAGAGGAATAAAGGACAGTTCCCCTTCAGCGAGAAACTGGGGGAGATCAGCGACAAAATCGGCAGCACCATCGACGACACCATAAACAGATTTAGGAAGAATCAAAGGGACGACTCGCCAGATCGATTTAGGTGGGAGACGACTAGATTATCTGAACTAGATTTGTGGAGCTGAGGCACAAACCATGTTCCCAATATAGTCAACTTGGTTTTACTCTCAATCTGTTTTCTAAGCACTGCTTTCAATGGAACTTTATTTTCATATTTGAGAAACAAGTAAAAACCAAATGCATTGTTAATATACCCTTGAATTAGAGCGTAAAAAATAATTAATATCGATAAAGACTGGAATAAAGTTACTGATAAAAGATTTACATGACATAACTGTGGCCTCCTCCAGGACACTGTTTGCATCTTGGCTCTTTTGGTTCCTTTTATGGAGAAAAAAAACAATCTGTATCCCAACCTTTTAAACGTTGTTGTTTCTATAGTGACAACGAGGAGGACAGGGGCCGCTCGTCTCACAATGGCCAGTCAGGAAAAGACTTCAAAGACGAAGAGGAGACTGTTACCACCAAGAGCGTACACATCGTCCAAGCAACGGAGACTACAGCCACACGGAAGAGGGGGGTCCCGTCTAAGGTAGTGGACCTGGGAGCCGCAGCCCACTACGTGGGAGATAAGAGCCCGAGTACTACCGCCAAACAGGTAGCCAGAGTACAAGACAACACAAATGATGGAACTTTTAATATGTACGCATTTTTGCATGGACACTGATGTCTTTGTTAATGTTCCTCATTGCAGCCAGATGCACCCCAGCCCTCCAGCACCACCCTCGCTGACCTATTTATGGTGGACTCCACACCGAGCCAGCCGGCTCCCGCAGGTACGACGCCACTAACTTCCAGCAACACCCGGGCTTTTTGTGAAATGCGCTTGCTATTTCGGTCTCACCAGAGAAGATTTAGATCAATTCCTATGCTGAAACCAAAAAATTGATACCAGACGTTGTTGTTCAGAATCATTTAGTACCTCAGGGAAACTGCTGTTTCAAAAGCAGAACTACACCGCTTCGCCAGCCCCAAATATTTTATTTCATTCTTGGCACACAAGCTAAACGCCAGGAATAAATGAATCCGGGGAATAAGCTTTTCATCTAGTAAAACAAAGTACTAGGTACTAGGGGGGAGACCCTTCGCGGACTGCAGGACTACACGCAGTGACAGTGGCCAGCTGCTGACGCCAGCTCAACATTTTAGGGGATAGGAGTTGATGTATAGGAACTAAGTGCAGCAGATGTTTTTGGAGGAGTCCCTAGTGAATGGGGAGGGCGGGCGCACTGCACAGATGTTTGGCCCTTTCCACCTATTCCCCCCCCCCCTGCCCTTCTGACACTGAAGGCATGCTAACTAGGGTAGAATGACACCTGGAGCTCACTTGTTTAAAATGGATGTGTTTGTGTCTATTTCCCAATGCAGACCTGATCAGTGGATTTGCTGACTTCTCCTCACCTGCTGCGGTCGGCATCTCCTCCCCATCGGGTGGGTTTCTAGACTTTTTTTTTTTTTTGTGTGTGTTGGTGCGTGCATGTGTGTGCTGTTGCAGCCATACTGCTAGAATATTCAGAGAGAAGACGTGGCCATATGGAGCCTGCTACCTGCTCTGCATAACAAGAACAGACACACATCAACTCGTGTTATGGATGACAAGGAGACGGGGACGGCAGCAGGAGTTGGTGGGGGTGGTGGGAGCTGAAACGGAGATTGAGTGGAGGGATAGAGACAAACAAGCGGGGCCAGTTCAATGAAAATTTAAAACGTGGCACCAGTGGTCACCGAGAATGCCCTCGATGGAGCAAGACTTACGAAAGACTCAGTTGTGTGTTCCTTATTGATATGACTGCTCTAAATGCTTCGGTGGCTTTTGTTTGGGGCGTCTTGCAATTATTTACGCATTTCATGAAGAAAAAAAGTTTAGATGGCAAATATAGACGTTTGTGCAACTGTCTTTATTATTTTGTCTCGTTGTCTTGTTTCTAGCAGCACCTTCCTCCGGCAGCAACGGAGAGTTTGGAGACTGGAACGCCTTCCCCGGAGGTCAGATACCAGTCTCTGCTCAGGCCGTTGACCCCAGCGGAACTGACCTCTTCGGAGCTATGGCGACTCCGGCCGCCACCCCAGCTTCAGGCTCTGGTCCGGCCTCAGCAGACCTGTTTGACTTGATGGGCCCGACCCAGTCCTTCAACTCCTCCCAGAGCCTCAACTTAAGCATGAGCAGCACACAGAGCATGAGCGCCACAGTGCTGCCCCAGTCTAGGTCCCAGGTACGCATGGTTGCACTCGTACACACGCGTCACGCACACACATCCTTTTTTAAATAATTGATATACATATCATTACAAGACTCATGAAGGGTGCTTAAATTATACAGGTGAAAACAAAGTATACACAGGAAAATAACGACACACTTTATTATTTCAGTTTTTATGAATGCAGAGCTAGACTGATGCATTTTGGGATCATGTTTTTTTAATCACAGTTGGGTTGTGTATGTTTTAGATAGTAAAGATACAGGATATAATGTTGATTTGAAAAACACTCACTGTTATAAAGATAGCTTTAAATCCTTATCCAACCACAAAAATGACTAGATAACTTAATACATATTGTACTGTTATCCATTTCCGATATCTTTTTGGGGCATATCTGTGGCACTGAACTCGCCGGCAGCTCATTTAAATTCATTAATTGATATTTGATAATCTTCTGACATGTGCTGTTGTTGTTGTTTTGTCCACGGCCATCAACTATGCGTGCTGTGAGTTATATATTACGCCACAGACAAAGGCATTGTATGAAGTAGGAATCAAATTGGCCCCTAACAATCCGAGAAATCATGTATTTAAAGTAGCGTTCCAGTGGAAATATTAAATCAATTCGTAACATTTACTCTGTTGCCACGGACGTGAACCACATTAGTCTGCATGTGTATTATAATAAAGACGTACCTTGTTTGACTGAAAGATGGAGGACAAGCATGATGGCAGAGGGTTAACGCGCAGCTTCACCAGATGCTCATCTCCCCCAGAGACCGCCCACTAACCGCCCACTCCTCCTGTTACTGACACACGGAATGAGAAAAATCAATTTTGACTTACAAAAACATTAAAAGCCCAAAGAGAGCCTGTGGATGTCGACTGTATTTCTATGTTAAAAGGTTGTTGACCTAAAAAAAAAAAAAAAAGTTCATTGTTTTACTAAGTAGACGCCCACCACTCCATTCTCCTGTAGTAAATTTAGATGATGTGTTTCTCTCTTCTTTCCCAGCCGCTACCAAACATGGGCGGTCCTCTTCAACCACAGTCTGTCCTGCCTATGCAGCAGGGAATGGCCTCTCAAGGGCCCGGAGCCAAAGCAGCCCTCCCTGCCACCTGGTCCGACCCCTCAGTCAACATCAGCCTGGACTTCCTGGGCCCAGGCGCGCACCCACCCAAGCAAAGCCAGCCCACCCTCAACACCCTCCAGCACGGTGAGGCGGGCGGTAGATCTCCAACCAGGCGGTCACCCCGATAGTCTAATGAGATGCGAAGAAGCTGCTCCTCGTATTAATTGCGTTTTGTTTTGTCATTTCCAGGCAATCAGACCCCGGCCAACATGCTCTGCCCGGGATTCTCCGGCATGAGCATCGGAAGCACAACAGTCAGAGCGCCTGTGAATCCTATGATGCACCCTGCTGGCATGGGAATGGGCATGGCAACCAACCAGGCCGTGATGGGGATGGGCATGAACATGGGGATGCCACAAGGAGGTATGGCCATGGGGATGCCCAGTGCTATGGGGATGAACCCCGCAATGGTCCAACAGCCCAAACACGACGCCTTCGCTGACTTCGGCAACTTTGGAAAGTGACAGAACTGGAGAGAAAAGCTCCTGTGGGGTGTCTCTTCCCCCCCCCCCCCCTCCCCCGTCCAATGGTAAAGGATTGTTATGAGCTGCAAACAAAGAGTACTTGAATAATGTCAACTATCACAATACCAATACCAAGCAATCTCCTCATTATTTTTATTTTTTTTTAGAAATGCTGTGTAGTGATATGGATCTAAATGAACGTGTTTGTGTGGTGTTTGAACCAATGATCTGTCTGGTCTTGGGTGGGAGTCAAGAGACACACACACACACACACACAGTGTGCCTTGTTGGTTACCTAAGTCACTGAGATAAGGCAGAATGTGCCAGAATGTCAGGGGGATTTGCTTTATAACCTCAATCAAGTAAAATGACCAGAATAGCAAAACAAAATCAGTAGCTGCATAATTATTTTTCAGAAACTTTACAAAATGTTTTGTTTTGAATAACATGATCAGCCATTTTAACTTTCTAATGTACATTTACGAATCTCAAGTTGCCTCTTTTTATGTCACTGCTCTTCCTTTGACCTGTAAATAGAAATCTGGAGCCCTTACAAATGACTTATGAAGTTCCTTTAAGAGTGGCGGTGTGAGGAGTTGTATCATTAATATGAATCCAAACCATCACAAAGCACATTGACACCTTGTCTTTGTATATAAGCGTCCACGTGCTCCACATGTGGACTGTTGGTAAAGGAGTGTTTGGATAGAAGGTTGGCAATTTAATGCGAGGACTTTCTCCTTGAGCAGACCCTCATTTTTTCTTATTGCTCTCTATATATATATATATATATATATATATCTATACATTTTACTTATGAAGACTATTCTAATCCGTTTGCATCCAAATGAGATAATCAGTAGGTAGAAAAAGCCTCATACAGGGGCTGTGGGTTCTTAATTTGAGATCAGAGTGCCTGAAAGACTTTAGCCTTTTTTTTTCTTCAGTTAACCCCTTTCGAAGGGGGACAGTGTTCAGGACCGCAGGCAGATCGCAGCTTCTGTACTGTGTACAAACATCTGTGTTCGTACGAAAGCCTCGAGGCCACGTGCCCTTTGTACACATGCAATCACACGTCATCGTTTTGTTCGTCTCATGCACACTTTAGTGGTTCCATTTCATTCACGTCAGTGAGAACTTTAGAGCTCCAAGGAAAAAGTTAAATGGGCGTCTCAGGTGTGCGGACAGTTACTGGGTTTCAGCCACCCACTCGTCCATGTGTTAAACATCCACCGGGAGAGGGGGGGGTCAGCTCGGCAAAATGTCTGTTTATGTTGCACATCAGAATATCAAAATGATGCTTCACAATCATGAAGATTTGCGAGAGCAAGCGCCTTTTCGCAGTCGGGCGCACGCAGCACGCGGCCCCTCGGCGGTTCAAGTGCCTGCCGGTGGTTTGCCTCCTGACCCTTGTAATGAGTGATGAATAAATCCCGGCTGCCTAACCTTTTTTTTTTTTTTTAGTACGTCAACGATTAGATAAATAATTCACTGACCAGAGAAGGCGGCGGATCCTGCAGCCCCGAGAGCATTGACGCTCTTCAAGCTTTGCCCCCCCCCCCATCCATCCCTCGCCACCCCCCCTCTTTTCCCCTGGGGCTCTCGAGGCCGAGCTCACTAACACGTTGTAGCCTTGCGTCGGAGTCTGAAGCATTAAAATGACCAAAATCTGTTTGCTGTTTTTGTATCAGTAGAGGTTGTTTTATTCATTTTGTACTTCCAAGTTGTCTTGATCTTCTCTAAAATGGGATTGTTACTGAAACACTAGCGTGTGCAAATGTTAGGAGAATCCTTTGAGAAAATGAAATGTTTGCGTTGTTCCCATTTTGATTTGATTTACACATTGATTCTTCATCTACAACATTAAACCGTTGATTGAGACGTGTTAATGGTGTGTGTCATTTGCCGTGCTGTGTCATTAGCCTCATTCAAAAGAGCTTCAAGCAGCAAAAGTGGAGCCATCCCGTGCAACTTTGAAATTACATTTAGATAATGCGAGTTTCTCAACTTCTGTCTTTGAGGTAGTAAAGAGAGGTTGATGATACACGTGCACAAATTAGATCAATAAGGCAGAGTGCAAGGAGAACGAGTGTAGTCAAACAACAATAATAATGCAAATCAGCTTTTAAATTCACTACACCGAAGTGTAAGTCTTATTAAAACCAGCGCTGTGACTTTTGGAAATTAAGCATAAGAGCAGTTTTCAATTTGTGTCCTTCAATGTCATTCAGCTGATGAAATGTACAGTTTGCCCTCACTAGATGGATGACCTCATTACGGCTATAATACACGTAGTCTATTTGTGGGGCTTCTCACATTGTATCGAGGTTTGTTGGAACACACTGGTGAGACAAACACAGCTTGCATTAAACAATTGACCCCGTTTTCACTCTCTGGAGACAAAGCTCGTTAAATGGGCTACACTAATAATATATATATATATATGAAAAGTAGCGGTGTACACACACCAACTACTGCCAGAATTTGTCCCATTTATGGCATGACAATATTTAGAAAGAGGGTCAATTAAAATCTGTAATCAAATTAAGAAAAACTAAAATAAGACATTCAGACCCAGAAAGAACATTGTGTGCCGCTCATCATCCCAACGTAACCTCTGCCACTTGAAACACGCGCACACACACACACACACACACACACACAAAAACATCTTTACAACTTCCATGAGACGCAGTAAATTGTGCTTTTATGGGTAATGCGCCCATTAAAGAGTAAAAGCAATCCGAGACGTCAAGACAAATGACAGCTTTTGAGTGCCATCTGCAATCTCCAGCTTCACAAACTCAATTATTCATAATGCATTTATGAAGTCCGCTGAGACTGTGCTGTCATTCCTGTTCAAACTAACTGCAAAAGCAACATAAAGGGACAAGCTCTGTGAGATGACAATGGCCTCGCGGATGCCACTAATGCCTTCATGCTGCCACCTGCTGGCTGATAATCATAACACAGGGGCAGGTGGTTCAAAATAGATTTTCTTTAGTGGCATTTGCACAAAAAGAAGAAGAAGAAGAAACAAATGCTATTAATCCTGAGAAGCTTTTATTCCTCAAAATCCTGATCATTCTCTGATGACGCAGAGAGAAAAACCTCCATATCAACATGATATAACATTCGTTCTCCCGAATCGGACCAAATCCAATCGCCGGGCCTCTTTTTACCCGGCGCCGAAGGAGGGGCTGAAGACACCCGTCAGAGCGGCTGTGGGTTTACCAGGAGGACGTTCTCCCCCCGGATGAAAAGCTGGTTGATGTGGCGCGTGTGGACCTTTCCGTACTTCGGGGAGCCCCTCGTCGGGGCCTTCGGCGCCGCTTGGCCTTGACCCCGCTTGGTTCCAGCGGCGTCGGGCTCCTCGGGCTGCGTCCCCGCGCCCCCCCTCTGCGGCGGCTGCTGCTGCTCTTTCGCGGGAAGCGGGCGACGCCCTCTGGCCGGTTCCTCCGGCTCGCCGCCTCCCGGGTTCTCCTGGAGCTTCAGCTTCTCAAAGAGCTGCACGGGTCACAGTCGCATCGACCGGGAAAATCAAACCTCCGACTTGATGGGATTTTAAATATTTATGGTTGTCCTTTTTCACACTTCAAAACACTTCTTACCGCCGATGCCGTTCATATTAAAAAAAGGCAGCTTTTATTGTGTAGCAGCTAAACAATCATAAATGTCAAGAGTAAAACAAGAAAAGCATTTTTTAGAAAAGCATTTGGTTTTAAATATTTCAGTGGGTAACAAATCAGGAAAAGAGCAGCCACAGTGAGTTTGAGAGCTGCATGCACACGTCCGAGTTACTTAACTGTTCACTGCGTTCTTTCTTCTTCGTAAAAACACGGAGAATTCCTTCGGCTGTGATCGCAAAGTAAGTGATATTTTTCAGTCGGGAAAACTAGGGCCTACCCGTGAAATGGTGAGGGCCTTTTCGTGGTGGAAGGCCTCCCCGAGCAGAGGCTCCCTGTACGTCTCGTCCACGTCAACCATCGCCTGGTGAGGACGTCAAAAAGCAATGAGCAAACGGCGCCACGCGCTGCAAGTGACGACACGGGGGCGCGAGAGCTCACCATGTTCCAGAACTTGTCGAAGGCCACGACGAAGCCGGAGCACACTCCCCGCAGTCCCTTGAAGGTCCTGATGTGAACTTTGACCCTTATCCTCTCCTCGACGCATCTGTAAAGCTCCCCCATCGGGCTGCCTTTGCACACTGAAGACACAGGAGTTACGCAAGCTTTATAATGCACCCACAAAAACACCGAGTTGGAATCTTTCCATCGGACGATGAACAGATCATCGCTCGTTCCGGCTTGTGAGTTGAGAGGATTCGTGTTTATTTTTTCCTCTGTTTCAAATCAGCAATTTTTTTTTTGAAATATCAGCGGTTTATATAGCGGTTTTCCTTTGAATTGAAAGAAATGTATGACTGAATATTACAGGGCTATTAGACACTTCTCCTAAATATAGCGGTAGATTATGTTGTGCCGTTAGCTCATAAATAAATGAGACGTGTGAACCATGAGCGTGGGTCGTGACCTTTTACTGGCGAGGCCGCCATTGGCCCTGTGCATTGGGTGCAACTTGGCCTCCCCAACCAAAGCGGTGGGGGGGGGGGAGGGGTGTCGCAATTAGTGGAGGTAGAAGAACCTACGGGGCATCCTCGTCAGGACGTTTTTCTGGGGCTTCGTCCTCCTCCGGCTGCGCGCGCCGCCGCCGCCGCCGCCGCTGCTCTCCCCGGCCTCCGTCACCGGGTTGTTGACGATGAGCTTCTTCAGCCTCGCGATGCGCTCCGGGTCCGCGACCCCTTTCATGGCCTTGCGCCGTCTTTTCTCCACGTTCTCCGGCTTGGCTCGGCCCCGGCCGCCCTTCATGAAGCTCTCGTACGCCGCGACGTTGTTGAAGCCCTTGATGTTGGGGAAGGGAAGCGGCACGGCGGGCGAGTACAGGGCCGCGAGCGGGTCGAAGCGGTCCGAGCACACGTCGGTCCTTTTCGCGTCATCGTCCCCCGCGTCGCGCTCCGGCAGTGGCGGCGTGGTTGAAACGCTTGCTTTAGTGTCCGACTTGGCACTTTTTCTTTCCCTCTCCTCCATGTTTGAAAACGGCCGCAGACGAGCACACGGTGAGGGGAAGGAGTCCCGGGCAAATAGCTGAGGTTTCACTCCGCACTTGTGACAGGAGACCACACACGTCAGAGATACGAGGAGCCGGTTGTTGTGGAGCTTTTTAATCCTGACAGCGTTTTTGTTATACTCTGCTGTGTGTTTATTCCTGTAATCGGTTTAATAGCAATGGCCTAACCAAGTACACATCGATAAAAAAAAACACAATTCTAACGAAATTCTTCAGAAAACAGACAGGACTTTAAATGGACTACAACTTCCGTAAAGCGTGGGTCATCCTTACAAGCACGATCTTTGGTTTCCACTTTCTCTCCATAACCACAAGGTGGCGCTAAAATAATGTTTATATTGTTCTTTTCCTGTAAAAGTCCCATTGGCAGCGTCAAATCAAGAGGCGTATTCACAGCCAATCGTATCGCGGGGTTACATTTTCCGCGGCCAATAGCGACGAGGCTCCTTCCTCCTCAAACGTCTTTTCTTCTTTGATGATTTTTATATGGACTCGTGTGTCCTGATTTTAAATGGAATGGTAATATACGTGATATACAATGGGTAGATCGAAGAGCTCAAGGGGGGAAGATACGATGTTGGTCCCTGTGCCCCCTCAGTGTGACCTCTGGATCTGTGGGCATATGCACACCCGGGATATGAAAAAGAAATGTTTTGAACTTTTGTTTCTACTGACAGAGAGACCTCATCTTGAAATACAAAATGTCCTTTTAGGTGTCAATTTGATTAATTTCCTAAACCATCTCAAAAGAAAACGGTCACATTTAGCCTGAGTAGACGGTGATGGCATTTAATGAGTTTGAATGATCCCCTTCCACGTAGCAAACAAAGCAAAATCGACCTCTATTGTGGCATGAGCCTTTATACGCCAAAGATAGCAAAGCTGCAGACAAATACTTAGTGAGCTGTATAAATGGCCCCATACTAGCTCACCGTAATATATGTTTTCTCTTCTACTTTTTCCCTATAAGATTGAACAAGACAAGAAAATTGATCTACAGAGTAGTTAGGTTTAACAAACTGCTCTTTAAATAATTGGGATACTTATCTGGCTTTCAAGTCCATAGAGGAAAGAAAAAAACGTTTTTTTAATGTAGTGCAGACACAGAAAAAGATTGTGATAAGTGTGAGCGAAAAATGTTAACCATATTTGATGTATGGGTATGTATATGTATATAAATATATGTATACATGTATTTAATGAATCTAGGACCAGTAGGTGATTTGATGTGGTGTTTGTCCGGAACCTTTGTTCGGTGGTTCGCGGCTTCACTACGACATCATTCGTTGACGGACTATGTACAAATCAACGTGCGTGACCTGACAACTGTCTCAAGACAAATGTAAACATCAGTGGACGGCAGTGCTGTGTTACACCTCTAGTATATTATATAGTAGTCTTTGTGTAACTCTGGAAATATCAACGCATGAAAACAAACGTGTTTCCACGGAACGGCGTTTGGTGCTTGGTCTGCGGGGACGTGGGGCGAGCGCAACACGGGACATCCAGGTGAAAGTAAGGCTAATGACTCGCCTTAAAGGTGGTCAGAGGGACCCGTTTCTGTTGTCATCGCGTTATTAGCCCCGTTTTGAGTTGAATAGTTAAAAAAAAATTAAGAGAGCGGAAGCACAGAATTAACCTTTTAAAATGACTAAGTGCAATCCTGATACACGTAAGATTAATAAAACTAATGTGTTCGTATTCTAACGTTCCGCGCCAATAAAGAGCCAGTTTATGATTTTTGGGGTTTATTGTCGCTGTTGTCGGCCACAGCCACGCCATCCAACAACCCCGTTTTTTTTTACACACCAGTCAGAACTCAACTTCCCACAATTCCCACTTCCTGTGTTCCCCCAAATCTACACACATTACACCGAAAGGGGCGGTACCCCAACCCTGGCCTAAGTAACAGTAACAGTAAACAGAACCATATACATTTAGGAACTTTAGACACGCTACAGTATTATGCTACTTCTGAATATATTGCAATTCCCAAACATGATGCATTTTTTTTTTTACCAGTCACCATGAATTGTGTACGAAAGGAAGACCGTTATCTTGTTGCTTGGTCCTTTTAGGAGCACCCTAATGCTGACCTTAAGCTTGGGTGGACGTGTCAGGTCTTGTGTTCTCCAACCTCTGGCCCGTCTTTTTACTGCTCCCAGCAACATGGCCAAGAGCAAGTTTGAGTACGTCCGCAACTTCGAAACCGACGACACTTGTCTGAGAAACTGCTACATTGTTGTGAGGCTGGATGGCCGCAACTTTCACAAGTGAGTTTTCCTCCTGAAGCTGTGAGGACACGAATAATGTTGCAGACCAGTAAGGTGACGCATCATTCTGTCTTTCTGATTATCGGCGTGCTTTTTGTTTCAGGTTCGCAGAGAAGCACAAGTTCATGAAGCCCAATGATAACAGGGCTTTGGACCTGATGACTCGCAGTGCACGCTCCGTTATGGAGGAATTAGAGGATATTGTTATCGCTTATGGTCAAAGTGATGAGTTCAGCTTTGTTTTCAAGAGGAGCTCTTCTTGGTTTAAGAGGAGATCCAGGTACCAATTATGTTGCCACTATGTCGTCCGACATCAAACCCACTTTAGTGCTTTTAATGAACTTTCCCCCCCCCTCTTTTTTTTCTGACAGTAAGCTCATGACTCATGTGGCCTCCCAGTTCTCCTCCTCATATGTGTTTTACTGGAAGGAGTTTTTTGAAGAGCAGCCTCTCTTGTACCCCCCGGGCTTTGATGGGCGAGTGGTCCTGTATCCCAGCAACCGCAACCTCCGAGACTACCTCAGCTGGAGGCAAGCAGATTGTACGTGCACACTGTGTTCTACACAACGGTTTTACAGATCACGCATTGGATGTTCTTTAAGCAGGCAACTGCACACGTGTTTTTATGTCTTTCAGGTCACATAAATAATTTGTACAACACAGTGTTTTGGACTTTAGTACAAAAGGGAGGACTCACCACACAGCAGGCAGAAGATCGCTTAAAGGTGAGAGCGCATCACAGTCTAAAGTTAATCAATGTGTTTGTTTCTTTGAATTAGGGCTGTCAATAAAAAAAAAAATGATTGCACATTTTGAAATTCATTAAGCCTGTTTTTCTTCTAAAGACTAAATCTTAATTGTATAAACTACACACATGTGATCCTCTTGTAGCTCCACCGAGTGGAATAAGTTAAACTAGCAACTAGCCATAAATGATCCTGAGAAAACAGCAGTCATACCGCTGTGTACTCACAATTAATGTTGCTACTGACAAAATGCACAACATTTACCTTTTCATTTTTAAAAAATCTTTAAGACACATTTCAAATACTTCAAATGCTAACATTTTCCGATACGGATACACTTTTAAAGTAGTTTATTTGCAGGTGTCTTGTCTGTTCCTCTTAAAGGTCTTTACTGCCTCTGTAAGCTTTGGTTCGTATTTGTGATATTAATATATATAATTAGTTATGTTACCAAGAAGCCATGGTCCTGGATGTCAGAATGAATTTCAAGATACAGCTGTGTCTGCATGTCTTTGGTATATTGTGTGCCCATCATTTATTAATATAATATCGAAGTCTAATCTGTAAACTGTAATATCTCTCTCCAGGGAACATTAGCTGCAGACAAAAACGAGATCCTGTTCTCTGAGTTTGACATCAACTACAACACTGAGTCTGCCCTCCACAAGAAAGGCACCACTCTCATTTGGGAAAAGGTGAGCTGCTACAAAGACTGTTAATTCAGCACAGTTATTACATCAAAATGTCTCTTTTTCCATAACTGCTGTTTGAGATATTTGATTTTTAAAGTAGGATGAATGAGGGTTTGATATCCATAATGCAGCCACTTCCACCTCACTTGTCATCTACTTCCACATTAGTCAATGCCTTCTCAACAGCACATGCACAAATAGACCCCTAGTGGTGCTCAAGCTGGAGAATGAGAAAAGTGCCCGTTCTGCTGGAGCACAATTTTTTCTTCATTCATCAATATTTAATAAATAAAAATTACTCTCTCTGTCATCAATCCCCCCCAAATGTGTTATGATATGTGACGGGGCATTTATTGGAGTTCTTGTGAGAATATCGCCCCGACACACTCGCCAAGCCCCGCCCCTCCATCTTTCCTCATTCCCACATTAGCGCCGCCGAAAACATTACGTTGCAACCAACGTTTCCTAAAAAATAAACAAAAACAAACCCGGGAGTCTGGTGAGAAATATTGTGGTATGTTATTAGTGTAATGTTGCTTATGCTCCAACTCTCTCAGAAACAGTAACGATAAAGTACTGCCTCGCCTTCAAGTACCTTATTGCTTATGTACAGTATGGCCTTGTTTTGTCAGGTATTCATTTATTTATTCACTTAAATAAATTGAGTTACTATTTAAACAAAAAATATATATACGTTAAAAATATACTGTGTTTTTATTTATTTTTAATTTCATAAATAATTCGGGCAATGGGTGCCTTTTTGGGTGCCTAACGTGGTCAGTTGTTAGAATCATTGTTTTAATTATACAAGGTGCTACAGTGCTGCCTTATGTGTACGTGATAGACCAATAGTGTAAATATTATGACCGATTTGGGGCCGTTGAAATGGAGTAGTTGCACCCCCTGTCCTTCAAGTGGATTTTATATAGTACGGCCAAACCTCCTCATTCTCTTTGTCCAGCGAGACGAAACTGTCACCAAGCGCCACAAGCTACCAAGCGGAGAGGAGAAGGATGTGGCGGTGACCCGCAGCAGGAGGAGTGTGCAGGCCCACCACGGAGACATCATAGGAGAGCAGTTCTGGGAGGAGCACCCGGACATCCTGGAGGACGACAGCTGCTGACGGCTCCTGCGCTGTGTCTCCGAGCTGAGGAGAGCCGTGCAGGCAGTGGACGTGTGCTGGAGCAGCTTGATGTGGACTGATGTCGCTGAACAACTGTGTCAGACAGCACGCTAGCCATGAATGACGCGTGATGGCCCTCCAAGAGACTCAAGCCTTTAATGGTTGACTTTGTACCATTTGCTCTCCTCACAGCTGGAACATATTGTTCATTTTGGGTATTAAACTTCAGTCATCATTTAAAGTAGGTTTTCTGCTGAAAATGGATGCACTGATCCCTTTTTTGGATCTCAAATAGCCTTTTTGTTCAGCTTGTACTTATTCTGCAACCCCTACTGCAAAGAGTTCAATATCACTTTGTTTGTGGTGAGAAAGAACCAAACTGAGGCAGGAAAAACCAGAGTAAAGCTGAAACCAATACCTTGGCAGGAACAAGTGGCGTTGTCATGCAGCCAGGACACCATTTAGAGATGTGAATGAATTTGGCGGCCGGCACTGTCATCGGGGGCTAAGAATACCTCTCACACCCTGCGTGCACATACACCTCTGACATGTGCTGCGTGGCATATTTATCATTGCACTCATAAATGGCCAGCTCAGTATGAATGGCAGCTGGAAGCCTGAAGCACTGTATTTTGATACTGTGTAGTAAGCTCGGTTACCTTCAGGTATTACAGTTGTATTTTTGGTCTCCTGGTCATGTTGATTAAAAAACTGTAGCTACTGTACTTAATGAAACCAGGATCCAACTCACAAAGCTCTCCAGCAAATTCTCTCCCTAGAGACCTCTTTAATGAGCAATTGGGAACTGCATTTAAATGAACTTAAAGTGTACAAAAACGTTGTGATTCTTTTCTTAATGGCATTAACTGAAACCTGTGGTCGATTCACTTGGACCAGTGCCAACACATACACTCACTGGACAAATGGCCTCACAGTAGGGAAGCTATCTAAAGTAACCACAACATGTGGAGGCAAGGGGTGCAGTTATTTAAAGGTGGCACGTGGGCCTAAGCCCAATCCCGTTGGGGTACTGGTCGGTTAAAAAAAAAAAAAAAAAAACTAGGAAAGACACAACCTTAAGAGAAATTGTCCTTAAATATCATTGAATCATTCAAATGTTTGTTGTACGTCCTGATTCGTAGCGTAGTCAGCTGCTTTGATTTGATGTTGTTCAGACTGCAAATACGAGTAGCGGGTGGGGGGGAAACGTTAATGTCGGCCGAGATGACAGCCGCCCCCCCCAAACAAGAACCACAGAACAAGTAATTCCAGCATTGCTGCGAGGTCACTATCATACGAGTAATGGTGTATTTTTCAATATCGACCGATCAGAAAGGACTATCTCGCCTCACCTCGGCTCGCGAGCGCAGGCGTCCCTCTCCTGGCGCGCGCGCGCGCGCGCACTGTTGATGAGGGGGGAGTGGTCGAGAACGAGAGAGGGACGATGCGCCCCGCGGACTCCGCCAGACGCGCGGCCCGTCGCGATGTCCCACCGGTGGCGCGCCCCCTCCTTCCACCCCCCCCCCCCCACCGTCAACCCGCCCAGAAGCACCCGAGGGGCGTCCATCGCTCAACGTTCTCGTCTCAGTTTGGCGGATTGATACGGAACCGCTTGGTGTTACAATGCGTCCAGGGGCGCGCGCTTCCCGCGCCGCCGCGCGGCCCTCTCTGAGTGTGCTGTGTCTCGTGGTTCTCCTCCACGGTGCCGGAGCTGCTGCTCCATCGGAAGGCGGTGTTCACAGCGGTGAGTCAGATGGCATACGGGGGGGGGGGGATTGGATTTGTAGCCTTGCAGTGTTTTGTTATTATGTCACTATATATATTTTTTGTTGTTGTTAAAAGTGATCATCCAATCAGCCAATGCATAAGAGTGGTGGAGAATGCGATAGTCCATTTAAGTGCAGACCACCCCAACAAAAGGTTGATTTAAAATGTATCCCTTTTTTCCCTATTTTTCATCAGGAGAAAATCAGAGGAGCATCCTTGATCATGTACACAGTCATGAGATTACTTATCCCACATGGCTGCATCCTCACAGACAAAGCAGATCTGCCAGCAAAGAGGTGATATTGTAATAAAAAAGCAAAATAAAGAAAACAGACACAGATCTTTGTGTATGTGAGTAAGCTTGACTACTTCTTGAAATATCTGTTTCCCGTCCAGCATCCTGCAGAGGCTCAGGTTCTGATCTCAGCTGAGGGCCAGGAGCTCAGACTGCACCTGGAGAGAAACGAGTGAGTCATTTTTAAAGATTTAAATAGTAATGGGCCTGGAAACTTTCCAGTGCAGTTGAGCGTTCCCAGGGACAGGTATCAATATTAGACAAAAAAAAATGCTTATTCAAATAGTCCCCTCAATCAAACTGTTGTACAGTATTCTTAGATTCAACCAGATGTTCGCTGTCACATAGTACATTTATAAGGTCAGTGCCCTTGTGGGTGCAGAGAGGGGGATGATGGGAGCAAAGGAAGGTGATGGGGGGGGGGTTTGACGACAGCATGGTTGACACCCGATCTGTGTGCCTTGGGCAAACAGGAAGTGAGACTCTGCGTCTGCATTTAACATCCTGTAATGTGATGGAGCCGTTCTTTTCCGGGCCACAGTGGGATGGCGATAGGAAGTATCCATCTCGTTTAACAGACAGACGGGGTCCCTCGGCGGGACAGCAGGGAGAACCGGGGGCCGCGACGGCGTTTCGTGTTCGACCGCCGGGCCGCGGTTTATCACTTGGATTTGGGCCAGCTTTTAAGAGCATTAGAAATGGAGCCCATTATTTAACTTTAACTGCCTTCCCTCTCTGTCGCTCGCTGGCTCGTACAGGCACACACATCAACAGGCCGGGACTCCGCTGTGTCTGACTGACCGTCCCCTGAGGGATTTCCCCCACCCCCTAACCTCCCCCATGCTCTCCCTTCCCAGCAGGTGGTCACGCTGTCAGATTTCCTCCTGGGCAAGGAATTTTAATCAATCACACACAGGGTTTCTCAGAGTGTGTGTGTGTGTGTGTGTGTGTGTGTGTGTGTGTGTGTGTGTGTGTGTGTGTGTGTGTGTGTGTGTGTGTGTGTGTGTGTGTGTGTGTGTGTGTGTGTGTGTGTGTGTGTGTGTGTGTGTGTGTGTGTGTGTGTGTGTGTGTGAGAGAGAGAGAGAGAGAGAGAGAGAGAGAGTGAGTGAGTGAGTGCGGTTCAGGGGAAGACAAGGGAAGATGAAGTCACAAGAAAGACAAAGATATTTTGAAACCCCTTTTGTGCAACTTCTTAACTGTTTCCTCAAACAGGAAAGGTGGACAATTTCTGCACTTGGCCCATCACTTCTGCTGTGTGTGTGAGTGAGTGAGTGAGTGAGTGAGTGCGCGCGGTTCAGGGGATGACATGGGAAGATGAAGTCACAAGAAAGACAGATATTTTGAAACCCTTGTGTGCAACTGTTTCCTCAAACAGGAAAGGTGCACAATTTCTGCACTTGGTCAATCAGGTTTGAGGTAAAAAAGTTATTTATTTGTCATGTGCTCCAGACATGAGCAATCAATTCAAATGTTAGCGTGCAGGAATTAAATATAGCAAATAAAATAGTATGTAAAGGGAAATACATGTAGAAATGAAACTGTTGATTGTGATAAAACATACAAAAGGAGTTGGGACTATTAAAAAAAAGTAAAACACATTAAACACACACACACACCATTTGATTGACATTGATTATCTGGTGCAGTCTGAGACCTTGTAAAGGTGATGTAAAGAGTAAAGGTTCTTAAATACTCTATTCTGCTTCATTCACTTGAGCTCTTATTATTTTGATGTCTGTACTAGTTTGTTCATTCATTCAGTTTCTGGATGTAGCTTGTTTGGGAAAGGAAATGTGCAATCTGGTGGATATTATGAAATTTACTGTTTGAATAACATACTACGTTTTTAAATATTCACCCTTTCACCTTTTCACCCCTCTGATTTTGAACGAATGGAGAACATGTTTGGTGAGTCAAGACTTTAGTAAAGAGTTCACAAACATTGATCTATGAAGTTGGGTCAGCAGATCAAAGAGGACCCAAACCAGCTGTGAGATCATCTCGATCTCGTCTTTCTGTTCATTCTCCTGCATTTTAAATCCATTTTTCTTGCCCTCTAACTTTTAATTCCAGTCCACCTCAAGTATACTATTCACTTACATTTGTAGGCATCGGTTCTCCTGGAGGCTGAAGCACGGACTCGATCCATTTATATATCCCCCGCCCTCCCTCTCATGCTCGTCAACGTGCACGTGTGTGTCTGCTGGAGCTTTTATCTTAATGAAAGGCTGAGGTGCTCCTGTAAAGGGTTGATTTGGTTAAGAGCCAGGCAGCGGCCATTGTGCTGACTCAGGAGAGCAGGGAAGGGGATTTAAAAAGAGTGGCAGAGAGAGAGGGGGGGGGGGGAAGGAAATGGCGCAAGAAAGTGAGTGATGGAGCGTGGGAGAAGGAGTCGAGGGGAGAAAAGTCAAGGAAAGAGGAAAGCGGCGACACTCGTGGTCAGTTTGGCTGTGAGCGACATGGGTTCAGATGTGAATCGTGTCAATGCTTCCACCTCTGCTTGTCTTTCTCTGTTCTTCTGTTTAACCCCCCCCCCCCCCCCCCCCCTGCATATCAAGTGCATGAACCTAAATGGAGCACTCCCTTGCACACATGCACACATCACTGTTGCTCCCCTCCTCCACACCTCGTACATCTTCCACTGTCCACTCTGAAAGCGAGCACCCGGTTCCTTCTCATTCTAATGCTCACCTCGTCCGATAGTCCCCAGGGCTCGAGAGCAAATATGCATCCCCCACGCACTCTCTCCTCGGTCAGGGTTGGGGAGCCCGGGGGCCACACGCAGATAGACAACACACAAACACGCTTGTACACACACACACACACACAGCAGCAACAGCCGCCGCCCTAAGAAACACAAACAAGGTCGAAAGCCCAGACCTGATGGATCACAGGTCTGGGGAGCGGAGAGCAGGGACGGCTTCGCCTTGTCCTCGTTCCTATGTTTAGTCTCACAGGGGCTCGGCCGTGTCCCCTCTGATGTCTTAATGTAACCCTCACTCACACAAAGGGCTTCGTGCCACAGTACGTTGGCCTCGCTGTGCAATGAAAGCCTCTTCGTCACACGCTGCAGAGTGGTAATTTGACTTTGCCGTCGCCCATCTCCCCCACCAGCGACCCCCCAACCCCCCCCCCCCCCCCCCCCGCGCGGTGATGTCATCTGATCCTATGAGAGAATGCGACCCACTGACCCTAAAGCATTACCCCACGTCCACTTCTCCTCTCTACCCTCTTCACTATCTACAAAGTACATTAGCATTACTCCCCCCTCCCCCCCCCTTCCACCCTTTCCCTCCCCTCACGGGGCTGAACCAAGCCTTTGTCTCAGCCTCACCGCCAGACAGTCGTGATTCAGCCAGTGTTGCGCTCCTCAATCACAGCATCTGTCGGGAACGTTCTCCCGCTAACCCGCTAACCCGCTAACCCGCTAACAGAGCTGTTGGTGTTCCTTTGAAAGCTCTCACAGCCTTTGACAGAATGCAATTAGACACAAAAGTGGACTTTTTGTTTCTTTGAGCATTCAATGGGACAAACGGTAAATACGAAACCACATCCGGCAGCAGCTGGAAACAGCGAGTTCCTCCTAACGGCACCTCTAAAGCGGAATAACCCGATGTATTGTTTGTTGAATCGTTGAAAACTCAACAATGTATGGATCATAGCACAATTTCTAAGCCTTTCCGCTAAGCTAGCTGACGGTCGCCTTGAATTTTTCCTACAGACCTGAAAGTGATCCCCAACTCACAGCGAGATGTTCACAAATTGGTCAAATCCTGAAGATCAGATGTTAAAAGTGGCATTATGTCACTTTTTCCTGTCAAAACAAGCTTTTCTCTACCTTCATTGATCAATTTTTCTCCTGTTCGTACATACACAAAAACAGTTTGTAGCAATGAACTGCCTTTTGCTTCGCGTGCATTGCAGTTTTTTTCTTCATCAGAACCTGAACTATGTTTTACTTCATTGTCTACTTGAGACACGGATGAGTCAAATTGAAACCGTCTGCACCTGCAGGTTATTTTGGGTGATTCATACATACTTCATGCCAGATGAGAGACGCTTTGTTTCATCTTCCAATTCCACTGGTTCTTTATAGTGTCAAATAAAGTTGCTTTTGCCTTAAAAAGTAATGTCAAAGTAGTTTATTTTATTGGCTAAGCAGATATGGAATTATACAAAAAATATACAAAACTAAGCTGATATTATGCTTTCACAGTGGCTTTGTTAATTGCATGTTGCGTCGATGTGTCACATGGCGGCATGTTATACAGTCTGCGGGATTACTCAGCTGCTGACTGGCATTGGAGACTCAGGGAAAGAGTCGTCATGTGTCTGCTGGTAGAAGAAGAGATCGTTCCTGTATATAGCAGCCTGGTAAAGCTCAATCAATCCCCAGCCGCTCTGCCATCATGGGGTTACACGGATTCGAGGAGTGCATGGGGGCAATATTCGGGGAGTTGAAGAAGCAGGAAAACCAGAGGAAGGCCAGATATAAATGTGGTCAGAAGGTCAAATCTCAATTCGGCGGGTTACCCAGTTCAGGGTGACATCAGCCGGATACATTACTGCTGACTGATCATTTTTAAGTAACCCCCCCCCCCCTCCCCCCAACCCCCGGGTGGTAATCTGTTAAAGGATGAAGGATGACGTTTTCCGTCTTTGTGTTGCTCTGCGGCTGATCTGACCAACAGGCTGTCATTGTTTCAAGAGGCGTGTCTCCTCCGGGGCATCTGACGGAAGAGAAAAGAAAAATCCCCCATCATCCCTCCATCTGTCTTCATTATCCTTTAAAGGAATAGTGGGACATTTTCATAATCACTTCCATGCCAAGAGTTCGATGAGAAGATCAGTGTCCCTCTCATGTATGTGTCGTATATATAAAGCTACAACATCGGATTAGCTTAGCATAAATACTTGAGATGAAGGGAAGGAGTTAGCCTGACTCCCTCCAACTAAAAAATAAAGCCATCCAGCAGTAAGCTCATTGTTTGACACAATATGACACAATATCTAATTGTTTCAATAAGAGTTACTGAAACCAGTGGCAGGCTTGACATTTGTGCCGTTCTTCATGCTAAGCTAAGCTAGCCAGCTCTTGGCTTCTTGAGAGTGGCGTTAATCTTCTAATCAAACTCTATGCCAAAAAGAGCAAATTAGCACTTTCTCCCTAAAATGTTGAAATATGTTGAACTATAACTTCACTTCGGATGAAACAGAATACATTGCTGCGCACCTGAGGTAAAGCCATAAGCTGGCTGAAACGGAAAACAGGTGAAGTCTCAGTGGGACATTTTCTATCTCGTGTCCAGTCTTTGGATCAGCGCCAGAGCTCGAGTCCATTGCAGTTACAGTCCTTTGATGGACCTGAGCTTGACCGTAGGGGGAGATTTAGCAAGATGCAGCCAAAGAAAACCAGCTGTGGGCCAGGCAGAGTTTATGAATGAAAACAGGATGAATGGATTGAGACAGAGCTGGAAGGAAAAGACAGAAAACAAGCATCTGTGCGGGATGTAAATATTGGGCCAGCCGGTTGACAGAGATGCTGCAAGTCTGAAGACACTCACTCAATCACATACACAGATGGAGAATAAGAGGAATGCCATGTTTTTCCATGTATGTGTATGTTTCCCTGATTTATCAGCCTCTCTTGCACAGTCTGTATTGTATTCTGAAAGGATGAGATCCGGTAATGGAGAAAAGAATAAGAACGACATGTGTGAATAATGGCCCTGTTTGTCTGGACACACCAACAAAAATGTATACTCTCAGCATAGGAACGTTACCACGTCTTACATTAGCTTTACTCTACACAAAGTAAAAAGGGTCATTTTGGGAAAAGTGTATATATACAAGACTTTTCTTTTTCTTTCCCTGTGAGGACCTTTGTGTAAATCTTTAAAGCAGTCTGGGTTTGTCTCTCATCAGAGTGAATGTTTTATGAGCTGTGGGCTGTTGGAGAGAATCCATCTTCTTCTATCTTCTCTGTTGGGCCGAGCTTTTACTCTGTACATTTCTCACCATCGTTCCACCATATTTCTGCTCTTTCGGTCGCTCGAACATTTGATGGCATATATTATCTTGCAAATTGCATCTTGAGTTTTTGCCATGTTTCACCAGGCAACTGTTGGCCCCTGGATATCAGGAAATATGGTACAGTGCCGATGGAGCCCGCAGATCCTCCTCTCCTGCCACCACTGTAAGTCTATGAGGATGTTCGGTGCTCTTAAGTGATCATAGAAGAGAAATGAATACAAATTGTAGTTCATCAAATTTTATGGCAGGAGAATGGCAGGCAGCATAGATCAAATATTAAATCTGCTTACATAACAAGGGCTTCTGGTTGAATATCACTGTGGAGCTTTAACGTTATTTTGTGTTACAGGGACACTGTTTCTACCACGGGAAGGTTCAGGGCATGAAGGGTTCAAGTGTTGCTGTTAGCACATGCTCAGGCCTCAGGTAAGTTACAACTGCACCCTGACGCTGTTTTCAAATATTTAGAGTTGGTCCCAGTGGCGAATAAAGTTTCCTAGAATTCCCCTAAGACTAAATAAGAGACAAGCTGCTCTTGAAGGACAGCTCTTACAGTTAAGCGTAGCATCATCGCTGTAGCTTCAGAGTTACCTCAGCAGAAGAAGAACTTGCAAGAGCTACAAGGGACAGAGCCAAGAAGAATGTTCCCAAAACTCAAAGCTAAGAGTGAGTGCTCCAAAATAAATGGTGTTTTATGTGCTCAATGATATAACGCTTCTGGCTCCATTAATGGTCATTTTAGCTAATCTGTTTTTTTTTTCCAACTGACTGTCAAACATTTGTGCCAGCAAAACAGAATTAATGGTCACATGGTTATTTGTAACTAACCTAAATAAATCACATACTGTTGTTCGACATTTCCTGTTTTGGTTAATTTGCCAAAAGCAACACAGAGTGTGTCCAAATGTTAGTGTCATTTTCTGGGTTCTCGACAACACACTCTTCCACGTTCATACGTGTAAAAAGACAATTAGAAACCCTCTGCTCATCGGAAATCTTGCAGAAAGACGGTTTCTCCCCAACACAACCTTTTGAGAAATCAAGGTTACTGCCAAATTATTTGAAATTCTTTGAAAAATCAAAAGGTCAAAAGTTTGGAACCATTTTTTCATTCAATTCAATGAGAAAGTGTGTCCCAGCCATTGTCTGGTGCTGTACAGCGAGCTCAGCACAGCTCTTCCCTAAGCTCCTCACTAGCCTTTCCGTTCTCCGAGATAATAGCATGATTGTTTCTGAGCGGGGTTTCGTAGATGAAAAGAGCTGGAGCCTGCACAACAGCCCGAGCCTGTGATCGAGCCGCGGCCGAGTAGATGGAAGGTGACAGGAAGCCGTTGTGTGCGGCGTCATGCGCAGCGTCATGTGCAGTTCAGCGGGTCAATAGGTCGAGGGATGGGGAGCTGGTTCATTGAGTACAGCTCAGTGTGGGGATCCTGTGTTTCCTCCGGCTGACGATCCGATGCGGCTTCCTGCTGGAAGCGCCCAGAGCAGTGGAGCAACTGGGAACCACTGACAGAAATGGTAGCCCCATGCGTGTTTTCGTGGGTTCGTTGCTCTGCATCCGCAGGACGACTGAATGAACACATCTGCCTACGAATGCAAATCCTCTGGAGAAATGCAAACGCAGCATTGGGGACATTGACATGTGGGTGTCTGACTCCTCCAGATGTTTGCTGCAGCTGCAGGACCACATGCTGCGTGCATGCTTGCCTTTTTGTGTATACACATCTGCATTTATAAGGGGAAGTCAAAAGCCTGTGTATCGCTCTGTCTGCGCCAGCTGAATGTAATTCATGAACAGCGGTAAATAGCTGGTGAAACGAATCTCGTCTCCACCCGTCTGTAAAACCACCACAGACAAATAAAAAGAATCCCAGTCTGACTCTCAGCCGTGTAAATAATTCCCATTCTTTCAGTTTAACAATGCAATAAAGGATTTCCTTTGGAAAATCAGAGTATTCACAGACAGGCAGGACCATCGACCCACATTGATTTCCAAGAGTCATGATCGGATGGAACAAACTGGCCGTGTCTTTGTTTCCCCAGAGGACTGATTTCCCTGAACACAAGCGTCAGCTACCTGATCGAGCCCCTTCCCGTTTCCACGGGCGCACAGCAGCACGCTGTGTTCAGAGCCGAGAGTCTCCATCTACCCGCAGGCAGCTGCCTGCATCCCCGTGGCAACGAGGAGCGCGAGGAGGGGCTTAACGGCTTCATCCGCGGAACCACGTCCCCGCGGGGCGCCAGGGTGAGTTGGGGAGCGGACAGCGGACCAAATCCAGTCCTACGCAAACCGTGACCAGTATCGTCTCCACCCGTTCTGTGTTCAGGGAAAAAGGGACGTGAGCCAAAATATGAAGTACGTGGAGCTGCTGATAGTTGCAGACCAGGCTGAGGTGAGGAAGTGGGCAGGAAATGAAAAAGGTGACGCATGTGTGATGCCCTGATATCCTCCCCACGCTGTAGGAAGGTGTGAATTGTTTTTAGGTGCCTGTGTCTGTCTGCCCTGTAGCGTTTTTAAATGTTACGAGCTATTTATTTGCGTCAGGATTGTAACCTACTTAAATATATTAATAAATAGAATACCTCAGTAAATCGCACCCGTCACTTCATTTTGAGGGAAGTTGTAACATCAAGATCTGAATCACTTCTTGTTTTGTCATCTGGAGACCCCTTTTGAGTTTAAATACGGTTTAGGTGCGTCTATTCCTGTATACTATGTGGTTTATGTCGTTATGCAGTTTCAGAAGCATGGGAGTGATCTCACAAAGACCAAACTGAAACTGCTGGAGGCAGCCAACCTGGTCGACAAGGTAGCATCCGATGCAGAACGTGAAGGCCACAGTTAGACTGAGCCGATTCACCCCACCCATATCGGGTAGAAACGACTTTTCTTGTCCTCGCAGTACTACAAGGCTTTGAGCATCCGCGTGGCGCTGATCGGCCTGGAGGTTTGGACCAGCCGGGACATGATCAGCGTCTCGGACAACCCTCACAGCACTCTGGCAGCGTTCCTGTCCTGGAGAGGAAAGCAGCTCCGCACGCTCCCCAACGACAACGCTCAACTCGTCACGTCAGTGTGTTTGTCTCTAATCCCCCCCCCCCCGCCCCCCCATTGGTCATTCCACACCTTCCCCAGTGCTAGAGTCCCACCTGTCACCTCTTAGCCTTTGGTCCCGTGGGGTCAGACAGTAACTGTCTCAGCAGCCGTGTCCCGCTGGGCCATTGGAACCAAACTCACCAGCAGCGTTTTGTGTCAACAGCGGGAGGAACTTCCAAGGGACCACCATCGGGCTGGCCCCTCTCAAAGCCATGTGCTCCGACTACCAGTCCGGGGGAGTGAACGCGGTGAGAGACTAAAGTCTAAAGAAAGTCTGAGTAAATATAGAGACTGGTCGGTCCAAATGAACTTACATGGTTAGCTGTGTACTTGTGGAAGGCCAGCGTGTATCAGGGCAACATGATAATAAGAGATGAGCAATGTAATATATTTGATCTTGCATCCTGAAACAATTAACGTTTCCTACAGATCTTGCAGTGATGTTTGACGCTTCTCTCGAATAGGACCATTCCGAGTTGGCTGTGGGCGTGGCTGCAACCATGGCCCACGAGATGGGCCACAATTTCGGCATGAGCCACGACACTACAGGCTGCTGCCAGGCGAAGGCCGAGGACGGAGGTTGCATCATGGCTGCCGCTACTGGGTACGACGCGCGAGGGGTTTGATGTCCAAGCAACCAAACCAAATGGCCGCCACTAAACTAATTGGGAGGAGGAAAACCGAAGATTTGAAAGTTGACATTTGATCACGATAAAGTCTGCATAATGTGTCCGTCCGTCTTCCTCGTCACGAACCAGGCATCCATTTCCTCGTGTTTTCAATGGTTGCAACCTGGAGGAGCTTAAGAGCTACCTGAACTCTGGGGGAGGGAAGTGTCTCTTCAACCTGCCAAACACCAGATCCATGATCGGAGGGCAGCGCTGCGGCAACGGTTACCTGGAGGAAGGAGAGGAATGTGACTGTGGAGAAGAAGAGGTGTGTTGTGTCTCTTGACCGCTCGCCGTACATATATTTCCCCCTCGTGTGACTCGGCGCTCTCTTTGCAGGAGTGCACGAGTCCCTGCTGTAACGCCAACAACTGCACTCTGAGAGCTGGAGCCGAGTGTGCCCACGGCGTCTGCTGTCACCACTGTAAGGTAATGACATTCATCCAACTTTCAACAATCGTCCCGTCATGGACGCGTCCCCCCCTGGGCCGTGTGAGAACAGCTCTGCGTCATGTCATCGTCCTCCTCCTCAGTGTGTCCCCCCTCTTCATCTGTGTGCAGCTGAAAAGCCCAGGTGTGCTTTGCCGGGGGCCCTCGGGCTCGTGTGATCTGCCAGAGTACTGCGACGGGAAAGCAGAGTCTTGTCCGGCTAATTTTTATTTGGTGGACGGTACGTCGTGCGCAGGTGGGCGGGCCTACTGTTACACCGGCATGTGTCTGACCCTGGAGCAGCAGTGTCGCTCCCTCTGGGGACAAGGTGGGTCAACTGGATGCTTTTTACAGCTCTACATTTTGTGTATGTGCATTTTGATCACGTGCTGCATAGATGGCACACATAGATTTGTGTACACTCGGTGTACACTTGGTGCAGTATTCTATAAAATACACATTATCAGTTTCCATGAGTGTAGAGAGGCAATCCGTCTAAATGTGAGTAAATGCATATCAGCCGTCAAATAATCTCATATTTGATCTTTAAAGCAGTTAAGCATACATTTTGAAGTGGAAATGCCGGTTAGAGTTCGAGATGACGCCTCGCCGGCTCACGGGACTAGACGTTGTTGTTGGACAGCGTCCATATTCACGTTGCGACAGAGCTTCCCTGGAGAGCCTTTGTAGTACCGCAGGAGCAATACTGAACAGTAAGGGATGCCATCTGGTCTCCATCAGGTGGTCGCAGTACACGCTGTCATTGTGTGTGTGTGTGTGTGTGTGTGTGCGTGCATGCAGACGTATTCATGTGTTTCTGTGCACTCTCCGCAGATGGGCGCTCGGCCCCTGACCTGTGTTTTAAGAAGGTAAACGAAGCCGGAGACATGTACGGGAACTGTGGCAAAGATGTGTTTGGGAAGTACAGGAGCTGTAAGGAAAGGTGAAGAATTGTTCACAGACCTCACGTCGTTTCCTTTGACCCACTGTTTCCCGACAATAACCAAACTCTCAATGGCCTTTTTCATTGTGTCTGCCAGGGATGCCCCGTGTGGGAAGATCCAGTGTTTATCCTCGGCCTCCAAGCCCATTGAGAACAGCGCTGTGCGCATAGAAACCACCGTCACCGTGGGCAACAAGAAGATCCAGTGCATGGGAACACACGTGTACAAGCCCGGACAGGAGGAGGAGGAGAAGGGTGACACTCTGGACCCAGGCCTGGTCATGACGGGCACCAAGTGTGCACCAGACTCGGTGAGATCGACTACATTTGTCAATCAGCTATCAGAGTGCCACATTTAATGTTTTTTATCTACTAACTCTTCACTGACTCCCATCCTCACATCACTCCTTTCAACAGCTTTGCTTCAATGGGGAATGCCGCAATGCATCTTTTCTCAGAGCTGATGAGTGCAATAGCAAGTGCAATGGGCATGGGGTAAGTTTCTATGTGTGTGTGTGTGTGTGTGTGTGTGTAAGGAGGCTGAGAAGATGAGTGTTGAAGATTTGGCTGCCAGCCCACTGATATGAATAAGCTTGGCAGTGGTGCAGGAAGTACTTTGATATTTTTATACAAAGTAGCAACATATAAAAGCAGAAACACCCCAGTAAAAGTGATGGATCCTAAATCTTGCTGAAAACACAAGTACAAAGTGCAGCTAGTTACACGTCACCACTGGACCTGATTTGATTTGAATCTTAATGTGTAATGTGTTCTTTTGCCAGCTGTGCAACAACAATCACAACTGCCACTGTGACGCAGGCTGGGCTCCTCCTCTGTGTGTCCAGAAGGGTTTGGGTGGGAGTGTAGACAGTGGACCTGTCATCAGCCACAGTGAGACATTTCATCATATATATATATATATATATATTTATTTGTCATCTACATATGTCTACAGATTCTGACTATTGTATCAATTCTATTGCCAACAGGCAATCTCCTTCCAGTCCTGGTGGTCCTTCCCCTGGTTCTCTTTGTGATTTTGTCTGCTGTTGGACTGTGGTGCTGCTACAGACATAAACTCCACCCTCGGAAAACCTCTGCTCCACCTCCACTGCCAAGGTATGACATCCTTGAGGGTAAAATACCAATCCTCTACGTAAAAGTGAAGTTTAGATTGCTGACCATGTACTTTTGATGACGTGTAAATAGTTTTTTTTTTCATTTGTGTTTTAACCCTCAGTGGCTCAGTCCCGGCCAACAGCCATGTGAGCGGTCATGCAAACCCAATATTCATGCTGAAGAAACAAGACTCAGACCACCTGGTAAAGGAGTTTTCAATGGCCCAGACAGTACTGCCATTCACAGTTGTTTGTGAATATTAGAAGACAGCGCTGAACCGCTGTCATGGTTGCATTGTTCCCCAGGCGAAATCCTCTCCACGTCCGAGCCCGTCTTGCTCGACTCGGTCCAAACCTGCGATTGTGCGTCCGTCAGTGAAGCCTCCGGCGGTACCTGCGCATGCTGCGGCGCAGGAGGACGGGACCCCACAGGCCCAGATTCAGCCTCGAGACAGACGGTGCTCGCCTGCGGGCTACACTCCACCTTCGGCTGATTCGGCGAGGCTCGCCACGCCGAGGCGAAACCAGGCCCCTCCCCCGCCTACAGGACGCCCACCTCTACCTTCCCTGGAGGCCAAAACCCGCCGGCAGCAGTCAGTAATATGCAAACCCCGACCAAACCCCCCGACCAGACCCGCGCCACCTTGTCCACTAAACAAACCGTCAGGAGTGAGTATGTTTGTGTGCGGTCGAGCGAAGCCGATGACGATGCCGTTTTATTCGGTGGGAAACGTCTGATTTGTTCTTTTGATGCAGGAACAGCAGCGAATGAACGGCCCGCAGGTTTCCGCCAACGCCCTGCAAAGAGGAAAAGCTGCTTTAGCGACATCTGCTGGACAGAAAAAAACAAATGGGTAATTTATCTAATTTATCTCTCTTTTTAAAAACGTGTTTTATCTTCTATAAAGAGCAAAGGGAGACAGATTTCTACTTACTATGTGTTTTGTAAATTAGTGCTCTGTGTCGGCTTTCAGAACTTGAAAACAGCAAACCCTATGAACTATTTTCCCTAAATTCAACGGAAATGTGAAGTTGATCCACGGGTTCAGTGCTGGAAAACTGCTCAGGGGGGTATTTATTTGCAAAGGAAAGTACCGGTTTACAATGTTGCTTGTGTACTAGACATGTTGTGTCTCTAAGAGCATCAGCTGTAGAGTGATATCTTATATTAAGAAATGATGTCACTATTGAAGTGCTTGTGTGAATGAGAATGGGATTTTAACTGGACCAAATGGGACCAGTCAAAGCCCTACATGCATGCTGGCATACGCTAATGATGAGATATCTACTGTTTAACCGATACGTAGCAGGACATTTGGGGGTTTTGTCCGTTTGTTTGTCAAGGGGGTTTTATATTGTTGTGGTTTTGCACTTTAAGGAATCATTTTTGTGTCAAATCCCACAGAAGGCGAGTATTTAATGAAGATCGTGGGGGATGCGTCACTTTCCCGCACTGTTTTTTTTTAGTTTGGCCATTTTCCATTAGTCATGAATTCCTTTATGTACATGCCATCCATTTTCAAATATATTCACATTGGTGCAAAAAATAAATGAGCCATGGTTTTATCTACATGTGTCAGTTAAACATCAAAATGTCAGGATACGTTTGGATTATTGTAAATAATTATTATGTTCATACGCCTATGTAACTAAAAACTGGGGGAGTTCCCTTGTGACCAAAATGCTATAAAGTTACTCCTCCCTCTTAGAATAAAATATTCTAAATGCCATGCTGTGTTACAGTGATATCGTTGTAAATACTTTGAGGTACTCAACCCCACTTGTTTTATTTTATATTTTGGTCTGTCAGCTGCCATGTGTTACCTTATCAGATCTATGCAAACCGTAACATTGTGTCCTCAACTTGGATTCAAATAAACACACGGAAATAATAAAGTATACATTTTAAATGATTGTGTTTCGTCAATATTTGTAATATTGTTCGGATCTGGATTCAAACACTTATTGTATTCAAGAGGATGCTTTTTTGTAACTTAATGAATGCATATTGGAATTGTTTCACCTTTTAATACAGCTCATCACAGGTACAATGATTTATTCATTATTTCAGGGCTCTATAGGAGAAGTTTCAGGATATCTCACACAGCTCCTGATCTTCAACTGTTTCAATGTTCAACTATTCTTTTGTTAAAGTACAGTTCAAAAGTGCCTTGCACTATAGTTCTAGTGGAATATAATAATTCTCGAATGGCTGAATATTATGAGTTTTGGTTTGTGTTTAATAAGATCAAATTTCAGTTCAATGTAGTTCACATTATGGCCACTTGGGGGCAGCGCAACAGCCCGGAAGTGCACCACGCTCAAATCCTATTACAATGTTGAGGCTTGCTTGAGTGCACCTACAGTGCATGAGGTAGAAGCAGAGCAACAGGGACATCCATTTAGAGTCGTGTTGTTGACCACCTGAAACACGAGTCTTTCATTCACTCAACTATTGGTTCTGTTTTAGTGTCCACCAACAACTGAGGTTGATATCTGACCCCTAAGCCCCCCCCCCCCCCCCAACACACACACACACACACACTCTTTACCTGCTTGTTTGTCCTGTGTACGGTTCGGTGTGAGGTAACAATGGGTTTATCAGAGCTTTTCCACTTAAACTGCTACCTCAAGTCTGATCCAAACAAACTAAAACGACTCATCGCTCAAAGTAATCATTATTAATCTTTATTTTTTATAAACGATAAAGGTAGTACATTTAAATCTCTTCCTTATTTTCCTGTAGGGATTTGTTGTTTTTTGGTTGTGTAGGAAGCCTTTGATGTCATAGGTCATTTCCCTATGCTTATTAAACGATCGATTACACATCGATTGTGTATAGTTTGTTTAAATGACACCCCCTCGGAGCACTGTTGGGAGCGCCGAAAAGGTGCCTGCCCTTTAGTTCTCCACATCCTTCACTGAGATGAAAGCTCTCTGGTTCATTTTAATCAAAAGGCTGCTAAATACCAAGGCCAGATCCCCCGAACCAACCTTCCTCCAGCACATGCAAGCCACACGCACGCACACACACACACACACACACACACACACACACACACACACACGCACTTTCCCTCTGCAGACAGCACAGCCAGGTGATCCTGAGGGGAAGGTGGGACTTGAGCTCCGCCCGCACTAGGCTTTCGTTTAATACAATAAAACGACCTCCGCCCACACGCCCGTTTCACCGCTGTTCACGAAGTCTCGGGTCGACGCTCGATGTAAACTATAAGCAAAATATGTGTATCTTCAAATGGAGAGGGGATAGTGTGGATGTGGCCTCAGAGGGACGCGGGGCAAAGGCTTCAGCCGGCCTTTCCTGCTGAGCATAATTAGTGCTGGTTTGCATGTCACTTGCTGTGGAGTTTCATTTATTAGAGATGATGATGAGGAGGCTGAGAGGGATAAAACACGGGGGTGACACCCCTGCCTCCCCTCGCAGCGGGAAAGGGGGACGAGAGAGGGAGGGGGAGGGGGGGGGCAGCAAGGAGAGGATCTCACCTGCTGAAAGATTTCCTATAATGACCTAATTAAGCCAGGCTTGTCATTCCACTTGTAATGTTGATTGCCAGACTCGTTAATCACCCATTTGCTCCCAATCAGTCGCTTTCTTTCTGCTAAGATTTTTTTTTATCCTGAGCTTCATCAGCAGTCTCCCCATTACAACTTTTTTACCGTTATGCTGTTTTTCTACAGGAAAAACATCTACCACTACCTAATGTGTCAACTAGGGGCAACCACCATCGGATACGTTGATGTATATGCATAAGCATGGCGGTCATTAAGTCACTCGTTGAGCATTTTAAAAGCAAATCGGTATTAAATCTTTGGAAAATATTTGACTTTGCCTTTACTAAGTAGAACTGAAAGAAAAATGTAAACGACAGAGTGCCTGTTCCCGTCACGAACTGTAACTCACCAACTTGATTTCATTGATTTACAAAACACTTTCCCTGCAGTTTTTCAGATGATTTAAGTCTGAATGAAAATAAATGAAATTTGCCAACTTAAATAAATGTGAGATGAAGATGTATAACCAGAAATGTCCAGCAGGACCCTTTCACACCTTGAAGGACATTTTTAGTATTTTTAGGTCTATTAAATATGCGGGAGAGTGATATTTACATTCTCCTATGTGAATTAAATAGTGGAGGGTGAGGAGCTCAGGCTCCCTGGGACGAGCTTGCAGTTGAGCCGGTGCTCTAAAGTGTTGAAATGAGCCAGCTGAGGGGGATCCGCCATCTTTAATGCCGTCAGTATCAGTTATGTAAAGACATGCTGTTTTTGTGTTATTCCTGTACAATAACCTTTAATTATGTATCTGTTTAAACACTGAAGGTTAATACTGAATCCCCACAATAAGTTCTTTTTTTCTTTTGGCTTCAGTAATTATGGCCAGGTCACAACCCCAGGGATTGATTTGGGTTTTATATAGTTAAGTGTTGCTCTGATTGAGGGACTTGCCTGTGGAAATAAAAGGTCAGCAATGAATTATTAATGAAATGAAAATGTCATAAGGGAGGGGAGGAAGTCAAAAGATGTGTCAGGTAACTTGTCTTCATTTTTGTTTTACTTTAAAATACATTTTACTACAGGTCGAACTAAGGAGGACAGGTCATGATAAGATTGAAAAGTAGCATTATTCACACGTCTCTTCTCTTTATCAGATTCTGTTCCGTGAGACAAACAATTCGATCCCAGATCAGCTTTCTTTCCTCTTGGTTGATCCTCCGTTCAATTGTGAGCTTTTTACCTATTATGCTTTTTCAGATCAATGCATGGCGAATTCCTTTTGAGGCTCCAACAGAGGTGAGTTTACTGACCTCAGACCAAAGCTCTTTACCTCTAATTAGAACCCTCGTACATTATAATGGTTGCCCTTCTGAAAATATATTTAATGACGTGATGTCAGCAGGAGATCATCCGCTAATGTCTGATTCATCTCATTAAGATGCAACAGCAGAGGTGTGTCTGTGTGTGTGTGTGTGTCATTGCATGACACAACGACAAGAACATGAGTTCCTGAATAAATTGAACACTTAATAATAAACTGCTGATTTTCAATATTAAACTTCCAATCTTTATCATCTTTGACACCACAGAACAATTGTATCACACACGGGCAACGTTTATAGAATTGTCTTTATTGTAAACACTGGTCATAGATGCACAATCAATACAAAATAATGTCTCTCACAAAGCGACGGCAGAAAAACACACTCACTGTTACATCAAAAAACGGACAATTTCAACATCACTAAAGTCCAAAGGGTATTCTTTGACAATGGTTGGACGTGACTAATACATTTAGTTGTTAACATCTACCTCCAATTAATCTGCAAATTTAAGATTTGCGAGGATTTAAGAGGATTGCTTGCAGCACACATTGGTTATTTAGACGTTTAAGTAAAAGTAATTCAATATATCTGGATCTCCAATATCAATTCACACACTATACTGAGAATAGATATAGATTACTGTGTATTAAATTCACATTGCCATCCCACCAGAGGCTTTGATATACAGCCTCCAAAAGCCACCCTGCACTATAATCTAGTTTGTATTTGCTAAGCAGTAAAAACACAATGAAACAAACACAATATTACATTATGTTTATCCTATATACAGATGATACTGCCCTGTATACTGCCCATTCTAGTTTTCCTCTCTGATGGCACATCTTACCTTTTGAACAATTTAAACACAGGTGATAGAATACAAATGATTCACGGCGCAGCAGAAGCCTTAATTCTTCAATCGATGGCCTGTTGATGAAGCTGCTGCTGGACGAGGATTGTGTTAAAGATCAACTAAAAGATGCCTCAGTTATCCCCCTCTTTCTTCTGGTGCTCCCACGGCACGGGGTCACTTTCCTCCGCGTGCAGCCCAGTCTCCCTCTCGTGCCAGAACTGCTCCACGTCGGGCAAAACGATGCCGTCTTTGAGGCTCAGCGTGTCAACGCTGCTCTCCCCCACTGGCTCCGGCTGGGGCTGAGCCTCTCTGCGGGGGCCCTGGCTGGAGCTGGACTGAAGGCTCCTCTCTCCCTCCGCCTGGCCAGAGGTCTCTGGTCTGGGGCGAGGCGACTGGAGGGACGTAGGGTTGTGAGGTCCGGGCTTTGCCTTGGGCGGGGGTTGCTTCCGGAGTGTGAGGCGCCTCCACAGCCCCCTGTAGCCCTCCCTGAACTCCTCGGAGAGCGAGAGGACGATGAGAGGGTTCACCAGGGACAGCGAGAAGGTGAGCAGCTGAGCGGAGAGCGTCAGGAGAGGGGGAAGAGAGGAGATGAGGGGACGAGCCCCCTCGATCTCCTTCTCCGCCGTATGACGCTCCCAAACCCACACCACCCATTGGGGAAGCCAGAGGATAGCCATGGCCACAGTCAGGCTGAGCAACATCAGGGTGAGCCTCCTGGATCTGATCTGTGTGCGCAGGTTCTGAGTCTTACTGGAGCGGCGCTGGCACTGGCCGTAAGCCCTCCAGAAATACATCAGGGCAAAGCTGAGTGGCGCACAGTACACCACCAGTGGGTACGCTTTGACGTACACGGCCATGAAGTCCCGGGCTTCGGGAGGAACCACCAGCCCGCAAACCAGCCCGCGGCCTTCTCTCCGCAGCACGGCGAAAAGCCAGTGCGGGAGGGCGACCGAGCAGGCGGACAGCCAGATGGAGAAGAACACCACCAGGATGGAGCCCAGTCGGATGCTCACCTGCTTGTTGGGGTTGGAGACATATCGGTAGCACGCGTTGGCCATGACAGCCAGCGTGAAGCTCTTTGCTGCCATGCAGGACTGGAGGAACCAGTTGGCCGTCTTGCAGACCGCCCAGCCCAGGTTCCAGGTGGCCTCGGAGTAGGAGGCGGCCCTGAAAGGAACCGCGAAGAGCAGCGTCAGTGCGTCGGCAAACATCAGGTTGAAGACGAGGGAGTTGATGAGAGACAGTTTGCCTCTATGAGCGCCGGAGAACAAGATGACCATTGCAGTGAGATTGCAAGCCACACCCAAGACACAGATGACTCCCAGGATGGCCGGCACCAGCACCCGGAGCTCCTCGGGGACCCAGTATTGCTGAGGGCCTCGTTCATTGAGCGACCACTTGTCGGTGGAGCTGTTCACCGCTGTCAAATTGTTCCCACTCGACTTATCCATCTTTTCCGAAATAAGCCGGCTAATATGAGAGCAAACACCAGGAATGGTCACAGTTAACTAGTTTCCACAAAATGCCAGTGCCTCAAAGAGAGGTTTGATCTATCTAGCGATACTTAACCAATCCTGATCTAAACCCGTTGCATTAGTTGCATCAGAAGGAGCTATCGATTGACGATCAATAATCACGGGCAGAGCTCCTGTCTGTCCCCTGGTCTACGCCGAGACACAGTGATGCAGCTTCTGCGGCTGGTTATAAAGACGCTGTTTGATTGACAGCTGCAGTCCCCACCTGACAAAATGTGCGTCGACTACATCCTCTAGAGGGCAATTAGAAAAACGGATTGCAGTGTGCACCCTATGGAGGATGAATGTATTAGATCATGTGATTTGTATTAATGTGAGTGAAGGAGGTCTTCATTAGAGTGCATTTTTCTGACTGTTGAAAATATATTTTTTGTTTTTTATGGGAAAGGATTCATCAAAATGTTGTTACAGGGACTAAGTGAAATGTATCATCTGAAATATTCCTCATTTGATACTTAAAGCACCATGTGAGCTGTTAACCTGTATAATATAAATGAACATTAAAAGTCTTATGAGATCAACCACTCAGTGCCGAGTTGATTTAAAGCAGTTTCTCTGTTTTTATGGACCTGTTGGACTGCCTTTCCATGTCCTACTGTTCATCTCATCCATAAGAGGGCACCGTTGCACCGCAAGCTGCAATGAAACCTGTACTTTCCGTTTGATTCAGCAGCCTTAACAGAGAAGTCAAATAATGCAGACTTTCAACTTGCACATCTTTATTCTTTTTTTTTTATTCAAAGAAAGACCAGTAAGCATAAAGACTGCATGGTAATTAATTGCATTTCAATACATTCTGAGCTATAAAATTCTTTTTTTGTTTCATTAATTGTCACAAAGGAGGTCGTAGAAGACATTACCGTTTAAAGGAATCCAACTTAATAATTCCCTGATTTCACAGAGTTCATTTAGACCTTTCGCTGCTTTCCTTGATGGGAGTCGGCTCTTCAGACAAAAACGTGAGACATAAGACGTTCTCCGAACCATGTGCTGAAAAACAAACCTGCGACTGTCCCACGTCACCCTTCTGGACAGACATCCCAGCTGTCTTGTATCAACCTTTTCATATCAAACTGGCTTCTTGTTGATAAGAATTTTACTTGCATGGTACCTCAAATTATCTGTAGATGTTTAATATCTATATGCAGTCAGTTTCAACAGAATCAGATCCAACGAATTTAAAAAGAGCTACACCTGCAGGCGCTATATCCAAAAATCTCAATGTTACATCACGAGTCATTTACTGCCGTCTTCAGATAATTTTTAGTACAATCCAAATAAATTCTAAATGTTATGTGTGTTTTTATTTTTTTTCAGTGAGGATTTTGCTAAACAAACTGTAACGTGTCTCTTGCAAACTGACTGCAATGTGTTAAGAGCAACAATATTTTGTACATATCACAGCGTCCTCCCCCTGAACTCACAAGCATGAGGCCGGTGCTTTATTGTAATCAGGACTCCGTCGCTTCAAGCACTTTTTTCCCCACTCAGGAACTCGGTAGAACTTTTTTTTCCCTTTTTTTTTTTTTCTTTATAGAGAAAGAGAAAAAACAAAACCCCCCAAAAATACATCCGATGTTAACATTTCATTTGAAACATTCGCTCCCGTGCCTTGTTTCTCAGTCCCCCAATACCCCCCCCACCCCCTCCCACTACATCAAACCCCCACTTACCAAAAGAAGGCACCACAGCTTTCTAGACAGACTCATTGACCGGGCAAACGACATTAAATAAAACCATTGACACGGCCTGGAAGGGCTTCATTCACATTACAGACTACAGCAGTCCCACCAGGAAGAGACACAGAATTGGTACTTAAAAGACGGCCCGTGTTGAGTCACAGGCAGAGGCGACTCCGTTTCCGGGGTCAGACGTTAACGGCCCCTTCTTCTTTTGTAGGAATTGTGCGGCAGGTCCGCACTGTCCAAAGCGCTGCCTCGGCTTCGGAGGCCACGGGGTCGGTCACATGCACTGCAGCATGAGCAGGTTCGAAAGGGAGGGGGCGCTGCTGCTGCTGCTACGCGACGACCAGACACCATCACCACGTAAGCTGGGTTTCTGTCAGTGTGCTCTGCTTCATGTTCAGTGTACCCACACATTATTTCCCCAGGGTCCGGAGGGGTGCTACATCAAGTCACATCACGCAGCGATCCTCTCGTTGCATTAATGCGCAGAATCACCCCCCCCTCTGCAGGTGTCCGCATGGCGGAATAAATTAAATCAGAAGTCAAAATCAAAGAACGAAAGTCTATTCTTGATTTCAAGGAACAGTTTTCCTCGCGCTATGTCGTCCGGGCGGTATTTATTCCCCCACTTTCCAAAGTCCCCACGGCCCACAATGTGCTCAAAACAGTTCTTCGGCAGAGCGGCAAAATTCAAAACCAGCAGCTACGAGACATTGGGAGAGCAGGAGGGTGTATGCGAGGGCTCCGGCCCTCTTTCGCTGACCCAGCAGGGGGGGGGGGGGGCGGGGTCAGCGGGGGGCGGGCTGCTCTTTAGTTGACCTTGTCTTGGAAGATGTAGAGGTTGTTGGTGGCCGCTACTGCGATGATGTTCTCATGCGGGTGCCATGTGGTGTGAAGGATTTTCTTGCTGAAGTCTAAGCTGTCCACACTGATCTCATCCTTACGACGCTTCCCACCCACACACACCTTCAGAAGGTATAGAGAGGCATTAAGTTAGGCGTTTTCACATTTTTTAGAGCATAAGCCGACAAATATTTCAGGGATTTCATAACAGTATTGACTTATTTATGCCCACTTGGAGGCGCCAGAATGCGCCGTAAAAGGCGACGCTGACGTTTTATCACCTCGTAAAACACAAAAACCACAGCTACCTACTTACACATCACAGAGCAACGTTAGCATTCATTTGTAGTAGCGTTTGGCCTCAAACCTCTGAGGTTTGCCTCGATAAGCCGTGCCGTACCTTGCGGGGCTTCAGAATGGCTCTGGGTTTGCTGTTCTCTCTGGACGCCTCCAGTGTGACGTCCCGCTTCGTGTTCCGGTCAAACATTCGGAAGAAATTGTTGTAGGAGCCGGTCATTATGACGCTGCGGGGGAGCAGGGGGGGGAGAGCGGAGGGTTATCGCTATGGTTGGCTCGTGTGATGAACGGATGGGTAGAAAGATCAGAAACAAGCCTCACCTGTCCGATCCGTTCCAGACACACTCGAACTTGTCAAAGATGCAGTCGTTCTCATACAGAGAACAGAGCTTGCCACGTAAATAGCCATGCACCTGAAAAACAAGAAGCGGGACATGAAGTAGCTGGCAGATCAAAATGTACACTTTCCCAGCGCCAATGGTCGACCTTAAGCTGCCATGCCATATGCTCTAGTTTCAATAATCCCTCCAGACCCGGTGACCAGTGCTAAGATGCTAGGTAGCAGGTGGAATCGGATGGAGAATCCCTTGAGCTCAGCTGATAGCCTTATCAATCATGACCTTTCCTCGAATGGCTTCCCCTGATCAGACAGAGTGGGCCTGACCCCCGGTGACCTCACAGTGGGAGGTTTTACCCCTCAGGTTGCACCAGCAACACCACTATCTGTCTTTTTCCGGACAGTCGGCTCAATAAGCCCTCCCGGGGTAATTGCAGAAGATGACACGGTTACGGATTGGCAGGGTGACAGTGAAACAGGATTATGCTGAGTGATTACTCTGAAATCAATACATTTTGATTTGATCTCGGCTTAGCTGTTATTTAGGATTATCTCTGGAGCCTTCAAAAATGTCCAACAGGCACAGTAAAGCGAGACAAAGGCTTACCTGGTAGGTCTCCAGTGGTTTGTTCTCCATCTGAAGGTCCCACACCTTGACAGTGAGGTAGTCTCTGGTCATCAGGTAACGGCCGTTGTGGCTGAACTTCACGTCAGAGATGGATGAGATGATTTCAGAGAAAAAGGAGCGTGTGGAGGGATCCTCCGGCTCCTCAAAGTCTACGAGGTGAAAAAAGAAACATAAGGCATCTGACAAAGAAAACACGTTTTAAACTGCAGGATGTTGCTCCTTAATTCGTAGGGAGAGAAAAAAACAGCTGATTGTGTTTTTTGGATTGGGCCCGTCATTAGTGAACAACAATGCTTGGATGTGGGGTTTTTTTTTCTGCAGCAGCTGCATCTCTTCGCGGTGTTATTTCTGTGTGTGTTTAGGGAGAGAGCTGTGGGTCAGCATGCTGGGTAAATATTGGTTATGATTCATATTGATTCTGGCAGCTGCTGATCTGTGTGCAGACCGACACGCTGGGGATAAGAGGCAGGCATTCCGTCGTTAGCTGTCAAGTTATTGTTCCTCCTCCTCCTCCTCCTCCTCCTCCTCCTCCTCCTCCTCTCCTCCCTCCACTCCAAAAATGCCCTCACCCTTCTCCCCCTCTCCTCTTCAGAGGCCAGGAGGACGGCTCTATGAAGTGTCAATAGGGAGTCCAACAAGAGATACGGTGGGGAGATGAAAAAATGAGGGGATGAGGGAGGATAAGAAAAACAAATCAATGTCAAAGTGCTGGGCCCTGCTGGATTTATGTGTGTGTGTGTGTGTGTGTGTGTGTGTGTGTGTGTGTGTGTGAGTGAATAAGGGTTAGTGTATAAGTGGGTGTGTGCAATATGTGCATGTATATATGCATGTGTGTGTGTGTGTGTGTGTGTGTGTGTCCCTGCCCTCCCTCCCGTCCCACTCCAGGGGTGTATAATAGGGTCCCCGGGGAGCCGGCATTGGTCCGTCTCTTTCTGTCCTGGGGCTCAGAGCTTTGTCAATCTTCCCCTGTCCCTCCGTCTATCCCTCCACCCCCCCCTCAGTCTAACGCTGACTGATGACAGCAGCCTCCCAGGTTTACAGGTATGGGAGGCAATGTGATTTTATTGTGTATTTAATGTTGAAGGTTCAGGAAGCTGTGTGTGTATATGGGTGTGTGTGTGTGTGTGTGTGTCAAGGGAAGGAGAAGCTGTGTTCTTGACTGTATGCGTGGGAGGGACAGCATAATACATCGCTCTGAGCCAAACAGTGTTCGGGGAGTGAGTAGAGTAGAGTAGGTCGGTATCAGCAGACGGTGTCCTGAGGCCAACAGAGCACCTGCCTGCTCCCTGTGTGTGTGTGTGTGTGTGTGTGTGTGCGCGCACTGCAAGCATCTAATGGCAATTTACTGTCGATATGAGAATAGCTATAAATACCAAAACTTAAAATGAACACCAATTAAAAACAAAAGATTTAATGTTACTTATTTTCTTGTTTCAACTTCACATAAATGCTCAGGTGAAATTTGCCGCGCGGTCCAGTGAACGCATCGGTGTGTCGGAGGACTTGACTGACGTTATTGAACAACAAGGTGTGTCCATGAGGGACTAATGCGATTGCTCTTAAGCCATTGATTTTTTTTCAGAGAGAATGTCAACGTATTCATTATTCATTATTCATTTGACCAAGGCGTACGCTGGCAACGCTAAGCTTTAGAGAAGGCCATCCATTGTTGGAAACGCACGGCGGGAGTTATTGACGGGCCGTCAGTCCGGGCGTGTTGAGCAACACAAAGGTGGAGCTCGAGCAGAAAGAAAACGAGTGTGAACCTGCAACCGTGGTGTCACCATGTTGAACTCTAAAAGTCTCTCTGTTCTTCCCCCTTCCATCACTCTCATGAATATACTAATGTGGATTAACCTCCAGCGCTGTGTTCTGTTTCCACCCTCCCACTTCTCCCACTTCTCCCACTGCTACTGATCAGCTTCAATTAGATAGCCAGAAACAGGAGTTGCATTAGAATAAAACTCAAATGACCCTAAGTGGGTTTCAAAAAAATGGCTCTAATGTTTTTTTAGACTGAAGGAGACAGTTATTGAAATAAATCTTTTGGTCATTTCAATACTGTTCAACTAGAAGGGACATTCAATGCAGACATTTGCAATAAGGAAGGCTTTGAAGCAACATTTAGATGATAGAGAATACAGTTAAATGGCTAGGCCAAAAAACACAAAACAATTAATGGCACCGTAAAGTATAAAAACAACAGTTAAACGAAATAAAATCATTTAAAACAACCATTGACCCTTCTGGTCCCGCTGCTATCCCCTTATGGCGCTCTACCTGTACTCACATTTGCAGTGTCTGTCGCAGAGCGCGGCCTCCCTCATGTCACAGAGGCGTATCGAGCCCTTGCTGCTGCTGTAGGCAAAGGTGTGACACTGTTGGGGATGAAACTCTGCTGAAGTGATCACCTCCGTCAGCTCCTCCATGTTGGCTGGCTTGATGTCAACGATGTCTGAGAGACGGGCACTAAGGAACAACTTCCCTTTCAAGCCGGTTTCGGGGGCCATTTACAGAGACACAGATCGAGCTCTGGAAAAAAGTGACACATTTTCTGTACAAATTCAAATTCAAATGAAATGGTAACTTTTCATCCTCTCTTTTCCCCCCCACATGTTTTGTTCTTAAATGACCCAATTAAGAGGATACTGAAGCTGCGATCAGTGATCTCCAGGTTCCAGAGGTTCACCCTGAGGTCGTCTGTAGAGATGTATGTCTGAAGGTCGGAGTTGACAGAGATGGAGTTGATGTGGTAAGTGTGAGCGTTGCTGAACACACGCCTGGCTGTGGCCTCAACCATCAAATCCATGGGCTGCAGAACCGGCACCTATTGGTGAGGAAAAGGTCAGTTAGTTCAGGGAGAAACCACATTTGAAGAATGTCTTTCTTTGGTGGGTTTTACGACTCTAATTTGGTATCTTTTGTACATTCAGGCTAGTTTCATTGAGTTCTTCCTCAATATTTATTTGCAGATGTGCGGATGTAAATGCACTTGGTGGGCATGAACCTTTTGTGTGTGTGAATATGCGAAATGTGTGTGTGCGCGCGTGTGTAAAGTCACACAACAAACCGATGACTCCAGGGACTCACATGACATTTACTCCACGGCTCTAAATGAAACAGAGACAGTGACTGAGGGATTCAGAGGCTGTTTGATGAGCTGGTTCAATCAGACTGTGAATATCTGTTTTCTACATGGCTACTCGGGGAGAGATAACGCCTTTCTCCATCTTTTCCTCCCTCCGTCTCTCTTGGTCTCATGAAAGTGCACAAGACACTCCCGCTCTCTTGTTTGCATGTAATGAAAGGCAAGAAAACCGAAAAAATGCTAAGGAGGGGGGAAAGAGAGATGGCCCGAGGGCATTGATAGGCCCTGCTGAGGAATGATAACTGAACTCTGCAGAATTAAGATGAGGATGCACACACACACACACACACACACACACACGCGCACACAAACCCACGTACACAATACTGCTCGGGCTTCAAAGCCACCCAGCCCCAGTCTGCATGCAGCCCCCCGTTGGCCAGATAAAACACAGACAAAGAGACAAGGGAGGGGAGCGAGAGAGGAGAACAAATCGACTGCTTCTCCCCTTTTTCTTTCGTTGCTGGCACCGACAGAAAGACATGGCAGCCCAGCAGGCTGCTGTATCTCAATGGGTGTCACTTCATTTCCATGTCTTTCACTGGCGGTCCAGAGAGACACAGACCGTATTAACCCATAACCCCTCAACACTGACAGTTACACGGTTCAGCTGGCTCCCCGCACCTGTCAAAGGACCTCGTAAATTCTCCTCCTTACAGAACATTTTAATTTGAGATATATTTCTGCATGAAAGAGTAACAAATCTATTCACAATAGCATTTTAATGCGCATTCCTTTTTTAAAAGCAGCAATCGAAGAAAAAAAAAAAAAAAAAAAACTGCGAAAAACGCCTAATTCTTTTCAGAGGAGATATTTCGTCATAGACTACATGATGCAAACAAAGACTTTTTATGGTTTGTTCCCGTGGCTACAATTTTGGAATGATATCTTTTTTTAAACTCTCCCCCCACCCCTCTACCAAGGCGCAGATTTCACAGCTTCTAAACAGGATTGCCACAGTCCCGGCCTGTCCTCCAGGTTGCTATGATCCCCCGGCCAGCCAGACAAAGAGGGACAGACACGCCGAACACACCACTAATCTACTATGGCAGACACACACAAACACACACACACACACTTTGCTACGTGCCTGTCTGCTTTGTGTGAAAATTAAATACGTAGTGGAGTGAGAGAAAGGGGGGGTAAGAGAGAAAGGATGATCCCTTTGTGGTCTTCACCTCGGTGAACATATCGATCACTCATTCTGACTTTCGCCAGTGTAAATTCTAAATTTACCAACGGTCGGGTGCTTTTTGGTGTAATCAGTGAAGTATTATTATTAAAAGTGAGAATTTATGACAGGGACAACTGGGTGAACTTTGAAAGATGCAGTGTAATCAGATAGAGGATGCTATGCTAAAAAGTTTGTGTTGGATTAAATGCTATCACAGCGTAATGATTAAATGCTCCTTTTTCCTTTCATCAGACTCTCTGAGCTTTACGTGTTTGGACTGCTCAAGGTGTAAAATGATGATAGACCTTTGTCATAGAGAACATTTTGACATATTGCTGTCACGTTTTGGGGTTTTGTCTTGTTTTATTTTGTAGTTTCATGTCTCTTGTGTTCCTGGGTAACTTCACTTCCTGCATTGTCTTCCCCTGTGATTGTCTGCCGTGCCTGATTGTTTCCAGCTGTGTCCAATCACCTGCACCTCCCTTGTGTATTTAAGCCCTGTGAGTCTCTTGTCTCTTGTCGGGTCATTGTCTTCGGTTGTCTTCTGTCTACAGGTCTCGTCATTTTTCCTGCCATGTGAGTTTATGTCGTCGTCGTCGTCGTTGTTTTTTCAAGTCCAGGTCCCCGTCTTTTTTTTTTTCTCTCCTCCTTCTCGTTCTTTTTTATTGGTTGGAGTGATTTTGAGTTTTGTTTTCCGAACTATCAAAGTCCTTTATATTGAATACTCCTCATCTGAGTCCTCCCTCCTTGCCCACGCACCCCCCTGTTGTGACAATTGCTTTTAAAGAAGCACGTCACCATGAAATAAATGATGACAGCCAGTTAGCTTAGCTTAGCATTGAGACTTGAAACGAGGGAATCAGCTAGCGTGGCTTTTCCAAAGGAAAAGGGGCAAGGCGTAATGCTAAAATTAGCTTATATGTATGTAGCTTGTTCTGTTTTGGTTTCCAGTTAAAGTTATAGTAAGCTATAGTAATAGTTTTGAGAGAACTCTTTACCCGTAATGAGGTGATTGTCGATGGGTCTCTGATCCGTCCATCGTCGTCCTTCAGGTTGTAGCCCTCCGGACGCTTGTCTCTCTCGCTGATTTTCCACAGCTTCACCGTCTTGTCTGAAATGGATACAACACACACACACACACACACACACACACACAAAGAGAAATACAGTTAGATCGTGGCTCACTAGAGTGAATCTCTGATACAAGATGGATGCAGGGGGTTGGGCGGCCAATCTGGCAAGTATCTGGTCAGGAGCCAGCGGGAATGATGAATGGCGGCTCCTGTGTACATTCTGATGTCACTGATATCAATCTACATGTTGACGAAATTTCCAGGCAGCACGATGCGCTTTCCCAGAAAAAGCCATCTGGGCGATTTTCAGTTCTGCGGCACACAAACACCAGTTACATCCCTGTCAGAGAGAGGGGGATGGCGGCGGGGGGGCACCAGCAGTCAGGTTGTTGCCTTTATTTTTTTTATTTTTTTTAAATATCCGCTGTGAATATTGGTGTTGGAGCAGCGAGGCCATCGCCACAGGACCCTCCACCATCTGCTCCAGCCACCCCTAGCACTTCTGTAGCAGCCATGCATGAAGCCCACAATCTGCAAGGCGCCTTTCTCCCTGATGTGTGTGTCTGTTGGCGTTGGCGTGCATGTATGACGTGTGGTGGCACATGCTCTTATATTTGTGTGTGTGTGTGTGTGTGTGTGTCCCTGCTGTGGCAGCCATGCATGAAGTTCTCCATTTGAAACGCTCCTGCTGGTGGCACTTGCTCAGCCAAGCGAAACCCCAATACAGAAAAAAGACATTTTCACGTGATATGAGTGGCATCGTTCCCATCAGCGGTGTTGCTAGCCATTCCCCAAAGTGAGAAATGAATCGTGCCTTTACTTGACAATGTTATTAAGTAACAACAACATTCTGCCCATGTCTGAACACACTCTCGTGACTGATTCATGGTCTCGCTGACCCTTTTTTTTTTTCTCCCACAGCAGCTGACTGACCGTTGGTGGAGAGCAGGAAGTAGGCGGCGTTCTGCTGCGGAAGCCATTTGATCTTGTTGATCTTCTCCTCAATCTCCAAACTCTTCAGGTAGTCAAACTCTGGCTCGTGGCTCTGGAATGTGCTGTAAACGTTGTACTCCCCTCGCCGCTGGGGCTGGCTCTTACTCTGCAAGAAGGGGAAACAAAGTAAGACATTAACAATGCGGTAAACATTTTACTCGTTAAACATCAGCCTGTTAGTGTGGTCACTGTGAGTGTGTGTGTGTGTGTGTGTGCATGCTGCTGTCAGTGCAGCCCCATGAAATATTTACATTAAATCCAGTTCCAAGATTATTTATCTTTATGTCTTCTCCAATCAATGATATTTGACATTCAAAATGTACAATGCACTATCCACACATATTTCTCTGTAGTTCAGCAGTATTTGGTATTTTTGCTGGAAATGAAAATCTTTTTAGGTGCATTTAAACAATGCCCCTCTATGTGACATAAGTTCATAACCCAACAAAGCCTCTTATCTCTCAAAGAGAATGATGATGTTAGTGGTTTTTAAAAATGTACTCTAGAATGTACAGCTCAAATGAAACAATTTATTATCTACTTATCTAAAAGCAAACATTTTTACTTGAATGTTCCGAGGCTGTTAAATCCTCTTAGCAGAAGGGAAGCATAATTAGCATTGCATTGTTGGCATCTCCTACCTCCTGCTCCCTCTGGAAGACAACCACTCTGCCTCCCTTATCCCCAGTGGCCAACAGCTCCCCCGATGAGTTAAACTCAACCGTTGAGATAATGTCAGCTGCAACACAGGAAACAGAGCAGAGAGGGAGAGAAAATGTCAGTGTACATGTACACAACGCTGTCAAGGTATCAGTCAGACAGAAAGAAAGACCTTTCGGTGAGATCTGGCAGAGTGATTTCTGGAAAAAGCATGTGAGGGTAAAGGAGGGGGACACAAATCACAGAGGACTCTCCGGCACAGATACCCCAGTTTGGTGTAATATGGGTCAGGAGACGCTTCAGAATGAGTCACACTGCATGGTATCAGCTAATTCAGTCCCTCGTCTGACTCAAGTGAGCCAATTTGTGTCGTTTAATTGAACTTGTGCTTTTTAAAGGACGCTGCCGCCACAGTAACAGTGCCATTCACCGCTCTCCTCCCGGCAGCGAGACCCCATGCTGCTCAGTGACTCTCCTGCTCCTTTGTTAAAAAACATAAACCTTGAAACCATTCAAATCCTGCAGCTGATACACAGTATGTGTATACGTGTGTAGCCAACTTTTTTGAACTTTCTATGCAGTGCAGTCAAAAGGGCAACAGAAATACAGAAGTATTGATGATGTATTTGCTCCATTATACTCGATTGCCAGTATTTTTCAACGTCTCTACACAGCTCCAGTTCCTCCAAAAGTAAATCATAGACACCTCCGCTTCAGGTAGCGCTTTCTCAGCTTCTCAAAGACATACATCTGCCTGGATTTAGGAGAGGCTAATGGCGACTGTAATTATTATACTGCCTCAGGCTTTAGAGGCATAGCATAGCGCCTGTCACATTCACACACACAAACACACACACACACACACACACACACACCAGAGCAGAGTCTACCCCTCGGTTTTTACAGTGACATTAATATTACACAGAGAGAGAGAGAAAGAGATAGAGCTTTTTTTTGTTGTATCCCCCACGCCCTCTGTGGACCTGCTACTGGCGGAGCGCTGAACAGGAGAGGGGAACGTTGCCATGGAGACGGTTTCCATCTCTAGCGGCAGTCGGAGGGCTGCATGTGTGCGCGAGTGCCAATAGCTCTCAGAGTAAGTTGCTGATGCTTGCTGTAATTCAGCAGACAGAGCAGCGAGTGCTGCAATAAAATGAAACCCTGCAACTGCATCTGGGGGGGAGGGGGGGGGGAGTACGTGATGTTCAATGCAGACACACAACTTCAGACAGTAGTGTCCCTGAAGATGGGCCCATCACGCTGTGCACGGTGGGAATGACTGGGAAATAAATGTGTGTGTGTGTGTGTGTGTGTTGTCTTGTGGCGAGTGGCTGATTGGATCATCATCATGTTTGAATCTAAAAAGCGAATGAATGTTTCACAGACAAGACACACTTTGACCTAATTACATCCACACCATATACACACATGAGGCACACACTGACGCCGTAGTTATCTCTCTTTCTGTGTCTGCATGCACAGATATGTGGAGTCCCCCCACCCCCTCCCCCCCCGCCACCACCACCACTACAGCCACCACCCCACCCCACCCCCACACCGACTACAGCACACACGCTCAAAAAATAGTCATTTCCAACACCATCAAGCCACAGCCACCGATGTGAATCCAATGGAGTCAGCTTTGCAGTCAGCATTCTTGAATTGTCTCCTCTCTTTCTCTCGCTCTCTCTTTGCCCTTTGTACTTTTTTTTTTCTGTCTTCCCCCTCTCTTCTCATCATTAACCCATTAAGTCACTGAGGAGAAACAGTAATTGATGGGTGCCAGTTAACGAGTTTACACACGGATACATACTTCAATCATCTCGCTGGATGAAGAATCGGTGGGAGCCGGCGAAGCCGAAACGCAGAGCAGCGTGATGGAATGCTTCCCCAAATGACATTTTCCTCATGCTAATTTATTCAAAGTAGACATTGCAATCTAATAAACCGCAGTTACTGAGGGAACTGTGTTAAAGTGACAACGTACAGTGTCATCAGATGAACTTTCATCAAAGGACAACAAGCCCACCGGCAGGTGGGCGGGGTCTGCTTGCACCACCACCGATTCGTACTACGTGAGCAACAGCAGGTTCAAAGTGAACTGATAGTAGCAGCAGCTTGGGATATTCGGCTGATCAGATGTGTACTTACACACACACACACGTACACACACACCGCATCAGCAGACCATAACCAGATGAGGCCCATAAATCCCGTGGCCAGCCAGCCAGGTCTGACACAGACAGGTCAGCGCTTCTTGATGCATCGGAGGGATGCTCGAGATAACACACATCCATCCCCAGTAATAACACAGACAAGCCAGCTGCTGTGATGTGTGTGTGTGTGTGCGCGCAATTGTGTATACACGACTGAAATAACACAGGTTCCTGTCTGCTTCTGTTCACCCATCTGACCCTCAATAACTCCCCCTTCGGCATGCAATATAGAACCGAGGCTCAAACCCGTTGCATGGAAACATAGATATGCATTGATTCTGGAATGGAAACCGCGCACGAGGAAAGAGGCTGAAAGGCAGGGCGGGGAAACAGAGGTTATTAAATGTATTTATAGAAGCCCGTGCATGCAACATCTATCACGCATAACAGGAAGGGCGAGTAAAAGAAGGGGGAGGGGGGGGGAGGGGAGGGGAGGGGGGAGTCTGGGGAGGCAAAGAAGGAGCAGTGCGTCTCTTGAGTACAGACAACAGGAAAGACCGAAATAGGAGCAGCCCGGCTAACCTCTAGACAACACGTAATCCCGTCAACAAATAAACAAACCGAGGCTTGATCCCGTGGCATTGGAGGTTTGCGTAAGCAAGTCACGCCAAACGCCGCGTGGCTGAATGGAAAACTAGTTGCGTAAGTGCTCTGCAAATAAATGGCAGGTAGAGGGAGGGACGTGAGCAACACGGTGTCGTGCAAATGTTAGCGGCGGACATGGAGAGGAGAGGATTACAGAACTTGTGCTGCTCCGCCTGCGTCAAAGGATCAGGCCGGGGGGGGATATTTCAGGTCCATTCTCGCTTTCTATTTTAACTCGCCACCCTGGTGACTCCCCGTGATAATCAACAATATGCACTTTGTCAGGAACATGAAGGCGCACGTATCCGAAATTGGATTCACCCTTTCTCCGTGCTGAATGGGCGACTGATAACGGCTTCTATCACACCACAAACCATGTTATATCAATCGAAAGTCTGAAGAAAAAAAAAAACCCTGTTACCTACTGGTCCAGTGTCAAGCCATATGATTAAGGGTTTATTAGGCTTTAATAGCAGCACACAAAGCAACAGAGCACAATTTCAGCTCTCATCATCTTAAGAGCATGATTCTTTGTAAGATTTGGAGTGAACAAGCCAATTAACCTGGTTTCTCCAGGATCAGCCCCTTGGGAATGAGACCAAATGTCTGTGTGTGTGTCTGTGTGTGTGTGTGTGTGTGTGAGTGTGTGTGTGTAGTCTCTCTTTTGTGTGTGGGCTTGCCTTTCTGTATTGCCACACTCCAGGGAGTTTCGGGTGAAATGGGCGAGACGTGTTACTGCTCCACTTCTCACACTTCATTAACACATCAGCGCGGCGCGCATCTGACTGCGGACCCGGGACGGGACGGGACGGGACGGGGCGAAGCGAGAAGACGTGGTGAACAGCAGTGAACTGGGCGATCGATCCCTGCATGCGCTTACATGAATACCAAGTGAGGTGGTTTCAAATGCCTGGTATTTGGTATTCTCTTAGAAATTGAAGATGTAGGAGGGGGGGGATGGTGCAAGGAAGCGGGGGTGCATTGAATTATAATCCAGCACCAAAACAAAAGCTGTCTCTTCCCTCTCTCTCTGCCTGTGTTGCTTTGGTTCAATCCCTTTCATCTTGCTTGTAGTTAAGGGTGTAGTGAATCAAACATTAGATGCCTGCTGTACAGACTAAAACCAAGCATCCGCAGTGACCTTATCACCAAAGCACCAAAGAGTCCGAGAGACACTGCTTCTTCGACGCGACACAGGAATTAGCTATCAAAACTTACAAATGTCAAAGGTCAAGCAGTGCTTCCCATTTCAGGCTGCCACTGCACCCAAAGGACTCTCGTGCAGTACATCCGTCGCAGCAATAACTTAAAGCACCGAAAAGACGTCTGGAAAATAGGATATTTTTTTTGCAATTGTTCTACAGTACCAACATCGCCGGGTTTTCTTTATTAAAATCTCATTAAATTTTCATGGAGCTGCAGACTTAATAAGAAGCTAATCAGGGGATGAAAGCAGCTGCTGAATAAAGAGGGCGACTCGCCCCAACTTCACAGCTTGCCATTAAGCACCCCGACACCCCCAACCCTACCCCCATACACGGGGGCATTATCTTTCTTGCGCTATATGTGCCGTGGCGGGGTTCGGCGTTTTGAGTGTTTCGCAGTGAATAATGGATGGGACCTGGGGGTATGCTGGGCTAAATCTTTTTATGCCGGGGTCCTAAAGTGTGGCCCCAGGCCGTTTGCCTTGGCACAGGCAACCATAGGCTCCGCTCTCTTCAGCAGCTGCAGTAAAGGCTGTGAGCTCTATGTTACGCGACTGCATCAGTATTCAGGGGGGTTTAGAGGGGTCACATCACACACGAGCTTGTACTCGCATCAAACAGACATAGAAGCAGTGAGAGAAAATGAGAGAAAAGGGGGGGAAGGGGAGAGAAGGTGGAAGAGATTACATGTCCTACCAATAGATCTTTAGGCCATTGTTCCGGTAGCTAAATTGTAAAGGACCAGAAATCAATACCAAAGGAGACATTAGGTTGGGTCCTGCCTCACAGCGAGGAAGCTATTTACATCGCTACACCCCAAGTGGCGTTGTGCTGTTTGACAATTTCATCCATTAAAGGAACATCCAGGGTGCAGATTATGAAAATTAGCTGAGATGCATGTTGTAGCAGCGTAACGGTCCATTGACTCAACACACGCTGATACACAAAACTGCAATGAGACACACACTATTCATTGTTTCCACCATTAGCAATTTGTCATCTGCAGGCTGTTGGCGTATACAAATCCAACTGTAATGACATTTTCCTTCATCTACAACAGTGATGCATCTGGAAATGTTTGAGAATACTTTTTTTTCCTCCAACTATGGATGAACAGCACAGCTTTACTCGCAGTGTCAAAGTCGATGTAGCTGCTCACAGACCAACTCGGGTGTGGGATTGGTGCAAACCAAAGGTTACCCCGAGTGACATCATTACAATGTGACATCATTAAAGTGTCCTGCTGTTATGGGCAAGCCCGGCCCGAGGGAAATCCCTACCACCGCCGCCTCGGGGGCCAGCGTGTGTATGCAAGTGTGTGTGTGCGTGTGTGTGTGTGTGTGTGGTCGGAAAGAACCGGGGCCTTATGGAGCACTTTGGTGAATTTATGAGGACACACTGGGACGTAGGACCTTTGACTTTAGACTGACTTCATACCACTTTGGGAGACAGGAAGCGAGTGTGAATGGGCTCTCACACACACACACACACACACACACACACACTCATGCATGAGGTGAGGTGTGGCTGAAACGTAAATTACCGCAATAAAAAAATAACAAAAGTAGATGTTCCTTGTTCGAAAAAGCGCAGATGGGCCGCAGACCAGACAGTCCTTTGCTTTTAAGAGCCACTGTTTTTACGCCCTTGCTAACTCTCAGACGCTTTCTCCTTGAATGTGTGAGAGAGCGACACAGAGAGACGGGAGGAAGCTGGCAGAGGAAGATCCCCTCCTGTTATTCATCTCAGCACACACATCAAACAAAGCTATCCATCACACCCAAACCCCCCCCCCCCCCCCCCCCCACTTCACTTCTGTGTGTATAGCAGTGACAGGAAATCATCTGAGCAGGAGCGGAGCAAATGATGGGACTCTCCCATATTTAAATTAAGAAAGAAAAAAACGGTGAGGAAAGCAGCTGGATGTGAAAATAAGACTTTGTCTCTCCTCCAACATGCAGTTGCATCAGTAACCTCAGATTTATGACAGTGTTGTTGGTAAATCAATGTATAAACGGATTTATCAGCTTGTGAGACAGAGGTGAAGCCGAGGTAACTATTTAGCATCAATTAGTTGGTAAAAGGGCTGATGGTCAATGAGGAGGATGCACACACAGGAAAAAAAGCTATTGTTCAAAGCTCCAGTTATAAGCCTGTAGATGGAGACTGTTTCTTCAAATTAGGGCACCTTCTCCGTCTAATTATTTCAACAAGTGAAAACACATCTCTTTCATCAATGCATCATTTCGATCTGATCACATGTAGCCAGTAGACCCCTAAGCAGCAGGACGTTTTAATCGAATCGCTTCTCATTGCTCACACAGATTAAAGTCATGATTCCCCTCGGTCAGGATTGTCCACTTAAAATAGCAGGCATGACGAGAAGCCACCTCATCAGCTCCTGCTTTGACACCACATGCTATTACAAGCACATGACCGGAATATTCCTGTAACACTCCCATATCCGATTAGTGTTTCTGAGGTGATTAAATGTGCATTTATGCACTTTTTATGCAAAATCGTAGCTATTTATAATCTATTTAATATATAATTTGTTGGATCACCCCAGCCATTTGTCTGGCCCTATATCATATTTTCTCAATAGTATTTTTATCGGAGTCCTTTCATCTTCCTTTGCCTTATTTTTGCTGCATATTGGCATCCCTCTGCATGGCTGCACACTCGGGTATTCCTGTATATGCTTTGTAAAAGAGCTTAAAACGTGTCTCTCCTCCCGTGCCCAACACCACCTGATTAAATACCTTCGGTTGCATAGTTGTGGTCACGAAGGAAGCTGTTGTTGATTTTCCGGGTGTCACTCTCCTCCTCCATTGATAAATCGGCTCGTTCGGGATCCTGAAAGCGGCAGATCTGCTCCCATCCTGCCCGGTAGCGTCAGCAGGCGGGCTGTAGGACCAGCGGGGGGGCTGTCATGGCTCCAGATCTCCGGTGTAACCAACACAGTCACAATCAAATACCTGCGATGATGATGATGATGATGATGATGGTGCTGGTGATGATGATGATGAACGGGCAGGTCCTGTCCGCACCTCAGGGCGCATCCAACTGGCCACCGTCCGCGACGCAGTGACAGTGATTCCAACAGAGGATTGTATACTCTAATAAAGGTAGCACATTTGGGTATCTTTCTTCAGATATATACGAATCACCCCAAAATATTAAAAAAAAACTATGCTGATTTTCCCAACATGGCTGGTCAAAGAGAAAAATAAATGTCCTGAAGGTGGCTAAACCCACAGCAGCAGCAGCGCACTTCGCAAATCTCTATTGGAGGATTTGAGTTTAGGAAGGCTAGATTTGCCCCCTCCCAGTGCCAGCGGGGCGGGCGGGATTATGCGTCAACAAGCTTGCTCGGATCCCTTCACTACTTCCACGTGAGCCTCTCCGCGCCGCGCATCATCCCCGGGGTAGCACCGTCTCCGTCTCCGTCTCCAGACGCGCTCTCCCCCATTCATTCACCGGCGTGGTGTGATCCCCGGCAGCTCAGCTGACTCCGTGTGCGCAGAGCAGAGCTGTACTTTAGTTACCCGCTCTGTGCCGCTGCGCTTCGGTAGAGGAGGGCCCCTCCCATGCTGCCCGGTGGCTGGCTCTTTAAAAAAAAAAAAAAAAAACACCAGCAGCAAATGTGACGCTCTCTCTCTCTCGAACCACAGACCGAGAGGAAGAGTTCATAGTCTGCTCGCTCACAGCTTGATTACCACCTGCGTGTCAAGTCGGGCATGCTTCTCTCTGGCCTGGTATCGGTTTGCCTCCAAAGCCAGATAGATGCTGCATCACCATCCCTCCATCCTGCTGCAGAGGCATCTCCGTACACCCTCACGGCAGATGGAGCACTTGGGCCCACCCTGTGCAAAGAGCCGCCTGCTCAGGGAGAACGAGTGCAACGGAGGCCGTTCATGAAAGGTGTGTCACTGGAAGCGAAAGCGCGGACGCGCTGCTGCCCACGGCGGCACGGGGGAAGTTCAGATTCAGAGAGGCACACACAAAGGAGGGAGGCGACGAGGATGAGTTGTGCAAGGGAGAAGACTGTGAGCAACAAAGAGGGATCGAAATGAGGGCAGAAGAAAATGAGAAATCCCAGACGCTGATTAATTAGATTAGCAGGTCCGCCGTCTGCGCCTCTTACTGGAAAGATCTCCTTTCCATGCTGTTTTTAATAACCGCACACAGAATAAGCCTTCTACTGGTCAGACCGGGAGCTTTGATGAGTGTGTGTGTGTGTGTGTGTGTGTGTGTGTGTGCGATTGTGTGTGTGATTGTGTGTTGCATCCGGGCCCTTATCTACTCACTTTACCCTAAATCGCTTAAGGTCCACACAGGGACAGGGTATCTCCCCTGCACGAGCCCCAACACACACACACTCACACACACACACACACACTCACACGCGTACACAGCAGTGGAAATAAAGAGATTGTGGAGCTCCCTCTCCTAAATGCATTAGCGCTCTAATCCATGAGACCATTTGCACATGCAGTCCTCTGCTCCTGTACTAATGGGTCTCTGGCTGTGAAGGCGGAAGGCGGCTTGTAGGCAAAAAACCGGTCCTTCCTGCCATTTTACACCCCATCACCCTCTAACCTTCATCTGCATTGGAACACAGTACGGGGCGTTATCCATTCAGCGGGATAATGAAGGTCGCTCGAGCACCTGCGAGGCCCTGGGATTCACATGGCTTCCTATCTGCCGGGACATCCTGCCATCCTTGACCCTCTCCGATTTGACCGAGTGGTCAGCGGCGGTTCCGATCTCTATTTAATATTTTAACAGGCTTTACACGGAGATGTTCACCTTTGTCCGATTACGTTGGGAGGCCAGGGGGGGGGGGAAATATGAGGCGGGGCGGCAGAAAGAGGAAGGGTTGGGGTGGCAACTAAAAGGCACCGCGATATTTGACTGTATAATGAGAAAAGACGAAAGTGGAAAATGCTGCTGGGAGCCACAGCCTGGGATCAATCACGGCCCCCCCCTCCCCCCTCCCTGCCTCTTGCCTATTCCCAGTGCACATATAGCAAGCTCTTTGCCCCGTAACACTCCTCGCTCCTCTCTGTCCTGCCGAGTAAAAGTGTGACCACACCTGGTTCATACACTTAAGGAAGGCATCTCAGAGCAACAACCATGACGGGAAAAATCATTTACTCTCGAATCAATTCACGTGACCCGATAAGTGAGTGGACACGGTCTGAGACGCTTCCCTCCAAAGGCCTCACGTTTCTGCACCCGGAGGGGCTCGTTTAATGTAACTTTCTCTCCCGCTCAGTCACTTCTGCTCCTCTGACCACGTCCCTTCTCTTAATCGATACGCCCCCCATCCACCGCTCCGGTGGCTATAGGAGACCAGTCACGGCGCGTCGACAGCCCAGCTGCTGTGTGTCAGGTTTGGAAATGCTCCGGGGGGGGGGGGAGGCCTCCGGAATTGGAGAGCGTGTCCTCAATTCTCCTCGATCGTATGGACAAAGTGGGTTAAATTAGGCTCTAGCAGCCCAAACATAGGGACACGATCACATGGCAATGATATTTTAGTCACGCCCAATTGCTTTGCTTGATGTGTGGTAATTGCTTGACCCGGCAGCAAAGACGCCGTCTGCATACCAAGCAGCATACATGCACTCACATGTGTATGTGTATGATTTGCCGTCAGAGTACTAGATTGCAGTCATTGGCTGTATCAACACCTGGAAAATCTTCTGTGTGAGTAGGTCAAAAAATGATTGGCAGTTAATGTGCGTAACCTCTGCGGAGCAGGAAGGATGGTGTACAATATCATGGCAATCCATTCAATAGTCCCTTGATATTCAGTCCGGACAAACGTGGTGGATTGACAAGGGAACAAATATTGCCAATCATTCAGCGGCAAACATAAATAAATGATCCATGTTGTCATGAATGAGTATTCCAGCCAAGTGATATACCCGCAATGCTTAATAAAGAGATCAGAAGCAATAGGTGCCACACAAATCTCTGACAGCAGATACATTTATAATATATTATGTCAGTAGTGGAATACACAACTCCATGAGAGGAATGAAAAGATGACATTTTACTGCACAATGGGGTTTCATCAAGAAAAAGGGGGGCACTCTGTCTTCAGATTCAACCTAAGGCTGTCTTTAGCTTCCTTTTTTGTCATTAATGTCTCACTCTGGCACGACATATATTGCTACTTTCAGGGCAGTTTAGACGACTCCTACATGCAGCGAAATGTGATTTGTGGTCTATAATAGCACATCTCAACTCAACAGTGTTGGGGCTTTTAAAAATTCACTTTCTTGTTTGCTGGACAAGGATGGATGAAATCACTCTGTCAAAAATAAAGGCTATTTTGGGGCTGAGCTGACTTAATATGACATCCCTCAGTGACAAGCTAACTGAGCTATAAAAGTCATCCTGGTTATAATTTCCACTGCCTGTCCGCAGCTTTTAGATCTCCTCAGTTATTTAACAAATAAGGTTCCTTCGCGAGGATGAGATTCTCATTTCAAACACGCATTGCCTTACATTAGCCATGCAACCTACCGTGGTTATAAGTGGAGCTAAACACATGGGGGGGGGGGGGGGGGGGGGGTAATAGGATTGCCCTGGCCATCCATCTGTCAGGGGACAGAGCAGCAGCAAACCCCCGAAGATGCAGCACCCTGGCCTGGATACACCTGCTTAGTCTGCCCTTTCTATTGCACTCTCCTCTCTGGAGATATTCATTCAGTAATAAAAACTCAACCTCTGTGAGAGTAAAACACATCCATCCGAGTGTGTAAATGCCATACGGAGTGAGTAAAATGCTGAAAAGAACAAGTGTTCTGTTTAAGACCTTCTGGCTTTAAATATGATCAAATGCAGCTTCGGTCCTCGTAGTGGAGTGCAGATGGAGATGCGTGGCCGTGGCTGGTGAATGAGGAGAGCAGGAAGCAGATATGAGGGTGGGGGAGGAACACAGAGGAGCGGGGAGGGTTCTGCGGAAGGGTAAGGAGAGAAAGATAAAAAAAAAAGCCCAGAGGCTGTCCCCAAAATCAGCGGGCTTTACTCTTATTGTCATTCCAATTACATCAGGAAGAGACTAATGCTCCATTGCTCTGAGACTCCAGACCAGCAGGATTGGATTCATTCTGTTTCCCCCCGACTCTCCTTTCCCCTCCCCCAGCCGTCCCCCTCTCTCTCACTCCCATGATAATTAATTAATTGAAAAGAATGTGTGTACAATGATTAGCTCAGGACGACGCTTTTCGGATGAACATTAATCAACTGAAATGATTTCTCTTGCAGCAACACAGTTATTTTATTAAGTACTGACACACCTCGAGGGTGCACAGATGGAGACATGAGCCCATGGAAGTCTAAGCAGGTGCCCTATAAAAAAAAAAAACACACCGTGTTAATATTAGAAGCAGTAAAGCATCGGAGACATTAGCATAAAGGTGAAGAAGTCTGCACACATTGCAGATTTAGATTCATTTAGCAAATATACAGTCTAGATCTGCTGAGAGGAAATGATGCCACTTAACAGAAAATCACTGTATTGTACCTCCCCGGTTGCTAGGAAACTGCAATTGAATTGGCATTGCAATGCAGCACAACAGCTGTCTACATAAATTGGACAATTAAGATCTTAAAATGTCATTATTTTGGTCATATTCATCTCAATAAAGGTTCAAGCGCGTCCCGACACGTTTTCGACCAGTTGGGTTAATGTGCCGAACATGCGGACAGCATGTTCGGAGTAAAGCTGGTTCTAATTTGGGAAATGATCAGTAATGCATTAAGGGTGGGGATACTGAAATATGACAAAGCACGGCATCGTCCCTGCTGCTTGAAAAGATCGGATGGACACTGTGTGTGTTGTTAAGTGTGCCATGTTTGTCCTAGAGCACTTTTCTCTCCGAGAACAGATGAAAGACCGGCAGGAAGAAAGTAGGTTAAGCAGGTTAGTGAGCGACTACAAAGCCACCTCCCCATACATGACCAGGGATCCATGCACAGCTTATGCTCAGGGCCGCTGAAGAGGCTCCTCACTGAGCTGCCACTGAGGCAAACACTAAATGGGTTAAAGAGAAAATCCTCCCCCAAAATGTTTTTTCATATTTTATAATATAGCACATTTCCATTTGAACTGCCTCATAGACTAAAAAGGCAGTTAAAAATGATGGGAAATTGCTTTTAATGTTACCCATAAGGATCCTCGTGAGCTTTACGATCATAGAAATAATCAGTTCAAATTTGATGCTGGGCGAGACGCGACATTTTCTTTGTTTGATTGTAAGATAATAATGAGTATTTGAACACCAGAAATTCTACATTTTGATTGAATTTCTCAGTTGTATTTTTTTGTGTTTTGTAGCTACATGACACAATTTTAGATTGAAGAATTAAAAATTCTAAAATCTGCAAATTTATTGCATCTTGAGCCAAATGCTAAAGCCAACATGCTAAAATGCTTGCAATCAAATTATAACGTGCCGATGTTTTAACAAAAAACATGTTTGCATGTCAACATTTACTAATTAGCACACATTAGTGAGCTAGTGCGATGGACACGTTGATTTGAAGGTTTTTTGGTAAATAGACCATGACCATGGGTTTTGAATACCATTCAATACACAATGTAAATATTGAACAGTAGTCAAATATATTTAAATGACCTTGTTCTCTGCCACCCATAAGCTCTAGCTAAATTCACAAGGTAGATGTATTCAACGAGGGTGAATGGGGCCAATATGAACAGCAGCAGTGTGTCCCCTGCGTGCGGCGTGCCAGAGGGAGTTCAGCCATGTTCCAACCAGCCCCATGTGACCACAGAACATGACGGCTGGGAACCTCGGCTCAAGACCGCCATACACACGCAATTAAACACCAACGCACGGCAGCTTTATTACAATAGTCCTCATCCGCACTCACTCGGTCAACAACAAAGATAAACACATGCATGCGTGTCACACTTAGAGGCTGTAATCTCCAGGAAAATCCCATTTGGCAGAGCAGCTGCCAGCGTGGATCACAGATAGACTGTTGTCGTGGTGCCCACGGGGTGGCAAGCTGTCCATCCGCGCTATTCAACTAGACACACACAGACATTTGAAGAGGAGCTTAAGGTGGGACCGGGGCCCTACCACTGGGAGGATAAATTCATGCAACTCGTTTTAATAGGAACATGTTGCCCAGACAGTTTCTCATTTGAACAGGGCTTGATTTTTTATTGCTCAATGTATTGATCTGGCATGAGGGATCGCTGTTGCAAAGTAGCCTCAGGGACCCGCCATATTTAACATGTGTGAGGGAGACGGCGGGGTGGTTTTTCAAATCCATGTATTTATAGTGCTGTGTTGAAGCTGTCAAACACACTTTGTGAGATTATACACAGGTGATATACAACAAGAAATAACAAGCACTACAAAGTGATGGTGAGATCTAAAGTCTTCTGCTACAATCTACATTCTGAAGTATGAAGATGTGGAGTTTATGTACCCATTGAGTACCAGTCAAAGGTTCTGACAAACCTTCTCATTCAATTCAATAGAAACAAATAGAAACAATACCTTTAAAGGGTAAAGGAAATTGAGCATATTGACATGAACAACTTCACTTTAGCATTAAAAGGGGTGATCTTAGAGCACCATCATCTGGCAAAACGGGATATTACATCTTTAAACCTGCATATTGTGATACATTGTGATCAATGTACTACGATGCATGAAAAACAATTGTTAGTTGGGATTAGATTAAAAGTACATTTAAGGGTGAGACATATTTGAAAACTCCAGAGAATAAATCAATCAAATCAATGCACTCCAACCACTCCGGACTTTTGAGGCAGATACCACTGTGTAAAACCCTTGTAACCTTTTCTTTGCCCTTTCCTCTCTAAAACCTTAAAGGGCTTCAACTAGATCTATCAAATTTACAAACAAATATCATCTGTAAAATAGTGTCTGATTTCAGTTTTGTGGTCGGTCTCTAATGGAAAGCTCTCAAAAATAAACCATTGTGTGTGTGTGTGTGTGTGTGTGTGTGTGTGTGTGTGTGTGTTTGTGTATGTGTAGGGACAAGGCTTAGTTCACGTTTCAATCAATACAGGACGTGGTTTATTCTGCATCCCCAGTCAACCGTTAGCCATTACATCACACATGAAGAACGGCCATGTTTATGTAAACTAAAACAACTCCTTTCCGTGGTTTAGTGTGTGTGTGTCCTGAGGTGAGCATTGCAGATGTGCTCTCCCTGCATGTGATGTGACAGCATCGATATGGGGATCCATATTTGGTCCTCCCCTGGCCTAAGACACCAAGCAGAACTAATTACACTGGCAACAGCCCGCCAGCTGGGGGGGGGGGCCTGCAAGAGAACGCTGAGCTGAACCATCTATGGGAGCCAAGCCACGTAATACGAATACGACTTGCAGACGTATGACGTCATACATCCGGGCAAAAGAGCGAGCAGGGGGACACGTGTACGTTTCCGACGGCGTCTCCTCAGACGGACGAGCCAGTGAAGCAGCCAGAAAAAAAACGAGGGCTGAGGCGGGCGAGCCGCGCTGGGAGTTACGCACTACAGACACGCTTCGGTGATCTTACAGGGAGCAAGCAGCAGACAGGGAGGATGTTCCTTCATGAGCCAACAGCCATTTCCACTTTGCCGAGCCGCTCCCCGAGTCCAGCTCCTGGAAACCACGCCGCGGCACTTCATAGTGACAGCTTTTTCATCGCAAATGACAAAATGAACCACGTTCCTTTTCTGCCTGCTGCCTAGTCATTCGTTGTTATTACTCCCCATCCGAATGTGGAATAGAACCACTAGACGGACTGAATTGGGATGTGACACACATGCACATGCACAGACACACGGAACTCTCCCAGTGAATGGTTTAAGTTTGGGGTAAACAGTAAACAGCCTCTGTGCCAGGACAGCTTGGCCTCGCTGCACACCGTCAATATCAATGGCATCAGGATACAAAGTATCGCTATGGAAACCCCGGAGGCTCTGTCCCTGTCCCACACCCCTCTGTACTACCGGAAGACTCAGGGGGATCCAACTGGGGTAAAGAACCAGAGAGTGAAGGTAAGAACAATCTAAAAGGAAAGGAAGCAGGTAGTGAATGAGGGTCAGAAAGATGAAGAGGGAGGGGGGGGGGGGGGAGAAGGGTGAGCCAAAAACGTGCAGGGAGGCAAAGAGTTTGCTGGTAGGATGTGGAGTTCAGCAGCATTTTGTCAGTTGGCGCCGGTTAGGGTCCAGAGTCGAGAGCTTGGTATGGAAACAGGCGAAGCAGTGTGCCACAGCCAAGCCCGACATTCAACTGGCGGAAAAGAGCTCCTTTCCCCTACAAATCTGCACTCTCATCTTCTCCCCCCCCCCCCCCCCCCCCCACCCCGTGCATCCATCCCACCATCCATCACGCTCTCTATTCCACCGCCTGACCGCCTCTCTTAGAGACAGCAACACTCTCAAACAGGCCAGATGGGCTCAATGAAAATACAAGGGTATTGATGTACAAGTTTGATCAAAACCTGCTTAGCCTAAGCTCACTCTGTGCAGGCCTTGTATGAGTCAATATGTACAGGTTAGTACAAACTATAGAAATAGTCCCCCCGTATGTCCTTTCCGAGCAATTTATTGGCTGCTGGTGGGAAACCAAATTCAGGCTCAGCTTTGCACTCTGTCACACACCAGGCCTCTGTATGCGTTTTCTGGTATTGGGTCACAAAGTCATTTGGTCAGATCAATGGGAGCTAATCACTGAGGGCCGAGGTTGAGAACAGACTGAACAGAGTACATGTTCTATAACAGAATGGAAACAAAACATCACTTCATTTCCGAGTAGGGCCGTTGGAGGAAAGTTAATGGCAGGTTATTCTTTTACTGAGTGACCATTTTTCCTCGGCCTTCAGTATCCAATCACACTCGGGTTATTTTGTAACTGTTTTTGTAACCTGGGTTTTTCAAGTGAGAATTACATGTAACTCTTTATCTAGGTTAAGAAAAGGGCGCCCAGACATTGTTGACCAACATTGATTATTAGATTTATTAAGACTATCTATGTAATCAAAAAGGACAAAATCACTTCTTTTTCTTTTTGATTCCTTTGCCTCTGACTTGAATTAGAACAGGCGTCTCTGTGCCTGGAGCCCTGCCTGTAAATGTGTCACGTACTGATCCCACGTCTGCATCATCCCACTGGAGAAAAGGGATGTTTACAATATCAGTGGTGGGATTTCTGGTTCGCGGGGCTCCTCACGCGGGCTTGATGGTTTTCATTACATACTTTTAAAATTCTTGTGTGAATTGTTTACAGGCATGGGCCTGAATTATAAACTAAGAAGATTTCACTTCAATCCTATGGAAACATGGAACATGAATTGGTTATGGATAAGATTAGTATCCAATCAATTATGAGGACACAACTTGTTTCCCTCATAAAATGAGTTGACTGGCTGCAGTACACACATGGTGCTGATGTGTGGATCAGGTCTGCTGGGGGGGGAGCTGTCTGAAGGGGGGAGGAACTTGTCTTACAGTCCCAGTCTATACATATGTGAGAGCTGCTTACTACCTGCAGCAGAACCAAGCAATGGTTTGTCCGAGTGAGCATGTGAGTTTCCCTGCTTTCAGACATATATGTGTTTGCACTACTTAGACTCCTTGAGTCAAAATGATTGTGCGTTGTGTTCATTTTTGTTAAGTTCCGGGCTAGCAAGATATTTGCTCCCTATGTGTTAAATGTATTGGTGCATTGGTGATGATACATATTCTCTTTTTGGATACTAAACTGTATTGATTGTGCCAGCTTCACCTATCTATGCCTATGATACATAAATGCATACTAAAAAAAACACAGTTGCAAACATGGAAACAACATGTTTTTTTCATTGTGAGGGACCATGAATGTCTATACCATACATCATAGTAGACAGGACCAGAGTAAATTGTCTAGTAAGGTTCACACAAGATAACTTCCACCAGAGGCTCACCGTTTGAATCGGTATAAATGTTCTATATATCACAAAAACTGTGACTAAATATAAAAAGACGGGGCGGACAGAGACATGGTTTGCTGATTCATGACTCATCATGTGCCATTCAGAGTCGTCCTATGCCCTGTGTGCGCAGGGGGGCGAAGGGGCGTCAGAGACAGACTGGTACTTGATGTACTGATGCTGCTTCGTACAGTAGCATTAGGCCACATTCTTTATCCAGTCAGATACTTGACGTATAAAACACCATGTAGACAGTAAAGTCTTCACTAGAGGATGCCACTGTACTCTACCCATGATGCTGATGGCACCGCAACAAACGCCACATAAACAGCTTTCTGTCTTTAGCCATCTTTTCTCCAGACTGTTTGGGTTTGATCCCTGCTCCTTATCGACCCCGTTTCTCAGGTCAAACAGGCCTGTGACGACTCTGCAAAAGTAGACGGCTATTTTTAGAGGGGTATTGAAAAACTCGCGCCTAAGGCAAGACCTAATTGGATCACACCCATTGCCCCTTTGGATATGGTGGTGCTTCTACAGGCAGCTGAGATAAAGACCCCAGAAGATCAATTTCTCCACTACCATGGTGGCACATATGCTTCTGTGCGCTGCTCTTGTTCTTGATCAGGAACCTCCTGCATCATTTCCCCAACTGGGACCTGCTCAGTAAAAACAATAGTTCGCACTTATGCTGAGAAGATAATAATTTATTCTCACACAAAAAGACCGTAGTGGGATTCCTTTTTTAGCTTTTACTTTGCCATGGAATATGGATAGCAAATATTATTTAAATATATTTAGCTGTGTAGGCAGACTGACTGTGTAGTTAGTGTATCATAACTATGTTATTAGTATTTTATCAGTAATAAAAGATCAACCTCACACTAATTTGTAATGCATTTATTTTCCTAAATAAAAAGGCCAAAACTGTCACGGTTTGGGTTCATGTCTTGTTTTATTTTGTAGTTTCGTGTCTCTCGTGTCCCTGGGGTAACTTCACTTCCTGCCTTGTCCTGTCTTCCCCTGTGATTGTGTGCAGTGTCCATGATTGTTTCCACCTGTGTCCAAGCACCTGCACCTCCCCTGTGTATTTAAGCCCTGTGTGTCTTGTATCCCTTGTCGTGTCATTATTTGCCTGTGTGCAGGTCCCTGGTCCCTGGTCCCTGGTCCCTGGTCCCTGGTCCCTAGTCCCTGGTTGGTGTTTTTGCCACTTTTTGGATTTATTAAAGAACTCTTTTTGCCTGAAACTCTACGCTTGAGTCCTGACTGCACCAGCCGTATGACAAAAACTTCAATTGAAAATTCGAAATATGTGGGGCAACTCTGTATTATGCTCATCGGTACATTTAAATACACTGGCAATGCATACTGATTAACTTAATACACCGTTACTTTTTTTTTAATATTGCTTTATTTCAAATATGTAAAGTTGCTGTCATTTTTTTAATCTCCAACAGCATTTTTGCTTCTGTATATCCACTCCACTGCTGCTTCAGAAACTCATTAAAGCTTCCCTCAAATTCCCTCAATGAGACGGCTGAGAGAAAAGCGAGAAAGGCTTTATATAGTACTTGTTATACTTTAGACTGAATTAGTCTAATTCGGATCATTTAGGTTTTATATGAAAAGAAAAAGAACAGATCAAAAAGGACAAAAAAAAGTGCTAAAACCATCGTTTCTCTAAAGAAATAGGTTGGTTCACCACATCTAAGAATTCATCACATTTGAAACCATCCGTCAGTTTTAAATTCCCGTGTTACATAATTTTTTTAGAGGCAATTAATACAAGATGCAGTTCAGCGTTTAGTGAACCAATGAAAACCTGTCTCACTCATTCCATCAGGATCCTTTAAGAAAACTGCAGAAACAGATAGAGAGAGAGAGGCCATCCTGATCTATGTACATATATATATATATATATATATGTACACACACCCCAATCCCAATAGAAGCCCCTGTCTCTGTGCTGCAGCCTGCCAGCACGAGCAAACACCCAGCAGTGCAGCTCGATAAGGAGCCTCTTTGTCTGCCTCCACAGCTCCCGACAGGAGTAGTCGATGGGAGTACGAGGCCAGGGGGCTCGAACAATGACGCTTACCGTAGAGTTACTGTCCCCGAGTGCAACGGTTGCAGTTGTGCTAACGTATCGTGAAACGCTAGAGGAGTGAATGAGACTCGCGTCACTGTGCTAGTGTAACGGCACACTGTTTTCCCGGGAGGCTGTGTAGAGGCAGTCTCAGTGATCACGTACAGTGAGTCTTCCCTTGTTTTCCGTGTGCACCTACTGTGGAGACATAGCAGGACGTGTTTTGAGGTAAAAGTGAGCTGTCCGGTCTGTTTTGGTGTTTTTGGTCTCACGGTGTAAGAGGACGCCGGCTTCTCTCGCCCTGAGCTCCAACTAGTGTGGTTCAAAGGACACCTTTTAGCCTGTTTTGCGGCATGCCGTTTCCCCAAACGTACATCTGCTTTAATGTTGACGCACTTCCCTACAGGTGGCCATTTGTTTCCTTTCCTTTCATGTCAGTACAATTTTTGCTTGGCAAAGAGGAAATGTAATTCACCCACACGCACAACATGAACATTCTTTGTGACACCATTGTCATGTGGTAAAACCGCTGAATGAAGGGAGAGTAGCAAAACTGCTGAGGACATTTCCCCTATATCCTTAGTTTGACCTTAACCACACTGATGTAAAGAAGCTAGGCTAAACTTAACCACCTCTAACCATAAGTCTGTACACAGCCGTGTCTAATCTGACCCTTAACCGTGTGACTAGACGTGCCCGTTTACACATCCGGTAAAAATTGCCCACGAATACCACAACAAACAGAACTGGACTGATGATGTCCACACCAGTTTACCAGCTTTCAAACCATTAGCTGCATTGCGTGGCTTAGCTTATGTGAAAGTATGCCTAACAACCATTGTGCTACAAAAGTTTTTTTTTTTTTTTAGAAATGTATAAATACATTTTAAAAAACAAGAAACAAAGCCATTTCTGTTTTGTCATGCTAATTTTTGAAGGAAACTCCTTTTGTTTTTCAACTACACCACAAGCTCTGCAGCATTCGTCCTGCGGCATGTAGGCATGAAAGGGTTTCGCCCGAGGGGCCTTCAGCTGAGCAGATGTTTGTGCCCAAGATGTTTTCCACTTTGGAGAGGCAAATCTACAAAACTTCCATGGCTCCGGAGACGCTTTCAAAAGTCTGAGGGAATAGCCCGAGTGATGACTCCTACACTTGGGTGGAAAAAAAAAAAAAAAACATTCAGTTTCCTTACGAGAAATATATTGTTTTTTGGGAGCTTGTCTCATACTACAGATGAAAAGTCAGAATGTCTATGCATCTGCTGCTTCATTTTAATAACCCCTCTCTTTGCAAGTCTGGGTCTTGCTGACGACTTCCCACTCTGTCTCTTTGGTATACTTTTAGCACCCTTTTTGCTCAGTGTTTTCCCCTCTTTATACCCTGTGCAAAGAAAAGCTGACCACACTGGAACAGAAGAGTCACGTGTACGAGTGTATGTAGGGTGTTTGTCCCCCGGGGGGGGGGGATGTGAGAACGGGACGACTGGGAGGAGTGTGTTGTGAGCGGTGAAGTTAGTGCCTGTCAGGATAACAACAACCCAGCAGGATGTATGATAACTGTGCACATACACACCAGCATGGGCTGTGGTCCTCTCACTCAACTCAATGTCATGCTTTGACTAAATGGCGACAGAAGTCCCCCTCAGGCGCTGCCAATGCAAGCCCACCGCTCTAATAAATAATGCAGCCGGAGAAAACTGCAAAAGGCCAAGACATGCACACAACTATAGCGCTTAATCAGATCCATTCACGGCAAAGAGCTGCTTTTGCTTGTCACGCTCAAATAACGTATGGCAGAGTTGCCCTCAGAAGCTGAAGGAAGAGGAAAAGAGGACGACGGGGAAGCTGAGGCAGGACCGTCTTTGTTGATTGATGGCAGCGTGAGATGTGTCGAGGTGTCAGTTGGGGAGCCATATTTTCTGCCTGACAGCAAAGGGGAGACACACACATACAACCCCACCCCATCAGAAACCTTTAAGACTCAATCCATCACGCCGGAGCTGACAGATCAATGTGAAATAAAGTGTGGGGGGGGGAGGGAAAAAAACATTCAGACTCAAACTTACACAGGATCCCATTCACACAAACACACACACACACACACACACACACACATGAAAAAGCACAGGCAGCGAAATGTCTGCGTATCCCTCAGAGAGAAGCCCGGGTGGATCCGCCTGATGCCGGCACATCGCTCTCAACAATGGTCCAGATAATCCAAGAGAACACACACATGCGATATGGTCCAACACGGAGCTTATATAAAATGTTTCCCACTAACATTGTAACTGCATACTCATCTTCCCTGGGGGGGGCGGGGGGCTCGGCTCAGCTGGGCCAGAAATGAATGCCGAGAAGAGGAGGAGGCCACATGTGAGCAAAAACAAAGGGGCGTACAGAGAATCCTCCAAAAGGACCCAGGACTTTAAACTTTGTTTTTCAGACACATACACAAGCATCTTTTTTACACATCACACCTCCAAGGTCACCCGCAGTGCCATCACACCTGGTCGGCCCTCCAGCACATGAGATTCATCGCCTCTCACTCACCTTCTTGGTTTTACTGTTTGGAATTCCTCCGCGCAGCATCACAGGATCGTGTATCCATGTTTACTGATGGATCACTTCCTCTATTAAACCACTCCCTGTCTCAGGCAGAAGGAAGGAGAGTCCAAGGAAAGGGGCGAGGAATGCGGTGGGGGAAGATTGTGTTTGCTGACCTTTTTGACTTAGACTGTCATATCTCGACATTTGATTTGGAAAAGAATCTTTGAAAAAGGAATACATGCAAGAAAAAGTGTGGCGTGTATTCATCGTTCAAATAACACACTTTACCAAAGCATTAGGAGCTGTTGACGTGGGAAAGAAAGTGAACAAGACCTATAAACATGATATGGCTTGAGCGTAAGTACTATTAATAATCTATATATATTAAACAGAGCTGTGTTTGCTCAAGTTCTCCAGAGCTTTCCATCACATCTCACTTTCTTTCTCTCTGAACAGCAATGGCTCAGTTGTCATGGAGACAATGTTTTGAGTTAGAGGATATTTAGCTTTTGTTACGAGGATACCACGTGATCGTGACAATTTGTCCCAAGCAACTTAACAAACTGGACTATTTTCTTCAATATATTACACTTTTACTTTTAGTATTTCTTTGAGTGCCACATCATATACATAGTTGGCTGTATCTCCAAGTGTGTTTCCCCCTGAAAAGTTTGCACTTTCTTCTTAGGACAACAACCACAAAATCTCCCCATGATTGATAGAATTAACCAAAAACAAAAAATTCCAAATTTTCATATTGTTATTTAAAATCATATTTTCTCTTCTATTGTTCTATCATTCTTTTGTTGTAATTTATTTTTGTGTAGAGCTCATATTATCTTTTTCATACTGCTTTCAATATTTTGTCAACAAATGATCTTTCACTTTTAAACTGTGAGGCCTAAATTCGGAGAAATCAAGAGCAATTTGTTTTTAGTATTTCCAATCACTAATTAGTGTGAAATTCCTCAGGACGCTGGTGGAAGTGAGTGAGTACATCGATGGCTTACAGGTCTTACTCCTATTTACTAATATAACGTGTATATAGGTCAACTGTTAAGGGCCCTATCTAATGCCACCATACTTTACTGTACACTATCTTCCCTCCTGGGCCAGGGGGGCTGAGGGCAGAGCGTGCACAGGAAGGAGGGCAACCATGCAAAGCTAAATAATGCAGTGGCTCAGTCTCCACATTATGACCTAGTAAAATTCCTGGTTGTACACTCAGACCCTCTTGGGCTGCCCCGTGTGACAGCACAATCAGAAGGATGAATGGACCAGCCCGCATGGACCTATTTACTGCCGCCACAGCGTTGGTCAGTCCAGTCAAGTGAACGTCGTACACATCGACTGTCTGGGTGTATTTAGGTGGTAAGAAGTTTTGACATTTTGAATAAATTCATCCCGCTGATCTGACTAAATTGCAGTGAATGAGTATTGATTCGTTCTCGGAAAGACGTATTGTCACCCATGTTGCTGATTTGAGTTCTAGGGCAAAGTGTAAAAGGGTGATACTTGTCATGCAACCCTACACACCGAGTGTGTGTTTCAGCTTGCTTCAGGCCTATGTGTTTCGGCAGCTCGGAGGGAAGCAACATGAGTTAGACAAGGAGGGCTATTTTCCCCATAGACTCAAAAGCACACAAATCCTCCCAGTAGTTTCTTCCCCTTACATGTAAGGATGCCTCAACTTCACGCACGGTGACACACGTCTGCAGCAGTTTAGCAGCCCCACAACTGGCCAGCCCAACTTCTGACAGCACACATGTAAAGACCCCCCTTCATGTGGCAGGGAACTAAACATACAAGCTCAAAGTAAGATTCAACTCACAGCCGGTGGCATCCCCCCCGCCCCCCGTCCCCCCCCTTTCCCTCTTCGGCGTCCCACCCTACCTTCGGTGTGGCAAGTGGAGGACAGGATGGTGCTCGGAGGGCGGAAGAGGTACGGCAGATAACGGGAAAAACATTTCATCTTCTTCTCCGATGCTCGCCGACGGGTGAAGAGCGCTGCGTTGCGGGCTCAACATCCGCACTGCCGCGGCGACAGCGAGCGAGAGCGGAGCCGGAGGGGGCGCGCGGGGGGGGGGGGGGGGGAGGGGGGCGGCTCTCTGTCCGCGGCGCAGGGGGCTATGACAGCATCACTTTTTGCAGGCAGACAGCGCAGGGCAGGCTCCGGTGAAACTGTGCGCTGCCCGGGGGAGCAAACGGCCCACAGTGTCGGCGCACCTCCGCGTTCCGTGTGTCACTACGAGAATATGGTTGTTGGAGTGAGGGCTGGGCAGGTGGTGGTGGTGAGGGGGGGGGGGGGGGGGGTGTCTCCGTCCTCTCAGATGGGAGGTCAATGTATGTGTGGTCTGCCGGTGTAAACTCCCCCGCACCCCCCCCCCCTCCCTTCGTGTTGGTGAGTCAGTCTATTAGAGTAAAAAGTGATAGGGGTGGTTATATCATTCCAGTGATGTTCCCACGTGAATATGGACTGTCTGTTAATAAATAATATCATCCACGAAAGCCTGATTTACAAATACCCTGCAGCCAATGTGATGTCTCGGTGTACGTTAGTTATTCATTCAATGTAATTAGAAAATCACAAAGCACAAAAAAGGAAACACGCTAGTTCACCGTGCGTGATGAACGTAGAGCCGAACTTGATGAATTATCGAATAACTCTCCAATTGACCGGGTTATTGATTAATTGTGGATGGCGTCATCTTGTGGTAATCTGTGTGGATAGCAATAGGGGTTTTAACATTACAAAAACAAAACGAGTGAAAAAAAGTTTTTAAAATATGGATGTCGTAAAATGAATTATTTAAACGAACCTCCGATAAGGCACAGACATTAAAAACGTAAAAAAAAAGGTAAAAAAGATTGCAACTCAAGTTTTACGATTTTAAATGTATGCTAAATCACTGAAATACTAATATGATCAAGTGTAGGTGCTTGTGTTTGCATATTTACTGTGAGACGTTTTTTAAACCCATTTTTTTAGATCTCGCGAGACTTACGTGTGAACTAAGGCCAGCGGAAGTACTATGTGACTCTCTTTTCCGCCGGCCATAGAGGAGCAAACGGCAGGGTAAGAATTCCTGGCAGATTATTTCATTGAAGTTATCACCATCCATCCTCCCTTTGGTGTAACTGCGTACACCTAGAAACGTCTAAACACCCGGTGAACATTGTCACAATTAAAAGACGGCCAATATTGAACACATATTGCTGATAGGTTGCTTGTTAAAAGATCTCTACTTGGTGCCCTGTTCGATGCATCAGTATCCGCATGTCGGCTACGGCTAGTGAAAGCGCTTGATTCCCGGTGCTAGTGACTGGTATTCTGCTCCTATACGGTTGATTGAGTGTTTTCTGTTTAGTTTGCAACTCGCTCGTTCGTGTTAGTGACTGACTGTTGGCTATAAAATGCTATCTCCCTTATTATGCTAACCAAGTAGCATCCATTTGCTAGTTTAGCATTTGAAGTCTAGCCATGACCTAGCCTGCCAGCTAAATTACTGTTTTAATGTCGTTAGCTTGGGTGCTTGTCTATGGCTTATCCGCCGCGTTTCGGTAGTTTTTTGGTTATTGTGGAGCTGGTCTTAACGAAACTAACGTCTCTTCTAAAGTAATTCCAACATGTTGATACTGGCGTTTTTGAGATTAGCATCTATTTGCTAACATGGCTACGTTTTCGTCAAACTCGCCATGCTAGCAATTGCCACGCTTTGATCACTTGAGTCGACAACTGCTTGTTTTCTGTCCAATAAATGTATTCCGCTGTATGGTAACTTGTATATCTCTTATTTGTGCTTAGCATCATGAAGCTGAATCCATTTGTAACATCCTCCCGCCGCAAGAACCGCAAGAGGCACTTCAATGCCCCCTCACACATCAGGAGGAAGATTATGTCTTCTCCCCTGTCTAAGGAGCTCCGCCAGAAGTACAACGTGAGGTCCATGCCCATCCGCAAAGATGACGAAGTCCAGGTATTGTAGTTTTGAATTGCTGGAAGTCTGCCATAACAAGTCTGTCTTATAAGAGTAAGATGCACATGCTTGACTTGATTGTGTTGTTCTCAAACAGGTCGTCCGTGGACATTACAAAGGCCAGCAGATTGGTAAAGTTGTGCAGGTCTACAGGAAAAAGTACGTCATCTACATTGAGCGTGTGCAGAGAGAGAAGGCCAACGGAACCACAGTCCATGTCGGCATCCACCCCAGCAAGGTGAGACACAGTACATCCTCAAATTAGTGGCCTTCCTTTGGGGGAACAAGACATTTTTGTCAAATGTTACATTGTTCGTCCCAGAGGATAAATCCCACACGTTTGGAAGTATCTCCAGCTCCCTTTTTAACACCTCATAAAAAATATGTGTTACACCAGGTGTGATAACCATTTACCAGAAGATTATTGTCCTACTGTTCTTCTGTTGTTCCTGGAAGAAATAGAAAAATGTCTGTTCACTCCGTCAGAGGTTGTTTCGGCTTCTCAAATGGGCATTCTTTAGTAAAGGTGGGATTTGCAGGACAATTGTGTTGATTTCATTATTTCAGGACCAACATATTCAGCACCTGCTTGATTTAACTATTAATCCCATGTTTAAATGGTGAAAATCTTCAGAGCAACGGGATCATTCTGCCCTTGACTGTGAAAGTGACGCTTAATTACAAATATTGTGGTTGGTGAGGTAATCTGCGTTGGACTGGAATTGCACTGCATATTATTGAAGTTACAATTCTGTTGGTTTATGCAAGTGCCTTTTATAGGACGGGTTTACAATTAAAATAACAATTAATTTTTGCAGTAATATGAGGTTATGAATTCTAGTCTTGGTACGGAGAATGAATTGTTATTAAAAAACCTGGTGGTGTTCCTCTGAAATGTTTGCTTCGCAAGAGCTCTGTTGGATGATTTTTCCTGAGTTGATGCAAGGGTCTAAGGTCAGGACGTCAAATGCAGTATTGTAAAGCCCCCTAAGGAAAATGTATATTAGTCTATCAACTTATTGACAGTCTTGTTGTTTGACCCATTACAGCAACCTTTTGTCTTATTTCACCAGGGTGTTGGTTTTTTGGTCCCCATTGCTGATTTACTTAAGGATTCAGACATAAAAGATGTCTGAATCCTTCAATGTTGCAATGGCCAATGTTTTTGTATTCGTGATAGTCATTAATTTAATTAAACTATTACTATAGGATGTAAACGGGCAGTGAATACGTTTTGAGATATGCTTGAAGGTCTTAACATTAAAATGATTTATTGGAGAAACGGTGTTCGCACACCAGCCCCAGACGTCCTGTTGCTGGATCGATTCGGAATACTCTGGCGGTGCAATAGCCTTAGGTCCTAGCTGGGTAGCTAAATACTTACAGCCCAACAACTATCAAACATGTAAGACCAATGTAGCTCCTCCTGACGTGATGTCTCTGTTGTGGTACCTTTTTACTTTGTATTTGAAGTGGTTGTACTTGACATGCAGATATGGCCACTGATGACTAGAAAAGGTGCTGGAGACATACCATCAATGTTAGAAGTACTTGTAAAGTCACTTGATTAGTTTAGCTATTCCTTCTTTCATACACTAATGCCAAATAGGCCTTCAATAACTTGCTCACACCTTGCTTGCTTTTCTTTTGCAGGTGGTCATCACCAGGCTAAAGCTGGACAAGGACCGCAAGAAGATCCTGGAGCGCAAGGCCAAGTCTCGCGCTGATGGAAAGGAGAAGGGCAAATACAAGGAGGAGACCATTGAGAAGATGCAGGAGTAAAAATCACCTTTTGCTATCAATAAACTGTATAAATGGATCATACTTTGTCTGTTTCATGCTTTAAATGTGTAGGCTGGAAGGATTGGTCTTTTCATGCTGTCAAATAATATATGACACGGATCATTATCAAAGCTAGGTACGAAACCCACACATTGCTGCACTGCCTTTAATCCAGTGATCAGATGAGTGTCTTACTCGCCTTCATTGTAAAAGGCTGTCAGAAGTTTGTTCTCAGGGAATCTAATTTAGCTGAATTATGTTCTTCACTTTTGAGGCGTGCCTGTAAAGATGCAGAAGTGTGTGGGGCCTGTGAGTGAATATCTCACTGAATTGAAAGAACATACAAAGGCCCAGGTGCCCATGTTCATTGAAATTGGCCTTTTGGTTAAAGTCAATAATCGGTCGACGGGGAAATTGACTGAATCGCTATTGGTGGGTTCATGAATGTGTCGCTGAATTCCTCATTTTTATTCATGGTTGCACACTGAAAAGGATCAACTCATTAGTTCTGAACGGATGTGAGGTTGTTTGACTTAATTTGAGACTACTGGTTTAACAGGCTCCGACTCATTTTTAGCCTTTTTGCTCCGTGGCACATCTTTCAGATTAGTGGATGGAAAACATTCCAAACACGTGTTCTGCACTATATCGTCTACGTTATTTGAAATATGTTGGTTATATATTTTATATCCACTTGAAATTGAGGCATAGATATCCACTTCAGAAGTGCTTAAGAGACAAAACCATCTTGCATGATGATTTTTACCTATGGGGTTCGTTTGTTTCAAACATTTAAGACAAAAGGTAAAACATAACTTGTAAGCAATCACCTGAGGGATTTCATAGTGATATATTTATTTATTAAAATGTTTTCCTTTCTATTATGTAGTTTCCCTGTTCCAACACAGTCTCGAGGTAAAGGTTATATTATCCTCTTTTTCAACATTGTAAAAGCACGTGACTTGTTGCTTATATGTTAATATTTATTTAGTAATTCTATCAGATGAACGATAGGTGGCACTTTTTTACCACAGACGTAAACATTCCCAAACTCCGATATGAAATAACACCTTGACTGCAATTTCCGAGTTTCTCAGCAACACATCGTACCGAAGATGCAAACAACATCTGCAACTTTTCAAAGAAAAAGTACACTTAACAAATTAATTCACTCATGTAACTGAACGCAAATTAGAATAATTTTAGTTTACTACGCCTTGTGCATCATCGACTCACCCACTTCCTGCCTCGACGCACAATGGTCACGTGACGCGTCCGCCACTGAAGTTACTCCAACGCAGTCCTCTCAAGTCGAAAGTTTGCACTTCTTAGGCACGCTTCGTTTGTAAGAAAACACCACCATGGCGGAACTAGGTTTTGTGATCGCCATGTCTGTGGTGACTCTGTTTTGGGCCATTGTTGGAGGAGTGGTGCCCTGGTTTATCCCCAAAGGACCTAACAAAGGGTGAGTTCGTTAGCTTCTCTTTAGCTGTCGACCGGCTACAGGGAGCTAACTTTAGCCGAGTGAAGTTCTGTGATGCTAACGTCACGTTGTCCCGTGACTTTCTATTGGTAAAACTAGCGGCACCGTCACAAAATTAGCGATACCTTTTAGAACCGATTTTCAACGTTATTTGAACAAGTTATGAAGTGTAAAGCTCGTGGGGGGGACTTACGTTAACTTGCTACTTCGTAAAGTAAAAGTAAATGTTCGCTAACTGAAGAGGATGTGCCCGTCCTTCCTTGAGTAGCACTCGTTAACTCTTTAACACTTGGCTTACTAATATCTGGCTACTATGCATCCTATATTGTATATTCCAACATATTTAGATAGAATAAATAAGAGTAAACGTAACGTTAACCCATCTCTGGAAAGTGTGCAGAATGACACTTCCCTTATTTGCCCGTATGACTCGCATCACGAGATCAAGAAGCCTCCGATGTATTTTAAACCCAACGAGTCACACGGTTTTAAGTTTTAACACTTAAACAATGTTCTTCTTGCTTCTACAGAGTGATTGTCACAATGCTGGTGTTGACTGCAGTTTGCTGCTACCTGTTGTAAGTAGTATCATCCTTGAAATGTACCAGGAATAATTAATTTTACTGAATCTTAATTCATTAATTAATTCATATCTGAAATCATTATGATGATTAAATTTATCATTTATTTCGTTAGTTACTAGCATTGATCATTTAAGTGATTTGTTTTAAGTAAAGCAGAAGTGACTAACCTTTTTTAAATGTAAAGGTTTCTTTTCTTTGGCTTATTAATTAATTTGGACTACGTTCCTGTTTGCAACAATATGAATGAAGATGATGAATAATTGGGTGCATACACGTGCGTTCATTTGTTTAGCCAAAGAGGAAGTGGTTTACTCCACATGAATGTGTGTGTGTGTTATTAATATATTAAAACAAACTGGTAATGGATTTACTTTACTTGCGAGAAGTTACTTATACTCACGATTTTAACTTTTCAGATGGGGGGAAAAAGAAAAAATTTGGGGACCATATTTAGAATTCATTATTTTTCTTTTATGAAATGATCCATGTAAAGGAGCTTTAAATTGTTTTTTGCAATTCAACAGTTTTGTTCCAGACTTTATTTGTATTGACCCATGTTATCTTATTATCCATCCCATCAGCTGGTTGATAGCAATTCTGGCCCAGTTGAACCCACTTTTTGGACCCACGCTGTCCAATGAAACCATCTGGTACCTGAACTATCACTGGCAGTAATTTCCAGGACTCCCGACCATGCAGGTAAACGTCTTCCTCAGAACGGAGAAAGTATTAAAACTGCATTTAATGTTGTGCTCATAGAGATAATAAATATACCTGTGTGTGTGTATATATACAGATCCCTGTTCTTCGACCCTTGCATAATGTATAGATAATGTATGATTGTGTGTTTTTTTCTAAAACTTTGTTTATGTAATGTTTGCCAGCAGGGAAGAACCTGATATGACTGCATACCAATAGATTCTTTCTCCTAATTTCATGCAGGGATCATTCCTTCTTAATCGCCTTAAACCCCGACCCCTGTGTGATTACTGAGTGACGCCCACACTGGTGCCTTGTACAAAAAAAAAAAACTTTTCCAAAGGACTTGTGAAAGATCTCATTGAATGTGCTTTACTTTAAATTAAAACATCCTTCACTTGTTTGGTTTATATGTTGTGTATATTGTGTTTATTGCTGCTGCTGCTGCTGCCGCTATTAAGTGTGCCTTTGCCTCATGATGTGTGTTTGATGTGATCTCATTTTGTCTCAATGATACTGATGGATGTAATACATTTGATAGTGGTTAATAATAAACAATCAACTGCATTGGTCAATACGTTTGTCATTGTGTCGCAGAGCTCAGTACTTTTACCTTACGTTATGACTTAAATTTCCTCATCAGTAATATTGTAGATATTATTTCTCATTATGGTGACATATAAAGATGAATGCATTTTGTTTTTAGATAAAATGTCATTATATATGTCCAGACTGTTGAACGTTTACACCCAATACTATAAATGTGTCCCATTTACGGCAGTTATTTCAAACTGCATATCTAATAATTGCAATCATGGATTGTTTATATATACAAGCTATTATTTTGAATATTCTGGTTGATTTTGTAATACCATACACACACTGTAGCAATCCGGTGTGGATGACAAAGTCCAAATGGGCCTCCCCGCTTTCCGTAGTTTGAGCCGACGACGTTGGCAACATGGCGTCCTCAGATGTTCACGTCCGAATATGTGAACAAGAAATAATCAAATATGACATCGAAATCAAAGCTCTCATCCAGGTGCGAGTATTTATTTGGTAAGATTCATTTGCTCCGTGTCATGACCCGCTGTTTGTTGAGCTTGTCATTCAAAGGAATGGAGTAGCTGTCTGATAGCATTCATGCTATCGGTTGCAGCTCCAGGCAGCCGGAGCCGAAGCGCTCGAGCGTTTCTTTAAAACGCATTGTTCCTACGTTATGAGGAATGAATTGTCCAAATCCAGTAATGGAAGAATGAACATTGACCAATTTTAAGTGTCGCAATTTGTAACCCTTGTTAAAGTAAACGTTAACTAATTGTCGGTGAGAGATGATTCATATTCACCCGGAATTCCACTAGGATCGAAGTGCAGTAATTGACGTTATGTAAGACCGTTTGACTTTTCCCACTTTTTTTGGACTGTGGGAATTGCAAAAAAAAAGGCAAATGAGAGACCCTTATTTAATTAGCTCATTTGGTATAACATGTATAGATAATTCACATCTACCATCCTGAATCTGCCGAGTCCTAATGGTAGTTCAAAGTCTTTTCAGTTACAAATAAGAGCAGCATAGTTGATCCCACTATCTTCACCTTTTCAATGACCATGAAAGCATGTGTGCGTGTTTCTCTCTCATTCTCGTTTTGATGACTCACCAGGACATTACAGAGTACGTGGGCCCTCAAAACAAGCTGAAAGAACTGAACGCAGATGTGAAAAAGAGTTTCCACAAGCTCAGGTTGCGTATTCAGGTAAGAGCCGCTGATCTTTAATGTCTCTGCGAACGTGACAGAACCCTGTAATGGGCCGTGCATTCACTTCAGCCCGCCCGTAGTCCCGAGGCTGAGAAAATACCTGTGGCTCTTTGACAGGATTTTGAGCAGATTGCTATGGAGCAGGACAAAGAGTCAGACAAGCAAGCTCTGATGAGTCAGGTAGAGGGACACAGGAAACAGATGCTGAGGTAATCTATCTAACTAGTTTCCCACCTCCCGACTTGTATAAATGTTGTCGGGTTTCTGAGTTGATAATGCTGCCGGACTAGTTGGATTGAACCATTTGCAACTTGCACAATGTCTACTTCGTGAAAATATTCACATTGGTTATGTCTGTTTTTGCAGTAACCAGACCGGGTGGAGGAAAGCCAACCTGGCCAGCAAACTGTCTCTAGAGAATGTGGAAAAGCAGGCACTTCTTAACGGAGCCGACAGTGGTGTGAGACAGAGGTGAGCTGATGTTTTCTTATTGATGAGATGGGGATCAGCTTTATTTTATTGGCACATTATTTGCCAAGACATTTGATAGAATACATGAATTAATTTCCAGGACTTCTGATGTGGTTTTTTTCTTCTTTGTTCCCAGGAAGACGACCAAAGAGGGCCTGGCACAGACAACCAGCGGCATTACAGAGAACCTCATGAGCATCAGCCGGATGATGGCGCAGCGGGTTGAACAGAGCGAGGAGACCATGACGTCACTAGGTTGGTGAAGGAAACCCTGTCTGCTGACATCATGTCGGTAAAAATGATCTTTTTTACATCATGAACTCATTCACATATACAAGTCATTGAGGGTGAGCAGAGTCTCCTGCTGTGTGGATGTGTTGTCCGCCATGGACAAAACCCCTAGGCCACTGACTTCAAATGACATGAATGGATTTACTGATTCAATGTTAATGCGCACCATCTGAAATGTCCATCCATTTTATATGAAATGTTCAACTCCTCTTCGCAGCGACCTCCTCGAGGACGATCCAAGAGACCAACGAGGAGTTTAAGGCCATGACGGGGACCATCCAGCACGGGAGGAAGCTCATCACCAAGTACAACCGCAGAGAGCTCACGGATAAACTGCTCATCTTCCTGGCGCTCGCCCTCTTCCTCGCCACAGTCCTCTACATCCTCAAGAAGAGACTGTTCCCCTTCCTGTAGACCAGGTACCTTTCTAAAGGGGCTCTCCCATGACGAAAAACACCAACCTTTCCATGGTCAGCGCAACGGATTTAAACAACCTTTACTCCCGCGTGTCATATTTCACACACATTACCAGTGTCTGCCGGGGGGCCCGTGTGGACGGCTCACTCTGCCGAACTGTGATGCTGCCGAGTGGGAGATGTTCTCCACAAAGGGGCAAGACGAACGGTCCCACGCAGTGTTTAATTTATTGAGATGGGTTTGGTTCAGCAGACAAAGGGGATAATTCATTTTGGTATCCATATTGTGATATCCATCCTTTATTAGTGTCACACGTGCTTGCATTGTTTGCAATTGAGTCAGCTGTGAACCCATAATGATCATTTATGTGTTACATCCCTGTGGAAGGTATCCAATACGGTTTTGTTTCCATGCTTGTATCAAAGACAGACTGTGGGCATATTTAAAGGTTTATTTTTCTTCTAAATCTTTGTAAATTACAAGTACTCACTTTTAAAAAGAGGGGTTTTTTTAGACACTGTTGTTTAATTGTATTTTTTTTTTTTTCCACCGGGTGGAACATGTTGAACTGCTCTCAACTCTCCGTATTTTATTGCCGTGTTTCTAGGGCCAACAATCTCTCCACATTTAGTCAGGACGGTTTCCAAACCACTGTCTTTGAGGGCCACGGCGGTGGTCCTCTGCAGACTGTGTGCGCCATTGCAGGGTAACATGTTGCGATGGAAGCAGCCTCGCACCACGGGCCCCCCCCCCCCCCCCCCCCCTTCTGTTTGACACGTGGAGGAATTCCGCGCCTCTGTTTGTTTTACTTCCAAAGGGGAAAAAGCACTCTCCATCTTTTAGCTAACGCCTCGGCCGCTCAGATCTAACTGACAGTCTCGTTTCCGGGGTCAACGCACACCGCACGTAATCAAAGTTGGGTTAATTGCGTTAAAATGGTTCATTAATCTCGGCCTCGATAATCTCATAACTATAATGTGTTAACTTTGACAGAACTAAAATATACATATTACACAATTTGTTTCACCTTAAATATTGTCTGATCTCATGAAAATGATATGTCTAGAAAAATAATATAAACAGAATTTCAGGTCCGTTTTTCATTTCAGATCAACTTTTTATTGACCTGCAAGCAACGTTATTGTAGTATACAAATTATTACACGTTTGATGTCCCAATGTTAAGGACGTATGTTGTAGGAGAAATCTTAGGGCTTGAAAGACATTGCCTCCCTCATATGTTCCTCCATGTGCACTTCACAATCCACACAGGAATTAATTCATTGATTGTGTGATTGTTGTCTGCGGCGCAGCAGAAAAGCTCAGAAAAGCCTCCGTGTTCCTGCCACTGGCAGAGATAGAGCAGCATGCATCCCTGCCTTTCTTCAGATAAGACCCGGAAAAGCAGATTATTCCGACCCGTTTCCCTCTCCCTTTCCACCGTGGGTGGAGGGTGAGGGGGGATATTTTTAGGTTTGTGTGGTGCCGTTATCTGACATTGCCTTTTCAACACCTCGCAGCAGAGGGTGGCCAGAGGAGCTATACATGACCTTGCAACCCTCTCTGCTGGCATTGCCATTTTATTTGATTCATGCCATTGTTGTCAGTATTGGTCATCAATAAACATACAGTCTTCTGGCTTGATGTGCTTGTCAAACGTGTCGTTGCAATGGTGTACGGTTAAAAATGACTTGGGACCACCGAGCTTGGGACCTGAGCGATGCCTTTAGCGTGTTCATATAACGGCACACTTAAACAAGCTCTATGTCAAGCAAATTACACTATTCTTGATCATTTAGCACTGTGATTGTGTCAATCAAGTGTTTGGGTTTGTCTGGACAAGAGGACTGGTCTCAATGAGGCGTAAACTTCAACACAGCGATGCCATAAACAGCCCGGCAGAATCTGACTGCATTCATCTAAAGTTGGTTGTTAAGTTAATTTAACTTGTATATAAATACTTTGTCACTCTTGCGGTCCATTCGTAAATACAACACCGTAAGGATTTAGCGAGGCAGATTTTTTTTTTTTTTTTTTTCAAAACAGGAATTTTAATGATCAAGTTTACAGTCCAAAAATGGATTAATCATATTTACAAATACAGAGAAAACGTCGCTGATTTTCAGGATGGCTTTTGGCAGATTTGATATGAAATCCACGTACACAAAAATGCAGTGAAAGAACTGTAAAAAAACAGCATTTGAAATAACATTTAATACAGGCCAAGGTCAGGACTCGCAGACGTGTCTGTCCCAGCAGCTTTAAATATGTGTGTAGTGTACACGTGGCTGACAGCGGGTCGTTAAAAACGTGAAGCTTTTACAACCTTTTAACCTTGTTTAAGCGTATTGAAGGAAGCTTCCTAATAGCCACTTGAACATTTTAACCAGACAAAAACCACATGAGATCTGACACATTTTATGGTCCAGTTCAACCATTATGCGACCAGAGTTCACTATGACTTATTATACACTCATCATATTTTTTTCAATATTTAGGAATTGAAAGTCAGAGGAAATTACTATGTTAAATAATGAAGTATTAGGATCAAATAGTTGCATGTCAGCATTATTGACAAATGATAAAAACATTATTGTTAATATTAGCTTTATAAAAAAAATCATTGTCGTCCTAACAATTACAATTTGTCTATTTTTTTTTTCAATGTAGCCCCCTGAAAATGTAAAGGCAACGTATATACACTGAGTGAAGAAAATCAAGCAACAATGAAGGAAAAAAACAATTATTTTTGATTTGACATTTAAAATGGACTTTATAAGAACTTTGTTTTCCAACCATGTCTCTTTTTTTTGCTAATGAAATAAATAAAAATGTAGATTATTCAGATGAAAAATGGTGCTGAAAAAACACTCAGAAAACTAGTCAAACATTTAAATATAAGATAAGTTACACAAACCTTTCCACACCTTGAAATAAAATGCATGCCGTCCTAAATAATCACCCGTTCACCATGTCCTAATGCCATGTAACGAAGACACCCCATTACCGGAGGAGAATGTGTTCTGGACATTATTCAGATCCCCCACCCCAAAGTTCATGTAATTCCCGTTGCTGGAGGATCCTTGCATAGTTTGCATTGTGCCTGCAGGATAACTACACGCATAGTTTGTGTTGCAGCTGGGACCGGTGTAGTTACTGAATGCCGGGTAGTTGTTATAGGAGAAATGGCTGATGTGACCCATACTGTACGAGGGGTTGTAGGTGGCTGTATCCGCAGCCAGACAAGGCTTCCCATCCCGCACCAGCACCGGCACCGACACCCTCCTGGCCGGCGGCACCACCGACGCCATCTCCAGGCTCTGGTCCTGCCTCTGCCGCTTGCACTTGTACCTCCTGTTCTGGAACCAGATCTTCACCTGGGTCGGGGTGAGTTTGAGCGCCCCGGCCAGGTGGTCCCTCTCCGGGGCGGACAGGTATCTCTGCTGCTTGAAGCGGCGCTCCAGCTCGTACACCTGGGCCTGCGAAAAGAGCACGCGCGGCTTCCTGCGTCTCCGGGGCTTGGCTCGATCCGGGTCCTCGGCTTTGATGTCCTCCCCGGGCCCGTTCGGAGAACTGAACTCTTCTGATCGCACCAGACGGAAAAAAAAGATGGAAAATATATGTGTAAATGTATATTATATATATATATATATAATCTGCAAGTTACTTATGAACAAGGGGCTGGTTGGATATTTATTTTCATTATTAGGCCTAGAGCTATGTTTACTGACCAATAACAATAATACAGTCATTATCATTCAAATTATATATAATTTATATTATATGTCGTGAATTATTATGGTGATTTTTAAGCAATTCGTTTTAGTAATTCAGTCGCTTTGGTCACCGATTTTGCATTCAGTGTGCTAAAAAAGACCTGCAGGTAAAATTCTAACCAGACTCAACTTTTATATTTGTTTAAATTGGAAGAGTCCAGTTTTCAAAGCCTGTATCGAACCACACAAGAGTGTCTCCTGCACCAATGCGTATCGCTTTAATGGCTTTGTTTTTAGAGCATCTGACGCGTTTTGCGCAAATCGAACGAGCACGAGCCTGCGGGCCTCATTTCTCGCACAGGCCTGCGAGAGCAAATTGCCCCCCCCCCCCCCCCCCGTCCCCCTCTTCCCTCCCCAACTTACCTTTTCTACGTTTCGCCTCAAACGCGTCTGATTCCCCATCTTTCACTATATCCGTCTCCAAGGGGGATTTCCCATACACGGCCGTGGCAAAGCTGAGTGCGTTGCCTCTGCCGCCCCTGGACTCGTAAAGGTCTTCTCCGAACAGCGAGGCGGCGGCGGACGACATGTTCCGGAGAGGCTCCTGCTTCAGCCGGGCAAGCATGCAGGAGGAGGAGGTGGAGGTGGAGGTTGGTACGGTGCAGCAGTCCATGCGAGAAGAAACGTCATGACCCTGCTCCAGGTTTAATATATCCTTTACAGAGAAGGGAGTGGACGTGCTGTTGGGGCTGGGAAACATTGCCAAGAACTGGGGGCTGTGGGGTGGGGGGGGGGGGGGATCTATTAACCTGCAACAAAGAAGACGTCAACAAACTCACTCTCCTTCCTGGCAATATTTACTGGATTTAAGTACGAGTTTGGTAGAGCAGGCTGATCTTGAGTGAAGTGTGCATTTTGAGTGTCAACTCTGTCTCCAAACTTTGTCTTGTCCTCCCCGTGACGCAGGGAGGGAGGGAGGGGAGGGGAGAGCCGGTGGGACCCTCTGTATGGAGCCACTGGTACTCCCATTCCGTGACGTAAAGTGATGGCTGGTGCACATACATGTGTTTAATTTACCACATCAGCCCAGACCCGTGATTATGCATTCTCCAAAATCAGCCATTTGATCCTGAGGGAAATTGTTTCGGCATAGACTTGGTTTTTTTAAAACTTAAACTTAAATTGAGTGATACTTGATAACTTAAGATGAACATTGATGAACTTTTTTTTAGTATTACAGTCATTGCGCGCAATACAAACGCGTTTCTACAATTCAAGTTGAACATCAACGATCTGCAATAATGACCAAGGAGTGGAGGGGGGGTTATAAAAGCGTTTAATGTATCGGATAAGATCCTTCTAGCGCGTGCGTGTGTTTGGGGTGTCGGCCGGGGGGGAAACGGAGCAGACGAGCGCCAAGAAAGAGGAAATCAGACAACGGGGTTTGGATCCCCGAACACGGAACCTGAAACCGCGAGCGACACACTCTGCTGTCTGCCTCCGAGAGATGCTGGAGCCACTGTTGGCGTTATCAGGACGTGATAACAGATGACAACAAACCTGCGCACACACTCCCACCCACGCCGCAGGCCCTAAAGATGTGTCATTTATGCCACCCGCGTTTTAACAGATAAAACGGCACAATTGCATTGCTTTTACGCGCCTCCATTCCTCCAATTTCACAGACATCTCGTTAAATTCCAAAACAGGCAATCGGCCTTAAATATCTACCGAACGATTCGTTCGTGCGTTTCTTCGTAATCAAATGATACGGTGTCATGACATTCTACCAGCAAATCACGGATTCGAAATGACGTACGGCATGAGGACAATTCAATTCGGTACTGAGCGTGATGACGCATGATCCATACACGCGTTTCCCTGCGCGCGGTTGGCACTAAAGCTGCTATTAATGCGCGTGGAGACGGTCACAGGAGACAGACAGTATTATCGTTTGTTTTATCTACAGCGTTTAGCACAGCCGCGGGGTAAATGGGTCCCCCTGTCTCCAACCTAGCGACGGTGTTTATAGTTTTAAAGACTATTTGTGCGCCCGGAGAGCTGATGAATGGCTGGACAATCTTTCTCAGGCGCAGCGAGAGTCAACACTGGCCCGGCTCTTGCAGTCATAATTGGCGAAATAAAGTAAACGCACGGGGGGGGGAGGGGTGGGGAGGCTAAAGACACGAGGGAAACGTGTCCACCGGGTTTGTTTTCCACGGATTTGCGTGATTTTACTGTAAAGTGTCATTGTGTTCAATCAGAAGGAAAAAAAAAATTCAATAAGACAAAAGAAAGAATCTTGCGTGGAATGGATACATCGTCCCGCAGATTGACCACGTCCTCCCTGTTCCCGCAGAATAAAGCATTCAGTCAACTGTAAATTGAACATGACAGGCCTGGCATGTGTTCCATATCCCTAATGCTTCCCTTTGACCTGTCTTTCTGCAGCACATCTCCAACTCAGATAAAGCCTCAGATAAGGTTGCTTAAAAACTTCCGCTGCACGAACGTGTGGGTATTTTGAGGGTCGGGCCTCTCCGTGTGCGTGCGTGCGTGCGTGCGTGTGTGTGTGACCCAAATTAAAATGTGTGTCTCCTGTCTAAACCTTCCAAAATGTATCTTTAAAACGGCCTCTCTCTTGTTTTAGATCCATTGGCTGTTTGCTGATTACAGTAATTGGGAGGCAACGCGGCAGCTTTCACACTTTCTCCATAAAAACCTTTTAAAAATATCCGTTGTTTGCAGTGGCTGACAGTGTGTAACATGCAATCCAATTGCATTCAACACGTTTAAAGAGGTATAAACTAAATTATCACTCTGAAGCGAGGTTGTGCTGAATTGTGGATCACCTCATCATTAATTAGAAGTGCGACTATTTATTATTTTCTAATCTAAAGGGCTGGTAAACCGCACTTGTGAATTAACATTAATTTCCAACTCCGGAAATGTTAAAATAAAGTGTCTCAAATTATTTTCATTGAGTAATATATCTAAAAAAAAAAAACATTTAAACAATAAAAACAATGTTTTCCTGAATTAACATTTAACAAATGATATCTGTAAACAGAAATGAACACAGACAGAAAAACATGTCAATCCAAACACCTGGGAAAAAAACTGTATAAAACATTTAGTGAAAGAATAAAATGAGATCCAACAAAACCTGATGCCTTTAATCATGAGCTCTGGACAGCCAGAAGGACCACGTGTGAGGATCTTACACGACGCGTGATGCTGATCCGGTGATGTGATGCTTTCTTTTTGACAAAATACATTTGCTCTTTCTCAACCCCTTATAGAACTAATGAAGGCATTTATAAAACCTTAGACATGAACATTTACAGTCAAATGGAAACTCGGAACACAATCTTCATACAACGCTTACATTGTTTTGCTCATACGACATTTAATTATTAAAAAACACAAATCTAGTTAATGCAAACTTGTGGCCCAATACAATGATTCAGACTGATCATATATTCCAAATAAAGTTTGAAATTAAATAGCAGGATTTAATTTATTTTACAAGGGAATGTCCAATGGGAGAAATACATTTCTTTACTGTTAAATAATATAATTCCTATTAATCTTTTTTTTTACCACATGTCAAATTCACCCCAATGCAAGCCATGCTGACCTATACATGACATAAACACAACACAAATACCGGCTCATCCCAAAATCCACTACGCTCAAATTAAACATAAACCTTTAGCCGTAGCTAATTCCCTTTATGGTCACATCATGACACCAGGCGGCCCCTGTGTGACCCAGCCGGCCCGTAACCCCGATACTCTATAGAACTGGATCACCACCTGTTGTTCTATTTTCAAAAGATCATAATATATTATATTTCCCATATGCCTCGTACCTTACGTATCAGCCAATTGTGTCCAATTTGCCTTCAGTCCAAGGTCAGGCCTTGGCAACTGCGGTCTCACGCTACGTCTCCATCACTACGGCTATTAGTGGCCGTGGTGGGCCGACTGTTATTTAGACGTGACTGATGTGGGTTTTTCTTGCTGATGACTTATACAGTAACTTTGACCCCTTGGCCCTTGTGTCCTCTCCCCCCCCCCACTCCCTCGTGAGTTACACCGCCACCATGTGGCCGTTGAAAGAATGCACCCAGGCGTTGGCTTAATCCTTTGCCCGTATGCTGTTCGTTAATTGTTGTGGCAAAAGATCACTCAGTGCTTTGGGCTCAGGGCTAATTTATCGCGTGGCTCAAGCATCCGCTGATCCGGGGTCAGCGTGTTGTAACTGGAAACTTAACTGAAGCGGTGGCAGCGATGTCGAGTGCCGTCTGTCCGTGCATCGTTTGTCTTGTCTGTGATGGAGAGAGCAGCGTTCCCTTCATCTCCGCTCCGTTCTCTTCCTCCGCCCGCCTACCCCCCCCCCACCCCCCCCCCTCCCCCTCTTGACAAGAACTCCCCAGGTCATGTTCATAGGCCTGGCAAGGCTTCACACAGTCTGGTGCCCAGTTCGAGGTAATGTTAGTTCCCCCCCCCCCGGGGGAAATACAAGGACGTTTTTTTACTCCGGTGCAGCTTTAGTTTAGTCTACAGCTGAGGTTTGAGGTCAGTGGTAGGGTACTGCTGTTTTGAAGGTCACGCGCCGATAAATGGATCTTAAGGGGCCGGTGTTGGGCCCTGTTAACAATTGCAAACCGCATGGCTGTGAAAGCAGGATTTCAAAAGGGGAACGCCACTGACTTAGCATTGCGCTAAAGATTGATCCCGTTGAGGCTGAGATATCTAGAATTTTAGTCAAGCTTCAGAACCACAAGATGCTATTTCCATGATGAGAGGTCATTTCAAATAATCGTCTCACTTCTCTTGGTCAAAACAGCTTTAACGACAAACAAAGTATTTGATGCATAAAAAAATAAATGTCCTCAACATCATGTGCTTGTTTTGTTCAATCTTTAATCGTTAATATTTAGGTGTAAATGTAATACGAAAAGCTGAACTCTCATGTTTCCTCTTCATTTACGTCTCAGGTTTACCCTTTTTTTCAACGTGCAATTACAATGAATTGTGGGTCGGCCAATCCATTGGCCGTATTCTCCATTAAAATGCTGAATTACTGAACGCCTTTGTATGAAGCCTAAAGTCTCCACCGTAGAGCCCTCAAACAGTCCACAGTGGGAGATTACGCATATGATGGAATGAAATAGTTATTTCCTTAGATTTAAAAAAAAAACCCTCCCTCAAGAGAAACCACAAACATTATACAAATAGCTATTGCAACAATCAGCAGCATTATATTGTGTATAACGTTGCTGGTATGTGTGGTGATCTGCTCAACCCGTGGAACCAGAGTGTAGCTCGTCACTACTCATCATGTCATGTGATCCACAGCAGGTTTGGCGGTGCCATTGCACACAGTGGCCAGAGGTCGGCAGCATCACACAGTCATCCATGAAAAAAGAATCGCTCAAACTCATCGAGACCTTTTGAAATAACGATCAGTGAATATTTTATCACACAGTTACATCATATTCAGCTTGTTAAAAACAGATGTGTTTTTTTTTTCCAATTGCATTTTTAAGACGGAAAATTCCTGCAATGTTATGCCTGTTTTCACAGCAGGTGAGACCAACCTACTCATGGTCTCCTAAAAGTGTTGTAAAGATCTGTTCATTTGATCTTTTTCAAGCCTAAACTATGTGTGTCTGGTGCACTAGAAGCTGTGTAATTTTCCCTAATGCTCAGCCTATTTGCAAATATACACTTTAGCTCCAGGTCCTGCCTTGTCCCCTCTTTAAATATTAGTTTTCATGATCATGAGCTCATCATGCCAGAGTTGTGCACTGACCCACCAACAACTATGTGGCCTGAGGTTTACAACGTCTCTCCGCGAGCCTACATGTGCTGTATCAGCTGCTGTCGCTTTATAGCCCTTAACTCACCCAACCTTCCTTGAGCCCATTTAACATGCTGACTGCTCTGTTTTTCCGTGCAATCCGAGTTGACCAAGGAATGAGGTAAGAGCATCGCTTAAAAGGCTAAATGACCAACGTTGTAATAAGGCTTGCCTTAGCAGCTTGATTACCACCCTTGGCCACGATGGATAATTCATGTGGGGACAAAGGTGGCGTGGAAAATGCACTGGTCTCCCCTCTCGTCATCTGGGAGGCCTGGGACACACACACACACACACGCACACACACAAACGCACACATACGAACCCGACCCCGCAGAGTGTCAGCCTCATATATATTGAGCATGGAGGCCACCAGGTCATTGGCATCATACTTCATGGGTAAAAAAAATAACCATTCAATGACCCTGAATCCATTTTCATCACCTCCATTTGTGTGGCAAGTTCTGCAGGATTCTGTGCATCGCTCATTGTATCGTCATCTTGGCCCTGAGAGATTGTGTCTGGATCGATCGGATGCTGCTTCCAGCCCATTGTTCTCAGCATTTGAACCACACCATGACACCATGACCCATGTCCATGGTCACTTAGAAGTCGATTGAGCAGGATAAAATTATGCCAAGTCACGGCAGCAAGCGCAGGACTGTGTAAGGTTACTGTGCAGGCACTGTGTGTGTGTGTGTGTGTGTGTGAGAGAGAGAGACAGTATATTCATGCTTCTCCTCTTCCTGTCTTTCCTCACTGCCTGTCTCTCCCTCTCTAATGGGGACAGCATGAGAAGAGAGCTTGTGCTCCGTTTGGACCTTTCTAATTGCCCCTGCCACAGAGGCCAGATACAGCAAGATCCTGTGTTCCCAGCAGGTCAGGCGTGTGTGCATGTGTGTGCGTGTGCTTGTGAGTGTGTGTGTGAGAGAGAGAGAGAGAGAGAGGGAGAAAGAGAGGGAGTTGGGGGGGGGGATAGAGAGGGGGGATGGAGAGAGACTTGGGCAGACAGAATCATCACTCAGGTGGTGCTCCCTCGACTCCACCGCACACATTCAGGCCCCCGCACAGAGAACACCATTCATTATAAATATCACTGGAACAGAGCGGCGGCGGTGGGAAGAGATATGAGAGAGAGAGAGAGAGGGGGAGAGGGAGGAGAGGGTGAAGGAAGAGAAACAACGACAGTGAGATGAGCAGAGGACATTTGTGGATATTTGTTCGATGACCGAACTCAGTAAATTCTGCAAAAGTGCACTTTTTAGCATTTTCAAGCAGCCTGAAGTGAAACTCACTCAGTTAAAAAGGAAGCTTCAGAGCGGAGACGCACTCCTGTAGCTCCATGCTAGCACACACTCCCCCCTAAAGCCCTATGGCTCTGTGCTGTACTGTAAGTGTTATGACATCCACCCGGGGGGGGGCAGGTTACAAAATCCTCTCTGTGGCCTCTGCCAGGGAAGGCAGCTCCGTGTTGACAGATGGGCACAGCATACCTGTGTCCTGGGCCCGGCCAGCGCTCCGCCAGGAGCCGGACTGAAGCAGCCACGGAGAGAGGCTGACTGGCATTTCTTGACACCTATGTGCTTCATTTCTGCGGCAACCTCGAGGCACGTACGACATGAGTTACATTCCCCGAATGCTGCTACTTCAAACTGACACTTGGGGCGACCGGTGGGTGCCGGTGGGGGAAACGAATGAGGTAGTGAAGGATTTGGATCCATGCAATTTGTCTGATTTAATTCAAACCGCGCTAAAACGGAATGGTCAACTCTGTGGGTTGGTTGGATTTTGTCAGTTCTCGTTGCCTTTGAGGCAAATAAAGCAGAACCATTTGTTTATTTGTGTTGCTTATAGAAGCGAGTCTGTAGTGCCCTTACATTCTTTTCTTCTCATGTTTTACCTTCACAGCTGAGGGAGTCTCTGTGCCACGCTGGCCCAGTCATGTGATCCATGTCCAGGCGGTGAGGAACAGTTTGACCCCCTTCCCCCCCCCCCCCCCCCCCCCCCGCGCCCCATGCTGCTTCCACCGGGATAGTGTTTAACATGCTCAAGGTGAGTGGAATACTAGCGCACCTCCTGCCAGTGACCTGGTCCCCCATCTCTCTTCCCCATCTTAACACTGACCACCTGCTCCTGACCGGCCGTCCCCGGGCCAGGTCCCATCGAGACCTGCACGTGGCCCCTTGGCAGCCGCTCAGGCTGCTCTTAAGGCTGAGATGATTACGAGGGCGGGATGTAGGTTAAAAAAAAAAAAAAAAAAGATTCTTGACTGGACCGGAGGCAGTTATTTGGTTTTACATACCCAAGAATGTACAGTACATTCTGCTTTGCAATTCATCATAGCATTTGGAACTCAAATATAGCTTTGGCATGGCTGAACTTAATAGGCTGGCATACTGCAAAACCATGCCACATTCTCCGCAATCACCACTCTTTAACATCTAGCACTGCATGGACACAATGTTCTAAGACGCAGTGCGCACAGGGGCCCTGCCTACTCTTCAGACAGTGAGAAATGACAGTGATTACTCCTAAAGCAATCTCACTATGCACTGATGTATGCCCCCGGGAGTCGGAGAAGTGGGCGTAACGGGGACCAGAACATTCACAAGTTTCGCAAGCCGAGGGCACGAAAGACCTGAAAACTCGAGCGAGCCGCTGACCTCAAAATCACTGTTTAAAACACGGTGTCCCCATTTGGTAATTATCCCCCCCCCCCCCCCCCCCAGAGATGAGGTCAGCCTGAAAATCAGCTGGAAACAAAGTGGGATGATGATGATGGCAGCAGTGGCAACGGGAAGCGAGTGAATGAAAAGGAGAGTGGAAGAGGTCACGGCGCGGTAAAAAAGGAGACAGAGAGAGAGCAGAGTGTGGTGGAACTCACTGCTTGGTGTGAGCGAGCATGGGAAATGCGTGGGACTTCTGGAACATCACTGGCTACAAGGGGATCTGGTGACTGGTGCATGTACATGGGGGTACATGGGTACACACGCACTCTGAGCTACTCATCCGGTTAGACCTCTCAACAGCCCCTCAAGGCTTGGCGGCGGGCAGGTGTTTATCCGAGCTACTTACCTGCGGTGTCTACAGTGAATACCATTCATTTTATTTTGGAGCACGTTTATGAATTTGAATAATTAAAACTCACCATGCATCCGTTTTTTTTTTTTTTTTTTTTGTTGCTTTTCACTTGTTGAGGGGTGGCGTTGAAACCAGTGCTGCCTAATTTGCACCACCAGAGGGCAAAATCTGGTCAAAAACTATAGTAAAGAGTCTATCGCGAACACCAATGTGCACACAGACCCGCAGAAACGTGTTCATGTGCCTACATGCACAGATGCACAGATGCACAACCCACTTTTTATCTACACACATACAAGCCTAAAGTAAGCATTTACATTCTTCCACTCATGGTAACATTTACTATAAACAACCCCTAGTGTAAACAGTTTATGTTGCACATTTTGTTGATGGTAAATATGTGTAACAGGCTTGCAGTGAAACTTTGAATCCAGCTTTGTTGAAGCAAGACTGCGGAGAGGCGGCTGTAGATGTTTTATTACGCAGCGTTCGCTGTACGCCGCACACTCAGCACCATCCAAACCAGCCGGCCTGTGCCGCTTTTTTTTTTTTAATGCTCCGTTTTCATGTTGTTGTGTGTGTCTGCGTGGAGACTGTGTTGGCCACAGTTGGTTTGGGTCAGCTGTTGTCTGGCCCTCGCCGTGGGCCGAGGGAAGCAGCCGCTGTGGGCCATGACGTGTGCTGTTACTGCATGCGTGTGCACATTTATACGGCTTTAATTACAGACTGCAAACACAGACGGACTTGTTTATTCTGCAGCGTAGTATACACCGAGGCCTGGTTTGGTACCACAGACACACGTGCCACAAACACACACAGACATCGCCTTTGTAGTGAAAGTATCTATCCTGGACAGCGCAGCAGGTTGTACCTGCCAGTTGAGTGAGTCACTTGTATTTTACGTCCATGAATTTATTTTATGGGTATCTGAGTGTAGGACATCATTACTAACAGGCACGATGTTCTTCTTTTTATAAGTCTTGGAATATATAGCTCACATCTTTTTGTACTTTGCTGGTACTAAGCAACATTAAATTATCACCATGGTGGGGTTGTATTCTAATTCCTTCATCTTAAACAGACGGGCTATTTAAAGGGCATTAGCCCAACATAGGCTGCTTTATTTTGAGTAGACGAAGATGGTATAAATAGACTTTAAGGAGTGCAACAAGCGAATGCTGTATGAGAAATGGCTGGCGTTACATCATTGCTTGTGTTAGTGAAGTTCTGGAGAGCCGCTGGCCTCTCCGGGCCAGCCATTATGGTTTGTACTAATGTTCTGGTTTCACAATCCAAACATTCTAAGAGCTGTTATTTGCTCTCTTTTTCCCTTTTACCCAGTAATTCTACTTCTTTTATTTTTCACCCGAGCAAAGCTGTCAACAAAGAAGAGAAGCAGCTTTAAGTGGGTGACCGAAAGGGGATGAAGGAGGGGGGGGGGGGCGAGAGACGGGAATGGGAGAGTTGGATGGAGTGAGAGAACAACATGTTAAACAACAACGGAATCAACGCCGTCACCTGCATGCAGAGAGAAGAAGGCCACTTGCTTAAAGGATGAAAGCCACCAAGGCTTTTTGGCTCATTCCTGTATCCCTCACCGGGCAAACAGCAAGGTGTATCTCTGCACGGACAGTCTGGGGTCAGAGGGGGCAACATACACCATGCGGTCAACGCGCTCTAGCTCATCATGACTGTCGGCTTCAGCTGACGCTACTGAAACGACTTTTTAATACGCGAGTCGGCGTTTTCAACCGGTTGTTTATAAATCAGAGGACAAACCCGACGTCTCCCACAATACATCTCTCCCGCGTTCATCCTCTCCCAGTAACAGAGCCTGTTCTCTTTCAAACACAGTGTGATGACGAATAGCTGAATCAGTACGGCAGACTTGCGTCTCTGAGTTGGCCCGTGCGTGTGTCTTTCCGCACAAAATGGCTTCATTTTGAAGTGCACAGATAATGGGATCAAAATGTAATTTGCGGTGGAAACATTTGTGATAGCTGCAGAAAACAGGCCTGGGATGTGTCCCAGTTGCATTCTGTGCACTATACTGTCTTTTTGTTTGAGTGTCCATGACAGATTTCAAACCACAAAATGTATGAATGTGGTCTTAAACAGTGCAAGTGGACACAATTGTCCCACAATGCATTGCACTATTGAAACGGCTCCATTTGAGAGAGACAAAATATGCCAACCAGCGCCCCTAAAGCTCTCAAACTCATTAAATGTAATTTGTTTAATCCCTTCAAAAACAGTTAAGTGTAAAAACACCAGGCCAAGAAACGGTCCTGCTGAGACCTGCCTGTAAGACCCCAAGATGTTTTTACACTTAATTTCTTTACATGGATTAATCAAAACTAGATATAGCGCTAATTAGTTAGCGCTAGAGACCCCGAATTTCAGATTTGGTTACTGTTGGACTGAGCCAGGACAGCTGTTTGTCCGTTTTTTTTCCAGTAAAGGCCAGTATTACCTGAAACCTCAACAGCCCTTTCAACACAGGGAAATAGTAGAATTACAAAAAGCTGATGTTATTGATTGTCATACAGTGCCAGTCATCATTCAATTCAACGAGAAAGTGTGTTCAAACCATTGACTGGTACTGTACATGTTAGTTACAGTCCTGTCTTGCCAAATGCGCTTTAATGGTGAAATGATTGCAGCTTGGACTCTTTAACGCAGGTTGGCTGGTTGGCCCGGCTGTCTGCGAGTTGAAGGAAAGTTAAATCACCTCTGGTTCATTGAGAAAGTTATTGGAACACAATTAGTTTAAGCCCTGTCCTCATCCCAAATGTTGGTTCATTACAGAGACAAATGTTGGAAAAATGAACCCAGTGAGCTCTCTATGTTCTTTTCAGCTGGCGTGCTGTTAAAATCAACATTTGATCCTTCACCAGCTGTTGGGCGGCTAAAGGCACATTTGTCGATGTTTTGGCCTTATTTCATTGACAGAAGTTGTGTTTTCTTAATCTATAATTACTTTGTAATTGCAAGCCAGCTGCAAAAGCACAAGGGGAGCTGTTGTCTACATGCTATGGGTCTGAGCAGCTGTCCCATCCTTTCCCTTTTTTTTTTTTCCACATATAGATTTAAAGCAAAGCTGCGGGAGAGCATTCTCCTGGAATCCACATTTAAACAGAAAATCTGCTGGGCAACAATAAATAGGCCTACATAAACCATCTCAATAGAAAATAGTAAATGTTTTGGAGAAAAAAAAGCCTTGATTGTGGATTGCTGAGTCCTCCAGATGTTTCATTGTAGTTCCAGTGAAAACAGCTTGTAATTGTACTGCCTCCTCAGTGCCTCCCAGCTGACACACTTTATGAGAGAGTGTGGCGGAGAGGATAGCGAAGAGTGAAGCTCGGAAAAAGAAAACAGGAAAATCAGGCTGTTTACGCGCGCGCTTATCGCTCAGAGACAGTGATAGAAGACAAGCGTGAAGGGCTTACAATGACTCTGTTATCATTCATTGATCACCGTAGCTTTGCACATCCAAAACAGGGGTGCATGGTGCCGGGGGGCACAGCGAGTGCTTGGACAGCCTGGTGCATGCCGCTCATTTCTGTCGCCACATTGCGAGCTGCAGAGCCCTGCGAGGGCACGACCCACCACATCCTTTTAAAACCATCTATACATTGGCGCACAATACCCCCCCCCCCCCCCCCCCCCAGATCCACGTTACTTTTCCCGTCTTTGAATAAATGGCAAATGCATTCGTCCGGAGAGCATGAAACTGAGCTTTAAGCAAGGGCCTGCAGACGAAATGACACCGTCCGGAGTGCCCCTGCAGTGCAACACGACCCTGTCCTGACTTAGATGTGCCTGTTTTCAATCAGCCCACATCAGGTTGTGTTATCGGGCCTAATTAGTGCATGTCGGGCCTGCGTGGTGTGAGACATGAGCTTTTCGTGCGCCGCGAGCTCTTCCCCGCACGTCAGAGGCAGACCTCGTGCCTATATGGCTTGTATTGCATGGGATATGACGCACAACTTTTATGGGCTCGCTATTTCTGATCTTAACAGCACATGTGTCACAGCAGAAGATTCCACAACAACTGGATCAAAAACATGCAGCGCGTACATCCATATCCACACGCACACCCACCCACACACACACACACACACATGTAGTGGTGCTCGCCAGTGCCAAACGTCTTACAAGTGTTACAAGAGTGGATTGATTTAGGCCTCTAATAGATAACAGAGGGCCGTAGGGAAGAGGCATTGTGGGGAATAGGTTGGGTGGACGTGTTAGTGTAATAATGAGGGGCAGCAGGGAGATAAGAAGGCTGCGACTGGTTGCAAATATGTAAATAAAGTCACAATGTCTGTCAAGTTTTTTATGAATTACACAGTGAATATTGTTTTCCACCAATGAACATAATTTCCTTAAAATTTGCTCAGCAATTAAATAGTGACTCTGTTGGTTTGATTGAGTCTGCCCCTCGTAGAGCCATGTTTTTTGTCTCAGAAGACAGATTTAATCAATCCAGTCTGGCACCTACCCAGCTGCAAACGGCTTAGAGACTGTCGCCATTTTGGGTTGGCTTCCTGTTTTATTTTGTAGTTTCCTGCCTCTTGTGTCCCTGGGTTAGCTTCACTTCCTGCCTTGTCCTGTCATCCCCTGAGATGGTCTGCCGTGTCCTTGATTCACCTGCACGTCCCCAGTGTGTTCAAGCCGCGTGTGTCTTTTGTGTCGCGTCATTGAATGTTCTCCCTGAATAGCTTCCCCGAAGAGTCCGTTTGTTCCTATCTGCGACTTGCGCCCAGATATTTTGATTTGGGGATTTTGACTTATTTCTTTGCTTCTACTAACTTCTGGCAACCCCAGCCCGCTTTGTGACAAAGTTAATAACTGAAGTGAAAATAGTGCAACATTTAGCTGCTCGACAGCCAAATATTTCCCTCAGGAGTGAATGGACAACAAAGACAGATCTAAAAAGGGGAGAGAGAATTTATTATTTAGATTTTATTAGTCATGCGTCAATGATCATAACTCAATATTGATGGTAATTTTGTGAGTAAATTATGTGTATGCCAATGTTGAGTTCAGGTCGTGCTGTGTTAATTATAGTTTATGGGAGGAAAGTATTTTTAGGGGGGGGGTGGGATAGTGGCAGGGGAATTTACTTATTGGCCCTCGGCAGACATTTATCAGTTATGTTGTTGCGGTTGAAAAGGCTAATCATTGCAGTAAATCATGGCGTTATACATGCACAGAATTAAAACTATCCGAAGAAGGTTGGACAGAAGTTGCGACCGCGGTTTGGCTGCATTCTGACAAAGTGCTAGCGGGTCCAGAAGTAGACCAACATCCAGATAAACATAGTTCCATCACTCTGGCAGCTTTGCACAGCTCCCTGACAATGTCCAAACAAGTAACATTTTAATTTGAACGCCCTGAATCATTACACAAAATGCAGGTATTTTAGGTAGGCCGAAACTGTTTTATTATTTTTAACACAGTAATTGTAAGGCAAATGGTCTTAATTGTAACCCCAGCCCTTGAAATAAACGAGCAAAAGGCGAAAGTGGTGATTATGGTTTCCCTGGGCCTGATGTGGGATTTGTGAAGCGGCTGCCAACTGGATTTTCATGTCACTGTTTCGGATTCCTTCCCGATATAGACAAACGGAATCACTCATCGGAACACGTGCTTTAATGGAGACGAATTCGAAGGCCCCGTCGAGCGCAGAGGAGATACTTAATCCATCCAACCCCTTCATTCCTCCCTTGGAGGAATGTTCCGTAGGCCGTAGCGTCCACAATTACCGCTACCCCCGTGATGAATGGTGGAAAAACTGGATTTGACTAATAAAATCCATCAGAGCTTCTATTTCCTAGAAAATGGTTAAACAGTTCTGGTGCAACCAGAAGAAATGTACATATGTCATCATGACACAGAGCAGGATCTCAGTGCCTCAGTTTGAATAGTGCTAAATGTCTGATATGATGATGCTCGGCGCAGGAGAGAGCCAGCAGGCCTCTGCTTCTTCTTAATTCCACGTAGCTGTCCTCAGTAGATGCTTCTTTTTATTTCTACAAAGATCCGACTACGGCGGATGCTGTGAGCGGGAAACTATTGTCATTAAAATTCATCGGTTGCTGTAGAGGTACCTTAATAAATGCTATATTGATGTTTGGATCGCTACTGGTTTTAATGACCGTAATACTAATTTGTTTGCCAAGTTTATGTTGTGGCACAGCTCAGGGTTTCACTTTTCTTTGCATCAACTATATTTTTGCTGCCTCAGCTCAGCTGAGCGAATGCTGCTGCCAGGGAGCTCGCGCTGGACATTTTGCTACCATGCCAGTGTTGTGCTTGGCCAGACAATATCGGCAGCGCACAACCCTTCAAGCACACACACACACGCACACGCACACACACACACGTTAATGCCTGATTAGGACCCAGGCAGTCACACAGGTGTAAAGATTTAAAGCTGTAATTTGGCCATATCTATTTTAGGTTATTTTGGGCATAGACAGTAAAAGTTAAATACATCATGCAATTTTAGATCAAAATGAATGGCTGGATCGTTGTAACGTTAAAAAAAAGTAGTTCATGTCAAGCCGCGAGCCACATTCAGTCCTTCACGCCTTTCCAAGTCAGGACGGGTTTAGGATAATTGTCACTTGCCGACAGCACATCCAGTATTGTGGTTAAAAGTCCTGTGTTTGTTCGAACCATCCGACGTCCCGTCCATCCCACCGTAACTGGTCTCTGTTGATATTTAACATCACTGCTCTGACTGCTGGAGGCGTTGGATTGGACATTTAATTGGACAACGTGGAAAAAGGATCCTAATTGATTTTCTTTGGTAATGTTTCTGTGCTGTACAACACAAACTGCCATGGTAGCTCGGCTGAGCTGTGGGCTTTGGAAAAGGTAATAAAACACCTTAAAAGTTTGGAAGTCTCTTGGGATATTCTTATTCAATATATATATATATATATATATATATATATATATAAGATTGGAGGCCCCTCACCCGCCCCATATTCCCCAAGGAAATTGTAGTTCCCACACTGTCCATATTCACGCTGCTGATTTGGACTGCAACCGAAAGGTTATTTGGAAACTTAGAAATACAATGATCAATGACACAAGTGAAGAATTCCAATTCATTCCGCTGAAAACTTTTACTTTACCCATGCACGGTTGCACGGACATTAGCTGACATGGAATTGTGAGGAGGAGACATTTGGATCTTTTATACACTGCAAGTTTCTCCTCAAGAACACTCTCAAAGCTCTGAAATGATCACGACTGGTCCGTGTCCGTGTCAGTTAGTACATTTTGGGCAAACTAGGAAGAAATCTGCCTCAGGGAGCCCTCCCAAAGGTAGTGTCTGATTGTTAGACCTCAATTTGGCCTTTCGGATGCTTGTAACCTTTGCCAATGTGCCTAGTATGCAGAATGTTTCCCTCCTCCTTTCTGTCCTCAAACTGTATACTAACTTATTGCTTCAGAGCTACGGAAATAGTCTCATGGAATCCATGTGGAAGTTGGTTTTTGCTGGGATTTATTGCATAAAGGCAAGTTCACATTTGAAGTTTGAAGATAGGGTTTCTGAAATAAATATATAATATAGTATATACAGCCAACTTTATACTAGAAAAGTATCTGAGTCAAGGAGAATAAGTGTTCAAACAACACTGTAATAAATAAAAAACAACTAATGAGCAAAGGTGCACTTAAATGTATGCAAAAAGGAGAACGAGAAAAAAAACTCACATGCAACTGCAAGTGAGCGGCTTATATTAATACAGCTTCATCCTGGGACGCAGTGGCGGCGGCGGCTCAGTGGAGACACAAAGACGCACTTAGACGTGGTCACAGTTACTTCAACATGCATTAAATATTTAGCAGCAAACAGAGTGCCTTGCTTCCTTCCTTCGACATCCTCTTCTTGTTCCAATATTAGTAGCTTTTATGGGGAGAAAAGCAACACATAGCAGTTGTTGTGTCAGAGAGGTTGTGACTACACTGTAGCATGGATGCCAAAGGTTATTTACGGCAGTTTAGTACCCAGAGTACATTACTTTGAGCTGAGGCACCAAATCAAGACCACTTCAATGACCCTGAGAAGCAGCCGTGACTAAAAATAAAGTGGCAGAAAGGCCCAAAATAGCCTCGGCTCGAGAGGAAGGACCGAATTACTGCTGCGATAAGCCATGATTCCTACACATTCAGTTGGATCACGATGTGGCCGGGGCATGCAAATTGCAACCAGCTGTGTGGTCTTGGAGTGTGCTGTTGCGGATAGGAGACAGGGTCCAACTACCTAAATTAATAATTTACCCCATACAACACAGCCACGTTGGAAACCTCAGGCACTCGCTGCATTTATCTCTGTGCATGTGGTGTGGCTCAAATGCTTTGCCTTGAGTGCCACAGAACACAAAACTTGAATCGTGAGCAACACAATCATCATTAAAGACACCCATCTCCTCCTTCTCCCCCCCCCCCCGCGCGTCGCAACGGTCGCATCACCCATCTACAACGCTCTGTTTTGACAGTCCATTTTGGTTTTAGTAGTTTTCTAGCAGGAGCAAATGGGGTTAGGTCAGTCGCAGATGCACACAGAAAGACTCACAAATGCCAAAAGATGATTCACGAATGCGCACAAAGTTCACAAATATATTACATTCACAAATGCACACTAGTGAGCGAAGGCTTTTAGATATATGCAAAAAGGAGAATGAGAAAAAGAAACACGTCAGTGATTTACAGCTGTAGCTAGTTAAAACATTTTTTTAAACCCAACAATTTTTACTTTTTTTGCCAAATAAAACCATCAAGTCAGTCAGATAAGCAACAGGCAAAAATAAAATAACACTTAAGATAAATGCATTGCAGTAAATCTCGAGCGAGCAGCTTATATTAATACAGTTTCATCCTGGAAAGCAGGAGGGGCGGCGTCGGCTCCGTGGAGACGCAAAGACGCACTTAGATGTGGTCACAGTTCAACATGCATTAAATCTTTAGCAGCAAACAGAGTGCCTCGCTTCCCTCGACATCCTCTTCTGGTTCCAATAGCGTTGGCAGGCACCAACAGCCAGATCCGCTTGCTGAAAGTGCCTGCAGGTCAGCAGATGTGCGAGATGAAAGAACATTTCATCAGATTTGCGGAGAACAATCAAGCGTTTCTGGTGTGTACTTGTGTAGGGTTATAGATTAGGATCTTTCTGTGTTTTTTCTCCATATTTTAAGAGATTCACACCACCGATTGGACTGAAAACTCCTCTGTGGTGTTATTGGTGCAGCCTAGATTGTTCCGGCGCTGTAGTTAATGCAGTCAGTTGAACCCAGAGCTGCTCAGTAGCCCCCAACATTGCAGTTGTTAAGTGGCTTGAAAGGTCATTGTCAGCATAAACTATTTTTCAGTAATTGCCCACATCATTTGGAGGAACTGTTTATTTAGTTGAGCTAGGACTGGCCTCACTTTACCGTCTTGCACTTGAGACGGGACTGATCCCAAGACTCTGTGACTGGCATCGACCCTGAGGATGAAGGGGAGGAAGAAGTTAGCAATGGCCAAGCGGTGTTCTAATCATGGTGTGTCAGCATTGACTGATGATGCTGGGCTGCAAACGTCCTTTCTAATAGGCACAGGAAGGCACCTGGTGTTTTACACAACCCAAAGGGCATTTGGTTCAACTCAAATAGCCCAAAAGATGCGCGAACGTCATGCGTTTATTTTTGGCCCCTGGTTATTATTACATTACATAACATTACATTACATGTCATTTAGCTGACGCTTTTATCCAAAGCGACTTACAATAAGTGCATTTCAACATAGAGAAGACAAGAAAAGTAAAATTTTCATCAAATAAGCAGTTACAAAACACAAAAGTGCCATTATAAGTACAATTTAAGTGCTACCATTTGTTAGTGCTACGGTTTGCTAAATCACAGCAATGATACCATAAACTCTGTATCAAACAAGTACATTCTTAGCATCCCAAACGGTGTCAACAAACAAATCTATTTCTATGACATCCAACTATTCATTTAATTTCTTTACATATGATTACATTATTCTCAAGATCTGGAGCTAAATGGTCAATTTCTGTTGACCCGAACAATATTAAGAGAGCTAAACAAAGAAAAAGCAACATGAATGGACAAAGGAAGCTGTCAGTAACATCTTCATGAATGAAGCAGTGAATGGATTGAGGTCATTTTGGACCTCTGTGGGTAACAAACAGAAGCACATTCTAGGACCGTTCCCCATCTGAACTATTTGATCGATTAACTCCATTATGTGTGGGATGCACTGAGTTCTCAGTGGGTCTCAGTCCACCTATGGACCAGGGCCTGAGCCAAGACACAGAGGAAGGGGAGACAGGTTCATTTCCAGCCAAACCTCGGGGGGGTCTTCTATTGCCTGTAAATGCTGCACATGTTCCATGAGTTACTACTTTAAAGACGACATACTCTGATGTAGATTTATCGGAGACAGTCCATTCTATTTTTACTTGTTCTCATTTACCAAAGCTTTAATATGGCCCAGAATTATTTGTACAAGATACCATTTAGACCTGGTTAACTGAAGGGCAAACATGCACTAATGGCCCCACATTTTCACAAAAGAAGTGAGTGGTAACATCTGTAGCTTTTATGGGGAGAAAAGCAACACATAGCAGTTGTTGTGTCAGAGAGGTTGTGACTACACTGTAGCGTGGATGCCAAAGGTTATTTACGGCAGTTTAGTACCCAGAGTACATTACTTTGAGCTGACGCACCAAATCAAGACCACTTCAATGACCCTGAGAAGCAGCCGTGACTTAAAATAAAGTGGCAGAAAGGCCCAAAATAGCCTCGGCTCGAGAGGAAGGACCGAATTACTGCTGCGATAAGCCATGATTCCTACACATTCAGTTGGATCACGATGTGGCCGGGGCATGCAAATTGCAACCAGCTGTGTGGTCTTGGAGTGTGCTGTTGCGGGTAGGAGACAGGGTCCAACTACCTAAATTAATAATTTACCCCATACAACACAGCCACGTTGGAAACCTCAGGCACTCGCTGCATTTATCTCTGTGCATGTGGTGTGGCTCGAATGCTTTGCCTTGAGTGCCGCAGAACACAAAAAAAGGCCCAACACCTTGTCCATTGAGGCTACCGAGGGAGAGCGCTCGCTCAATGAGGGTCAATCGTCGCAGCGCTCGAATCGTGAGCAACACAATCATCATTAAAGACACCCACCTCCTCCTCCTCCTCCTCCTCCTCCTCCTCCCCTTGTGCGTTGCAACGTCCCATTACCCACTACAATGCCCTATTTTGATAGTTCTATTTTGTTTTAGTAGTTTTCTAGCAGGAGCATACTCTTGGAACACTCCACTCTAAAGCATTTTCAAGAATTATCTTTAACTGTTTTTTATTTTTTTAGTTAAAGAAGTGTGATTTTGAAAGTTGTGCCAGTGGGGGATGCAGCCAACAAATGAAGTTTATTGCCATGAGAAAACCAGACCTGCAAGCAATGAAAGAGCAAAAATCTACTGAATACCAGAATTTGTGAACTTCTGAGTTCACCTACAAATAATCAAACACTTAATTTTACTGATGGAGGTCAAACACAGGGGATCATGATGACAGAATTGTAGAGGGTGCAGACACACAAACACATAAATCATTCCCTCTTCGAGTTGTTGGTTTTCAGGACAAGACCCCCATGTGTAACTCACTGAAGCCTGCGTTTATGGTGCTGGTTTTACAGGTCTATAAAATATCAGTCTCAACCACTCTGCTCTTGTGTGTGTGTGTGTAGAAAAGCCACATGTGAAGCCTCCTGGTTTTGTCGCGAGTGGCTGTGGGGAACAAGAGCTGATGGCGTGGCTTGGGACCCTTCCTGTAACAACACTCCGTCATGGGTCCCGCCATGACGGCCAAGACCGCTGCCCGTGCCCGCTGTGTATGCTTCAAACATTCAGCCCGCTGCGGGGGGGGGTCCAACCTGTGCGGAGCTAGAAGAAACCATCTCAGAGCAACGTCAGGCGCCCGTTAACACGTACCTCCAGTCAATAGAGAAACAAGGTGTCTGCTGTAATGTCTGCTTGTCGTGCACCACCTTCAGCTTCGTTCTTCGTGTCCCCGATGCTCCTCTTGTGCGTTTCTTTCATAGCAGTTTTACAGACTTGAGCTCTAAAAGGATCATTATAATCCCCTAAGTAACATGTGGCATCGAGAGCCGCTCCCTCCCGAAACCAGAAACACACGGACAAAGAAAAGGGAAACACACGTCATTAATCCCCTCATTCATTTATTCATCGTTCCCTACAGAGTGAAATAGAGTAGGACAGAACAAACTGTCCCGTCGAGAGGCAGGTAAACTGTTTCTAGTCACATCCAAGAAAATACAAACCCAAAACCATTTCCTCGTGACCAAAATGTCTCATTAACGGAACAAATCACAACTAAACCAGGTAATTGCATTAGGGGGGATCTTGCCAGGGGTATTCTCTCTACTGTCTTACTTAGGGAACCAACCATAACTAAGGGGAGGGGGGGGGGTTTGGTCATTTGGGTTCGGTACGTCTATTCTGCGTACAGCTGGGTAACACTGCACATTTTTATGGCACATTTCTTCCCATTTTTTCACGTTGCCATTTTAAAAATCTTTTTCTTTTATGTTTCTATCATCGTTCTTTACGTTTTTAAATCTCCTTGCTTTATGTTTGGATGTTTTTAATGCTTTTATGTGAAGCAAATCTGCTATACAAATAAAATTGCCTTACCTTGTTGGAGTTCATCTAATGGCTTCTATTGACAAGTCACTTAAAACCACCAGTAAAGACAAACTCAACCTCACACATTTCCTCATTTGTTTTTCCTTGAATAACAACTATACAAACCAAAAAAGAGTATTCATCCGCTCTGTCCTCAAACAGACAAAACTAATGCATTCAATTATTTGCACATCATTACATGGAGCATGTTTGGAATCTAACACACACATACATAAACAGACCAAGTTATATTTGTATATACAATGAATAACTCGCTCTCTGAAAAATGTAAATAACTTAAAAAGACAAACTGAGTAGAGGAAATATAAACCGTGAGAAATTCAGAAAGGAGGGAAAGCTATTGGATAAGCTATTGTGATGGAACATGGCCTGGGGCAGAGAATCTGGTGTACACAACATATGCACCACTCTGTGGACTGCTTGCACATGCATGCATTTAATTAGACACACACGTGTGCACAACTGCACACGCTGTACAAAGTGCATCCCATCGACCAACCCAGCAGGACGATTGCCGGACCTGTAAATATCTGAACGGGAGAGTTGACAGATGGCAGTCTCGAACACAATAATTACCACATACTTCCCACCACAGCGCATGCCTGCTACATCCCCGACTCCCTCAAATAAATACCAAAAAATAAAGAACCCAAAACGCCTTCTTCACCAAGGGCTCGCAAAGAAGCCTGGCTGTGTCTAACTCTCAACACACATGGGCTGGCTAGCTGTTAAACAGAAGGATTAGCAAACTGATTTATGAATTTAGCCTGACCCCATTCATGTGATATCGCAGCATATACCAGCTCCGACCACAGAAGCCGTACCCACAGACGCACCAGAGGAGCAATTGTCTGCCTCTCTTACCAAAACTACCGTGACAGACTCCACTGTTCAGACCCCGGGGCTGCTTCTCACACCATAAATGCTCAACCTCAATTCAGTAGCTGCCCGCAGCTCCCATCCAACCCACAGGTATGACTATGCATGCTAGGATGGCCAAGACAGTGTAATCAGCAGATTGGGGGTTGGAATCCGCAACCATGAAGATGAGTGGCGCCCACCATCGCAATGTCATCAAAATGAGAAAAAAAAAACGCAGCTTGCTGCGCTGAGGCTCCCTTGACGTTAAAAATGTCTCGCTCTGCAATGCGGTCTCCCTTGACAGAGAGTTTAAAGCCAAACAAAAAGGACTGCAGGAAGGACATCAACATTGCAACAAGTACTTAGGAAACAGTTTATTTCAACTTCATGCACAAGAGCAGCAGGGCTTAAAAAGTGTACACGAGAGTAGTCAACCTTGAGTCCAAGATACTATTTGTGGTTGCTTAATATGCAAACAGATGATTTGTCAAACTCATACATGAATGTTGGATATATTTAGATTAAATTATGGCATTGGCCGTTCAAAACATTCCTAATCCAACTCGTGTTTTCCCTGTGGGGTTTCTGCTTGCAGCTTTCCTGGAAGACACTCATAAAAACCTACACGTCGCACTTTGCATTCCTCAGTCATGAGCTTTGCACCTGCCGTGATACGGTGGGATCCGTCACCCTGGTCACGGCTACTTTCGAAAGCCTGGTGTTAAACATCGTGGCTCCAGGGAGAAAATACACCAGGGCCAGACTTTGCACTTATAGGCCAAGTAAGCAAGTTATCACCAAACAACGAGTTTCATGATTTTTGCATGAAAAATGTTGAATAATCTACACTCATTTTACCCTGAAATAACACATTAAAGGTCCCTAAAGTGCTTAACAAATATGGAAGCCATAACTTCAGCCCACTTCTTACTGTGTACTTTTACTTCAGTGGAAAACATTGTAGTACTACGTTTATCTTATAGAGAAATGTCATTGGTTGAATGCCCCGCCTTGAACAGATGTTAAGTAAGTACTATTTAAACCCCTGAAATGAGCATATAAGTACAGGACTCAACATCTGCGTTATTAACAAGAACATCTTCTGGTCTTGGGTCTCTGTCATTTAATTAATAGGGCTTTGATATTCTCGCATTTCTCAACAAAAGGGCCTTTTACTCTAAAGGCAAGAGGTGTTGCCGTAAATTTTCACAAAAATATCCCATTTTCCATGACTATGACAGAAGACCCATATGGTAGGTGTCATGATATTAGGTCATAAAAATGATCTTTTAAAGACACTGTAAATTATTTATCGCCCAAATATTGAGAATCCAGATTTCTTCCTGAAGGCTTTTGATATGATGCCAGCTTCCAACCCAGCTATGTCATGATTGGGTGTGACTTTAATTATTATCTGGATGCGTTCTTAGAGAGACATCTACCGCAATGGACTCAGTCCGTGGTTGACAGCTGGCGAATGCAGCATCCTTCAGATAACGACTTCATATCATATAACACATCTTCTGAAATACTACCACACATTACCCTCTCTTGCTTGAAGACCACTCTCAGTGAGCATATGACGTCCCCACGAATGATGGGGAGGTCTCCAATTCTACTTGATTGGCATTAAGCTATTCACAAGGGGCCTCACTATCTTTGAATCATCTATAATAAAAGATCTTAGCTGTTGTCTTTTGGATTTCGAACACAAGGATAAATAGAGAAAAAGTATGTATCCATAACATTAATTCTAAATCTGTTACTAAACCAAGGGATATAAACAACCTCATAAGGAACTATATTCAGGCATAGCAAAGGACACTAAAACAGCTTTTTAAGTGTCTTTAACAACTAGATGGCGCTGCAAGTGATGACATGACACCCCACCCCGATCTCTGAGATTGACCTTTTGGATGCAATTCAAATTTTCTCTTCTGTAAAAAGCAGGCCCAGGTGGTTATGGCTGTGAATTCTACAAGGCGTCTCATGGAAAAATAGTCCCTCTCAGGTTAAGGACGTTAAAGGATTAAAGTAGAAATAAAAGGCTCCCCAGCTCACTTTACGAGGCAAATATCTTCCTGCATCTAAAAGAGGGAAAGGAAGCGTTTTAGATCCATTGAACTTTTTTTAATCATGAAAATAAACAATAAATATGAGACTGGTTTTATTCCTGGTTTTCATTTAGTAACGTTTGTCCGCCTTTAAATGCACTTAGTTCATGCAAAGGACACACAAGCTGCTACCTTATCTCTTGACGCACAAAAGGCGTTGGATCAGATAGAATGAATTGCGTTTTTGATACTGAAGCGGTTTGGTGACTCCTGACCCTATCTAATGAACACCATTAAATCATTCAATTGACAGTCGGGATATACAATTAATCAGGATAAGAGTGAATTTATGTTATGCATTGATTAATAGTCTGAACCTTGCATTCTCAAAATCTCTGCTAATTCTTGAGCCCAGCGCTCTTAAAATCGACTTGGTCACCCATGTACAATCACTTGCTCCAACCAGCGCCTATACACTCAAAAAAACAACGCTTTCAACGAACTTAATAAAATCATGGAAATGATTTGCACACTATTTTATTGATTCTTTGAGCATAAAGAAATTATGTTGATACGACTTGATGTATTTGAGTAGGATCAACTTAATTTATTATGGTTGGTTCAACGCATTTTCTTGGGTTGTGTCAAACTCAAATGAATACGGTTGGTTTGACTAATGCCACATTAGTAAAATGTAGGCTAGTCAATGAAGTTAGACCAACCCAAATTATTCAATTTAATCCTGCCCAAGAAAAATAGGTTGGACTAACTCTAATAAATTACGTTGATCCGACTCGAGTATATTATAGTGAACCAACTTAATTGCTTATTGCTTAAAGAAAGCAGTTAAATTATGTTGAAATACTTTCCATGATTTCGCTATAGTAATACTAAAAATGTTAGTGTTAACATTTACCCTGAACCACAACTGAAACTAAGTTTTAACAAAATATACAACTGTTTTGGCTGGAAACAAGACAAATGAGAGATGTTGCAATACAACTGTATTTCTCAAAGTAGGCACTGAATAATGTTTTAATGAGCAGCTTCTCTTATAAACATACATATCAAAACCTTTTCTCAACTTTCTATGACACATACACAATTAAAATACATTTTTGAAAGTGCTAACAGTGGTTATTAGTGCAGTCTTGACCTGAACTCTGAAGACTTTGTCTTTGTACAAACATCCCTCTTATCCTCTTACATTCACAACATTCATCTTAAAGACTTATGATTACTTACTTAATGCACTGGTGAACACGCAGGAATACAGAAAATAATAAACACACACAGAAGTGTCTAATCTGCTTTAGCCATCATAATGTGTCTAACGGGATAGCTTTATTTTGAGAGCTTGTCCTTTTATGGATAGTTTGTTTGGGTCTAGTTCCATTATTATTTTCTGCAGAACTTCAAAAGTATACTTGAGCTCTGGAGGGTAGCTCAAGTTGAGAGCATACACAAGCGCAAGCAACATTGACACTGCAAAGGGTACATTTCCCAACTCGCTCAGCACTTCCACCCCCTCCAGAATGACTCCGACTTCATCTGGGTCATCACTGGGCTCCGCTCCTTCTTTTCGAATCACATGGATTGCAAAGACTGTCTCCGCCATAGCTGTTTGACTGCTTTCAATATTCTGTGACAAAACAGTTAACAAAAGCAATTATTTTTCACTTATGTGCATTACATGCCATTTTTATTGCACTATTTTACTGTATAAACAGCTATCAATAACTTCATTCACATTAGGGCTTTCAAAGAATATTCTATATTCAAATATATATTCAAATAGTTGAAAACAACACTAAGAAGTTAAGTTGGGCCAACTTAATCGTATCTGATCTTACCCAAGTAAAGATAAAGGTAAATGAACATACCGTGTATTCCTTCACCAGCTTCTCTGGATTTTCGTTCAAGTAAACACATAGACCTTTGAGGACGCATTCTCGTCTGACGTCAATGCTGGCAGTCTAAGTATGCAGATAAAATAACATTAGGAACACCATCTAAACCAACCATCTTATTAATCACAATGAGTAACCATGCAATATCAGTGTGTAAATTAGTATGTGAACCCTTGGGATCCAGGAGTGTTAGCAACAAGTGCAGACGACCAATAAAGGCAACAAGTAAGTAAACAAAATACAAAAGTTCTACGAGTAGAATAGCCTCTTTAACTTTTCCATTGTCATCATACCTGGGTTATGGGTACCATGATGCTCTTGATCTTTCTCCCTTGAACTCCACTTTTCTTGGCATACACCTGGATCAGGTTTTCAGAGTACAGATCCAGCTGGGAGAAGAACTTTGACTGCAAATTGATTGTTGTGATTCTCTTGAATTCCAGGAGACTTGTAGTGGGATGGTGTAGTCAGTGAGGTTGATCCAAGACACACTTTGGGGGATAGCAGACACAGGACACTTTTGCAGTCAGAAATTGCTGCAATAAAGTCAGATAGAACAATCAATTAATATTCATGGGGGTTAAGGCCTCCTAAGTCAGTGACGCGCGAAAACCTCCCGGTTGTTGTGACGCATCAGACCAGTGTGTGCGCGGGGGCCGGGTGGCCAGAGCGGAGCCAGCCCATTGACAGTACCCCAATGACAGTACTGTACTTTGAAATGTGGAATTAAAATGGAAATGGAAATTTGTCTGGTTTGATCAATCATTATTCTAGATAAACTGCATGCTATACATTTTTATATGTATAAATATATATACAGATCGCTCCAAAATAGCGTTCGCCTCCGGCGGGCCGCGGAGACGCCGCCTTCGGTATAACTGCGGCGGAACGGCGGCTGGCCGTCCGGGAAACGAAGCGGTTGCCGCTGGCGGTGCGCCGCTAACGTGTTTGCGATTACGTCATACTGTCGCTTCTACTGCCTCTGGAGAACCGCCGATGGTCCGCCGACTCATTGCTATCTATCTATCTATCTATGAGAGTCGGTAAAACGGCCTGCTATATTTGCCGCGCGCAGCTATTGGCCATGTTCCAAACTAACGTTAGCTAGTAGTATTACTCTTAGTAAATGAAACGTGTGCTTAGTCATTTATTGTCATTCAAATTCAGCAGTAACGTTAGCGCGCTAATGTAACCCTACAAGGAGTATGCTAACGTCATTAAGTCAACGTCAGCTAGTCGTGAACACCTTATAATATATTGCTAAAACGTTAACTCGTCATTAACAATAGCTCACTGTTCACCATTCACATTGGTAGGTTGCAAAAAGGAGTGACGTAACGTTATATAAGCTAACACGACATTGCTAGCCATGCGCATGGGGACTTTACCCTTTTTAAATGTAGTAAAAAATAACACTACATAAAAAATAGCATAAACAGAACAACGAGCTAAGATATGAAGACATTAATGCACGTATAATTGTTTTACATTTAGAAGGATGGTGATGGATTTCTGCTTACCTTTTCCATGTGCGGCCAACGGTGTATCTTCTTAATCTGGTTCTGACGAAGACTGCCCTCGCCTTGGTTTTCGCGGTCATGCCTGGCTACTCGATTGTCTCAGTTAATCGCAACATGAATGGATCTAATAAACGTTACGTTTTTGAAGTTCATGCCAATCCTACATGACTGAATCACGTTCACATTGAAAACATTAATGAATATCGTTCATTCTACATGTTACACATTAGTAAATGTAACAACCAGCCAATATCCTTTTTTTGAGTGTAGACTAGAGTGCTTCTGGAGGTTGCCGTATGGGAGATATTTATGTATTTTATATATTTGTCTCAGTCTTTCAACTCCACACTAAATATCGACATCTTCAACTCATTTTTTCCCCACTCCCTAGTCTATCCCAGAATTCACAAACAATCCAAAGTGACACATTTTTCTAATTGACTTCTCTCACAGCCAAAGGAAAAAACATTTGATCCCCCGTGTAGTCACTGCTTTCAATGCCAGTAATCTCATGGAGGCCTGGGCCAAATAGTTGGGCGTTATAGTGTCAGATGAACTGTGGGAGGAGGGCTTGGCCAGTTTACAGAGCTGTTCTGTCCAGATGTCGTTTAACTCAATTAAACGTTTTACACGAAATCCATTACTTCAAACTACATTTTACTAAGTAGTAGTAATACCTGCAATTTTGGGAGAAATATCCTTTATATTATTATATACATTTATATATATATATATGTATTCATTTTTAAATAGGCACATTAGTTGCTTGCTTTGATATTATAAAATCCGTCATGGATTTAATGAGTAGTGGTATTTTGTAGATTGGATTAGAGATTGTTGAGATATAGGAAGGACATACACATACTAAGACTCAGCTTAGCTATTAAGGACTTTGAATTTATCACAATGTCTATTTGGAGCGTCCTAAATAATCTTCAGAAAATTAAAACATAAAATTTGTGGAAAATCAATTCAAAAGGTTCAAAGTAAGCAAGTAAGGGTTTACAGGATAGTTTAGGCATTGAGAGCTGGATAAAGTATGCTCCTTTTCTCTCACTGTGATCTTTCAGCACAAGGTAATGATGACTTCCAGGGTTCACTGAGTTGGGCTACAAGCACTCCACTGACCCCCCTCTGTCCACTCAGCTCTGATGCTTGGCCATGCAAGGAATGTTCACACATACGGTTACAAACACAAACACCCAGGCATGCCCTGAAAACTGGTAGCAGGCAATCAAACATTCCTGACCTGGAAGACATTGGCTAAATTTGGAGACCAGTCCCCACTAAAAAAGTACAGATTGTTTGTTCAAATGCCTTTAAAGTTAACAATTTTCTGAGAACGCCTCATGTGGCCATGCGAATTATGACTGTTGTCTGTCAGATGCAAAGGTGGCAGCAGAGTGATGTCGTCAAAGAACCGCAAAATCTCTCAGGGAAGACGTCCGAACAGATGGTTGGGTGACACCAGCAGCTGGTTTTGCGTCACCCCATTACTACCGACTGTCAACATTGTTTTTACCATGACCACAATCCTTCCCTAAACTTAACCACTAGGTATTTGTTTTAACCAAACCTAAATATGTTATGTATATTTAATAGGTTGTATATCTGACCTTGACCAATAGGTCTTTAGCCGTGCTAGTTGCTCTACAGATGTACCTTTCAGTCCATTGCTTGTTTGAACCAGAATTAAACATCTCAACAAATACAGACAGGATTGTCAAAATAAGGTGTTTCCTGCACCGAGTGACTGTGCTCACCACTCTTTCAAGTGCGTTGGGCACTTGGTCCTCGGGCCAGCAGTAGAGGCCGTTGGCCCAGGATATGAAATTTACATATAATTTAGGGGGCAATTTTGACTGAAAACCAGGGGCATTTTATAGGAAATTGGGGTCATTTTTTTAAACTTGTGAAATAACATTTAACCTTTGTTCAAAATAATTAATGAGACTTATTGGGGCGTCCTGTATATGCCTGTTTTCTTAGATGTTTTTAAAAACAATAACAACCAAAACGTCTTTTTATTTTTTTGTAGTTGTACAAAAAATGTATTTTACCCAAATAGAGGATTGGCTGTTAACCACAAGATGGCAGTAATTTATGAGAAGAAGGGAAACATCTCTCAAAGGCTGCACTCTGTCTAACGTTAGCTAACAAGCTTTTGTAGCGAGTTAAATAGCTAATCAGAGCTAGCTAACGTTCGCTAACTAAATCATTCGAAAGTAATTTTTACTTATGCTGCGTTTACACCAAAAGCCAAGCAAATTTTCGCGCGAGTAAAGGTATTTACGTCAAAGGCGCCGCTTACTTTCGCGCTGCCCGTTTAAAATTCGACCGGACGCGTCTGTGCATGGACGTGGAATCTTACTCTTACTTAATAATTTGCTTCGCTTTTGCAGGCAACGGTATGTCCGAGGTTGTCTGGTAACGAAAGGACCCGTATCTCTGATGGTTTTTGCTCCCGTTGATGAAGTCAGTAGAATTTATGGCAGCACTCCCCTTTTTTTCTGTCTGGGTCCCTGAAGTCGGTGGACACATTATAAGCCCCGAGGCAGGTCAAGCTACCTCAACCTCCACACAATGACGGATGGTGTTCTTTCCCTGGGATTCCACAAAAATACTTCATCGGTCTTTTGTAGAATCACTGTCCCAAAACTCCTCCTGCAACTCATAAAAGGTTTGAAGGATTAAAGAGGTGGATTTTGGCGCCTAAACAACGGCCTGAACATCTTTACACCTTGGTTCTTTCACGTGGAACTAGGTTCAGGGCTTTGTTGTGGCCAAGTTCCTGCTGTCTCGCCAGTCACTCTGGGTGCTGGGAAGAAGGTTTTTAACTTTGTCCACAATGCAGTCAATGTTGCTGCCCCGCTTAGCTTTTTGGAAAAAATGAAGTATTTGGCAGGGTGTCTTGCAGCTATGCTGGTGGCTATTTCTCCTCTCATCTGGCCACTTTGTACGGCTTCTCAACAGTTCGCTGCTCATGAAGTAACTATTTTATCATGTTGTCCATCCTTTTCTTGCTTTTCCCTGTTTCCACATGGCAGAATCAATATGACGTCCGCATGGCTGATAATGACAGTTGTCACTGCCTGTAGCAACAATGTCAGCATAGACATTGGCTATTGTTTGAAAGATTCAACCCATCCTCTTCATCCTGTCGTTTGATGGAGCATATTTGTAGCCAACCTACACTGCATTGGGTTGGGGTACAGTTGAGTGAAGTTACCGAGCCCTGTGCTATTGGTCCTGGCCTTGATCTTTCCACGTCTAACCAAAAAGTGTTCCTGCGAGAGGTTGCTGTTTCTCCTGTGCAACAACTTAATTCAGACATTCTGAAGACTTTGTAGATGCTTTTCACTTCACTGCAAAAGACTCCTAAATTAATCATCTTTGTCAAAGCACTGCAATGCTGGCTTTCACAGAGCTGCTAGCATAACTTTATACAATCGGCCTTGTTTCAACCTAATCCATGATCTTCCCAAAACCATAACCAAATGAATGAACCAAATTAAACCTCAGCCATGAAGGTTTTAGATCAGAAATGGAAATATGAATCATTATTTGTGTAATTATTAGTTTTATTTTGCAAAAGCCCCTCAGATTTTATAGGAAGTATATGGGGTTTATCCAACGGCTTCTGTGTTTTTCATCCTGTATCATTAGATTTAGAGTTTACCTTTTCTCTTTCTTCTGCCTCCATGTTTACCCTGACTGTTCCTTTCTTCCGTTCCCTTTTGCTTGTTCGAAGAGCAGTGGAATGAAGAGTTAAAGTGAGTAAAAGTGAGCCTTGTGACCCCTTGAGACTGAACTCCATCAGCCATGCATCATTGGTAACCACACTCTCATATGCTTATGTCAGATGTTATAAAGTGCCCATGTGGGCCTCATGAATTACCCCTGTGTGCCGTTTCTAATAAAGGCCCCTTCTATCCTCACGTCGAGTCACAGAGTGGTCAGTCCAAGGGCTCGATCCTAAAAATAAAGAAACAAGCATGTGCATTTTTGAAATGCGTCTATTTGTGTCATAGAGAATATTCATGCACACTCACTGATGCTCGCCAGAGATTTATTATATTTATAAGAAAAAAGAGAGGGTACTTCATGAGTTTTAATTAAAATGATTCATTACAGTTTACAGGCTGACAGCAGCACAGAAATATGCAGTCTTCTGACCATTTTTTCTCAGACGGCATGGGGTTGGGAACATGTTGGTCAGCAGTGCTTTTTACAGACCTGCCAAGCACATAAATTCATCTTCACTCCCCGTGAGTTGACATATTGTCAAAATTGTAGCACTCAATCTGTGACATTTCCCCAAGGAACAAAATGTACAAACAGATGCACCCATGCCCAGTTTGTACCTCCCACAACTCACACCAGAGAGCTTTGGTCCCAGAGCACTTCTGGTACATGAAATAAAGGAGCTGTATGTGAAGCCAGGCTGACAACTCAGTTATTTAGCCCTATACTGCTTGATTTGTAGGGGAAATGCGGCATAAACAATTTATGATATGACTCCCATTACGTGAAAGGGGTCTCTCAAAGTGATGAACCCACAGAGATACATCTGCCTCTTCCACCCCCTTGAGAGAATTAATGATCTCTTAATGATCATTCGACTGACTATTTCCTCAATTGGTCCCAATCATGCTGGGATTACATACAAAACATTTTGGAACATTGTCAGAACCGCTTGCAAATTATCTTGACCTACGTTTCTATTATGAATCAGAAACAAAGAGCCCCGTGTCATGTTTTTATGATAGAAAATAAAAATATTGCCTACATCAGTTTTTTTTTTTTTTTTGTTCGCCCCACACTCATAGACTGGATGTAAAACAAAACATTTTTGTTTCAAATAATGCGCATGTTGTCGAGACACTAGAAGAGCCAATAGGCCCTGTATTTTCCCACTGATCACACGAAATGCCTCTGTGTCGTCCTCGTTTTCTCCTCCATGGAGTAGAGGGTGTGCCGGGAACTGCAAGGGGCGGCGGTTCAAACACTGGCTGCCCCATGCGCCATGTTGAAGGGTCCCTGAGCAAGACACCCAACTCCTAATTAAAAAGAAACGTGCAATTAAAAATGCAATGTGAGTGGCTTTGGACAAAAAGCGTCATCTAAATGACGTGTAATGTCATTTCTGCTGCCCCCAAGTGGCAAAATGTATTAGTTATTGAAGGTTTGACTAAAGTTAAACCTATGGATGTCTTTTAATTTTGCCGCATGCAGTTATATGCATTAAATTGACATCTGACATTAGCCTAGCTCCAATTCAGATCAGTTAAAAAAGTATACCAACAATGTTCCTAGTTCCATCAGCCCAATGCCAGAGGAATGTAATTATGCTAGGTTAGATAACACATCAAATGATCATGAGTTCTACCTTTAGTAAATAACAATTGCGTCTAAATTAATCAAGAAAAACTGCTTGAATAATGTTTACAAAGTTTTCATGTAATGTTTCCTCCTCACTCACTCACGTCTTTTGTCTGTGACTATGCTAGCAGAGGAGTTATTGGAATGTGTGCACATCTTCATGCAGGTTTAGAGTGATGGGAGTTGGGGTAGTGGTTAGGCCTCTGCTTGGCGTAGGTCATAATTAGGAACTGGAACTCTGAGAATCCCTGGAAAGGTTTGACAACCCTAGAACTTTTCATCTCCTGCAGCAGCACCCCCTCTCTGCCACTGTCTTTCTACGGAATTTGTCAGGGATTTAAGCAGTAGAGCTCACCTAGTGGTGGAAATTATTTTATATAAATTAAATATATTATTTAGTGTTAGAATTGTAGTTTATTAGATATTAGTTATTTCATTAGCACATTCGATTGCAATATGAATCAAACACAATTTATAGTCATTTAAGTCATATAATTACTGTACACTGTAACATCCTGCCACAAAATAACCTTAAAACCTGGAGACGAATGCTAAATCCATCTTTTATGGATTCAAGGGTGTTTTGGGAGTTTTCTTTCTTGTTAGGGAATAAGCAAAGGATGTAGGAGAGCCGTCTGAGGCAAATATTCTGACATTGAAAGGGCTGAGCTGGAGAAGGAGCAGGCAGAAGCCTCCTCTGAATATGACACTGGACGATGGGACTTCGCAAAATAATAATATACTATTCATACTTTATTTTACTTTGTAACTCTACTGCAAATTACTTCAGTTAGTAAACTCGAGCCACTTGACTATCTATGACTTCTTGTCTCAGAAGGGACTCAGGTAACAGTAATATTCCTTCATCAGAGGTTCAGAACTCCACAATTTATAAAACATGTGTAGCCATTGAGGAAATGTCCCTCCTGAGATGCCGTAGGTTCAGGCCCCTCCTACTTCCTCGTTTACCAATTTGTGTGGGTATAAAGGGTGTGTCTGAGTCAACCCATCAGGCCGGTAAGTAGTGTTATCCCTGTTCTAAAAATAAGGTTCTCTTTTTGTGTTGCTCTATTTTTGTTTTGTTCAGTTAGATTACTTTTTTTTGTAGTTGTTTGCCTGCAAATTATTGTGTAAATTGTGATTTTCCCAAGAAAGTTATTTTGCACAAATTGAATTTACTAAAATGTGTTTGTGTCCAGGAGTGCTTGGGGCTGGCAGCAGTGTGGCTAACTGGACGGTGACTGGGCCACTCACTTGCTCCTCACATTGTTTTCAGTTTCTACGTTTGACAATATTTTCTCTTGTTTTACACGTCTTCCCAGTGGCATGCTTTTAGTTTTGATTTATATTGTTTGGCGTGAGTGTGTGTGTGGAACACTGGAGGTAGTGAGGGTCCTGTCCCAGAGCCTGCCCCCCCCCCCCATTCCCCAGCTTGGCCCACTACAACTTAGCCACCAATAAGACTGAACTTGCGTACTGAAACCCTTCCCTTCCCCGGAAGCTGATGGGAATTGTTGAAATTCTTTTCCATCGTTGATATTTTAAGACTCTTTCAAATAAATGTTGCACCCGAGGGGAATACTTTGCCGTGGTCTATGTGTTTTGGTCATCTGTGGGTCCGAGGTCATTTACTAACTATTCGGGACGATAACCACACCCCCGCAGATAGCGGTGGTCACAAGCTATCACAATGACTAACCCTTACAGTAAAGGAACTACATTTTAAACAACCAATATGCCAAAAAAATGTAATTGTAACCTCATGGCACTGAAGTTCACAAGCGTCTGTGACATGCTGGTCTGATCTGGATCCAACTACTGTTTAATGTGCTGGCTAATTAACCTCGACCCTTCTAAATATATATTCATACCATCATCAGAAAAGAGTTCTCTATGTACACAAAATGGCATTTTATTCACAATACCAGTCCTATGGTGTTTTCTTTGGACACAGGCGCCAGTATAGAAACCATGTTCTCCAATTAAGACATGTCGAAAAACACTTTTCTAATGAGCTACCTTAAAGGTTTTATTGCTCACTAATGAATAGTCTCACAGGGTCCAACATGGCTCTTCGAGCTGCTGGATAATCACAGATACGAGTTTGCATATTTCTTCTTCAGAATTGGACTTCTCAAAACTCTTAAAATCTACACAAAAATAGCTGACACTGTGAAAAATACATTTAATATTGTGGGGGTTTTTTGTGCTAAAACAGAGCAGTCAGTCGGTTCACATTTTTTTGCCATTCTTAGCAGCTGGTTCACAGATTAAAAGTGCCCAATGCATTGAAAAAAAAAGTGTGACATTTGGCTGGGATCATGCAAATATTTGAAACAGCCTCATTCACCGACCCAGTACATGCTTTTTTGCATTTGATCACATTCATTCGTTTAAATCTCATGTTCTAAGCTTCATCGAGTTGTTAATTTCTTGTTTTGAGGAATTAATGAGCTGTTTCTCCTCCAATGAAGTTTACATTCTAGTGTGGACACTTTTAAACAAACATAACCTGGATTCACATTACAGGATAGAGACCTCAGGAGTCTCTTGTATGGCAGACGTTTGAGAGTACTGCTTAATTATTTAATTATTTAGTTTGTTAAATGTTACAATACATGTATTGTATTTGTAACTATTTGTTTCCCACAATTGGCTATTGCAGAGCATTCCGGTTTGGGCTTCATAATGTACACAAACCCCACAAAAATATAATAAAAGTCACAGAATATCAGTGTAACCAAGCAAAGCTATTACATAATCAACAACTTGATTGATTATGTATATATATATATATATTTATTTTTATTTTTATTAATGGGACTTCACAGTTCATAAACCTTGGCTTTGTATCAACAAGAAAAAATTCACGGCATCCCACATTTGGCCTAAACGCAAAATATTTATATATAAAAGCTGTTGTACACAGGTAAAGATCCTAAATTCCATCCAATTCCTTCCAATCGAATACTATAACCATCATTATGTACAGTATATACAATAGGCCTTGTAGCTAGACCGTGGTTGACATCTGTTGAACTTGGAGATCTGAAGACTGAACTTGTGAACTGTTTTTTGAGTATTTAAAATTTACTCCACTCTAAAGTGTCTTGTTATGAATTACATTAGATTATTAACGGTACAATATACCGGTACTCAAAAGTAATTGGAATATGTATTTCAAACCCAAGAAATAGAAATCCTGCCCATCTGTGTGTGTGTGTGTGTGTGTGTGTGTGTGTGTGTGTGTGTGTGTGTGTGTGTGTGTGTGTGTGTGTGTGTGTGTGTGTGTGTGTGTGTGTGTGTGTGTGTGTGTGTGTGTGTGTGTGTGTGTGTGTGTGTGTGTGTATTTAAGGGAAGCAGTCAGTCACTTGGTTCTGTCATGGTTGGCGCACTGCCAGGAGGGGTTGTGTACTCACTTGGACAGGTGAAATGAGTGAAGCTGAAGAGTCATGCGGTCCAAAAATGCCTCAGAGGCTATATTGGGTCAAATGGGTTCACCTTAGGACGTATACATTACGCATTTATTTTTCATATTAACTGCAAGTGAATGGATTAATGCAAAAATACATTTGTAACACCAGAGGCCACGAGTTGGTCATACAGTGGAAAAAGGCTATTGTTCCACTGCAAGAATACTGTGAGCCAGCTTGTCTTCTAACGCAGTCTAATGAGGCAGGAACAAATGTCTATCCACTCTAACACTCTTTCTCTACGTGCACTTCTCTGAATATTGTCAATTATCCCTCATGTCTTGGCTGACCTGGCTGAATGTGGGTCACGGGCTGCACAATCACCTGGTAATTACCACAGAGTAAACAAGCTAAGCCAGGGGAGAAGTTTTAATGATTGTCAGGTCCCCACAAAGGACCCTTCATCTGTAATGAGTGGTAAGTGTGTCATATTATGTTGCACAATTGTTGGACCTGACCATCACGATAAATATAGCATCCCTGAATCCAATACTAAGGCACCAAGGACACTTTTGGGCATCAGTATGATTCAATAGGAGTGTAACCCAGAAAGGCTTCCTTTGCCTCAAGGATGCTGTCCAAAATGACCTTACGTAATAAGCCCTTTGCCCAGTTCTTGAATCAGATGATTAATTGCTCACCGGTCTTTTCAGGGGCTATGACACCATGTGCCACCCACGGAGTCCGCTCTGGCCTAATGTCTCACTCTCATTAAATGGGGCCTTTGTGTCCCAGCTGCTCTCTTTTGTTCCAGTTTGCCCACCTATCAGAGAGGTCGACCCCTGTGTCTCGAGCCATGATGATGACATCACCTCTGCCCTCATCGAGGCTAGAGCACCCAAGGTGAGAGCTCTCATGGGCTCAGCTACGGGCCGTCTCTTTTCCTGTGTCACTCAATCAATCCTTTGTGCTGTGTCGAGGCCTGTGGGCTCATAGGGACCCTTAATGAGAGGGAGCACTTTGTTATCTGCCAGTGCTCCAGCAATATAAGCCATACAGAGCAAATTCTATAACAGCACATTGTTTGAGGGAAGTAAAGTGAGGGGTCTGAGATGTGGTGCTTTCACACCGGTTGGAATCAGAGCCCAGAGTTTGCCTGCTGAGCGGGGCCAGTAAAACCTCGTTTCCAACACACCAAAGAGAGTGATAGGAGGGGGAGAGAGAGAGAGAGAGATTTTACTTTTCGCAAAGTTAAAAACTTGCGTGTTGTTCCGTGGTGGTGTGCACACTCGTAGTGCAAAATATCAAGTGCTCTTTAATGGGTTAAGGGCTGAAATTCTGTTGAATGAAGCCAAACCGTTACTGTCTGTCTGCTAAAACCAACATGTTTGCACTTAAATGTGGCTTCCAAAATGTAGACATTTAGGAGACACGAGGCTTTCACCTCACACCATGCACTTATAAACATGTACACACACACACACACACACACACACACACACACAGTCTAACTGAGCCAAATTTAGAAACTAAGATATCATGTTCTGGTTCCTCGAAGTCTTTGGTATTTCATATTTCACGGCTTTTTTTTATTCACAGCCAAACACTGCTGCCATCTCCTGCTATTTCTCCAAGAGAGGTTGACTCTTTAATCAGCTTTGATTTACTGCTCAAATTATTTGGCCGATTAATCATTTTTTGTGGCCATGTCCTGCATCAGGTCTGAACTAAAAGCCAAAAATTGCTGTTACTCTATGTTAAGCTTTGCTTTTACTCGCTTTAACTTTGTTTCAAGTATGTTTTGCTGGTTCTGTGGCACTCGTGTTGATGAAGAGTGTGTTATGGATAAATGTATTGTATTATTCTTTTTTTAAATTTTTTTTTTATTCTGATTAAGTTGTTCTGTGGGTTCACTCATCAGTTAATGTCTGGCAGCTTTCCACAACTCAGCCTTAACTTTCAGCCAAATGAAACCTCCTTGCTTCCTGCAAAGTACTGTGAGAAGTCTGTAAACTAGTAACATTAACTGCTGTTACAGACGCTTCCCTCCCAGTGAAGTGCAACCCCCCCGCCACCCCCCCACCCGCCCCCGTTCCCTCACACACACATAGACACACACATAGACACACACGCTCCAACCTAGCCTCCCTGTTGTGGTTTCATTGGTGGATAACTTTCCAGGGCCCCAGGGGTCCCAACTCAGAACACATGTCTGCTTTCTGTATGTTTACAGTACAGCAGTTTAAAGGGAATGAAAGTTACTCCTTTTAAAGCGTACTTGTCTATTCTGGACAGTGTTCCTAAAAGAGGGAAATGTATTCAGGCAACGTAGACAAGCAACACATCCTAATACCTCTTAAGATTGAATATATAAATGACAAACATGGCTCTCTAGCTGTCACATGACCATCTGGGGAAATCAGACTATGACAGTCATGCCACCTTAGATACGACCTGATTGCCCTTACAGGCTCTGGGTCATGTTTAACTATTGGGATGACGGTGACAGCCTCGGGCAAGTTGTGAATAGGGGAACAAGTTCTTTGAATAAAATGATACATTTACAATATCTTAAATATGTATTGAAGTTGCGATACATCTGCTGTACAAATACAGTTTGAAAATGTGTTTAGTTAAACCTCTGAATGTTCTTGTTTCAAGTGCCAGTGTTTGGCATCGTGTGTTGCATTCAGGCGGAGTAGTAAGTAGGAAAGTAGAGTACACATTTTCTTCCCCCTCTGCCAATTCCCTCCAATTTTCTTTGTTTAAAATATTTAAAAGTAGGCTACTTTTCACCTGATAGGGGACCTACAGGTTATTGGTTATTATTTCCCAGCCTAGGAGACGTTTTTTTCACCAATCTTCCCTGCCCTTGTTGGCTTGTTGCTGACCCACTTGTAGAAAAATTGCTCGCTCTACTAGTTTTCAAAAACTATGACCTTTAACTCAATTATAAATATATATTTTTTTAATCACAGGTCCACTTACCAGCTGCTGAAGACAACTCCCAGTGGAGTTCCCTGAGGGAGACAATGAAATGTCAATGTGTCTCTGGAAGAAAAAAATAGAAAGTTTTTATATTTTATAATTCTTTTTTATTTCTTATAAAATATGCTTATTTCTGCAGCAGCACTTCATTTGCTGCTAACGCACTAATAATTGACTGTGCCTCCAAGTACTAGAAAATAACAGAAGTGTCTAAATTACTATAATGAAGCAACACCGCCATGTCGTTTACTATTGGATTTTCCGACCTCTCGCAGTTTTACTCATGGGATTTGAATGCAGCCCCAGTAGGCAGCGTGATGCACTCTCACAGCGCCCTCCCCCCCCCCCCCCCCCCCCCCCCCCCGTGCTCCTTGTGGCACACTGATTGGTCCAAATTTAGGGTGTGTTCACAGAATGGGCGGCTTTCAACAGACGTGAATTGAGCAGGAGATTCCAGTTTGTGGTATAGGCAGGAACTGGAAGCGACCCAAGCCCATCCAAACCCAGCAGGCCACACGAACACACTCACATGTGCGCACACTTTTGTGTGAGCGTGCAGGAAATCCAATGGACTTTGAATACACTGCTGTATTGCGGTTTCCGCTCCGTCCGTCCAGATTGATCTATTTTGTGGAAAACAGACTGGAGCAACTTGTTTTTGTAAAGATGCTGTGTTACATTAGGATTCGTCTTTAGATATTTGTACAATAGTAATAACATGAGGAAGGAAGACAGAAAGTGAGACAAGATCATAAATGCATGGCCAGGAAAGTCTACCACATCTACGATTAAAACGAGATTATTGAAATGTAGAGGTTTTCTCCTGGCCGAAATACCTTCCATTTTTTAACTGTGGTGATTTCTCCCAAATTCATTCCACAGACTAAAACCTCAATTAAACCTATAGATAATGAAGTCTAATGATAATAATTACCTATATTTAGAGCTTTAAGTGATCGTCATTTTGGTTAGAGAGAGGGAGTTTGATTCTCGCTCTAGGCTAATTTCCTTGATGGTGTAAATATAGCCTGGGTTTGAAAGTTTTTTCCAGCAGACAGAACCCGAGCTTCCTATAAAAAGGTTAAATGAAATGTTATGATAGACAAATTTCAAAGTCACCGATCTATGAAATTTGTCCGGCCACAGTCAGATGCCCATTAGTCCGTCTCTTTGTCTATTTGTCTATGGGTTGCCAGATCATCGGTGTACCGCTTTGTTACTACTGCCACATTATGAGGGAAGTAGGAGTTTGTATCAAACTTGAGAATTTAAACAGCACATTAACAGAGAAATCACTGTGGTTTGCAGGTTATCTGGATTTTTTTTCCTGCTGCTCCAGTTTCCTCCCACTAACAAAAGACATGCCAGTAAAATCTGAATCACCTGTACTGGTCTGTATGTGTCGTCATATTGAGGTTGCTGTAGTCCGATGTTATAATTAAGGAAAAGGAAGGGACAATTTGTACCACTGGGCCCCCTAGAGGTTTGGCCCCCAAGTGCACCTCGATGTCCTGCTGGAGGCACCACACAGCAACATGACTGCATCATACCGCTGTCTCCTTTAGAGGCCTTTAAGTGAAATTGTTAACACCATGAGGTTACTGAAAATTGTTTAAGTTCACGCCTTCACTTCCACAAAACAGTTATAGTCTAGTTTTGTGAAATTTCCCTCCCATCCAGACATCATACCACGACCTTAAAACCAATCTAAACTATTGGTGTTTTTCTCACATCCTGTTGTTAATGTATATTATTATAAGAATATTGAAAATGTTGAAATTGAGTGCAGTCTTTTCACCTTCTTCCTGTGAAAGCAATGGCTTGAATTACTGCCTTGCATTAAGGAATTAGTAGGTTGCAAACCCATACGTTTATGTGGAGTGCTTGAACATCATATGCTTCCATTTTGTCCTGTTTTTTTTGGCAAGCATGGTATTTTGTTGATCCTCCCTTTTTTATGACAAAAAAAACTTTCTGTCTAGTTTTCAATGCTGCAACAACAAGCAGGATCTGTCTATATCTTGCAATATTTTTCAAATATTCCCCTCATATTGGACATTTTATTATCCACCATCGCCGATATCGGTCTGTGAAACCCTCCTTGGTCACCCAAAAGCTGTCACGGTCAATTTACTCATAAGTATTCCTTTATAGCGCCAGTTTTATTGCAAAAAAAGGGGGGGACTTTCACTGGACACTCCCCTAAAACCCTGGACGTGGATATCTGCTTCTCTGATTGGTTGTGAAGCCCCGACCGACAACACCTGCTTCACTCCTTCATCCGAACAGACACCGGGGGCTCAGGGAAATATAGGCAGCATCCCTTCCAGCGCATGCATTCAGTCCCACAGCTGCCCCACTACAGACACCCGGCCGCAGCTGCGCTGATTACTGATTCAAGGTGAACCCTCGATCACACACACACACACACACAGACACACGCGCCCCGACACACGCGCACACACACACACACACACAAACACACGTCCCCTCCGACTCACATACACACTGGCACACGCACGCACACACACGCTGCGGGATCTTTGCTGAAAATCGGAGCACACTACCGGGGACGCAATGATGGTGAAACTGGCCGTGGTGCTGCTGGTTTTGTCAGTGCTGGAGCAAGTGGTGGGATTGGATATTATCGATATCCACGACAGCCTCCCGGAGAAGCCCGTGAGCCAAAAAGGACGCCTCTCCTTGCAGAATACAGGTACGAACTGTGTGTTAGGAGTTGACAATATGAAGAGGGTTTTTTTGGGGGGGGGGGGGGGGGGGGGAGGGGGGGGTGCAACTACGCACGTCCCCGCTGGGTTTGTTCCTACACGTGTTTATGTGGCTGCAAATTGAAAGCATGCTGGGGACTCGTCCCCCGCGGATTGGGCATAAAACGCCGCTTCTAACTCAAATCCCGGCGCTGCAGTTCTCACGTACCCCGTTTTGATCACTCAGTAAGACGATATCTAATAAAAACTCACGGAGGGAAATACAATATGTTAGTAAACTATTAATAGAACGGCACAAGGTAATAGGTAATGCATACGGCAGCGCGTCTGGGTGTGCGTGCGCAAGTAGCGTGCTCGTACGAGCGCGACAACAGTTTTATTGGTTTTCTGGAAGGAAATCTTTTTTTTTTTTGTGGCAATGTGCATTCCAGGCAGCTCCACATGGATTTTTTGGGCGATGTGTCCAAACAGGTTAGCAGGGCAGTGATGATCGCAGTACTGCGGCTCGGCGCTGAAGAAGAGCACGACTTGTTGAGTGGGGGGAGTGGGGGGGGGGGGGGGGGGGCGTAAGGACAGAAGCACCTCTTGCCCAAAAACCACAAAGCACATTGGAATTTTTAAACCGATTAACTCCCCCCCCCCCCCCCCCCCCCCCCACGCCCCTCGTATAATCAGCATGATTTATAGCATGGGTCGATTTCTTCCAAAACGTCAACAAAAAAACAAAAAAAAACTAAATTGGGAACAAACTCTGACGCATGTTCCACAACAGAAGCAGCGCCGCTGTGTGATTCAACGCACGTTGCGGCCAAGCTTGTATGCGATCCGAGCGCGTTCCCGCGATGCCAAGGCAAGCATTGCTGACAGCGGCTCACTTTTCCTGCCCAATGAAGTTAAACACCCCCCACCCCCCCACCACCACCCCCACCCTACCCCCTACCACCGCTCCCCCCCCCCCCGTCAAAACAGAGGCTCTTTGTTGACACGCGTGAATTTCTCAAAAGTCCCATTCAATTCCAATTATTTCCTGCGCTCTTGGCGCAACCGCGCGCACTTCCGGCGGAGAGAAACGTGTCCTTTGCGCCCGTTTGGTTATCAGCTGCGAGGCGGATCGCGCGTGTCATTGCGTGTTGCTGAATTCAACGTTTGGTGTTTCGGTTTACCTACAATTTGCCTGGCTGTGTACGTCAAGCAGCCCTTTGTGCGATAGATCCACGCTGTTGGACAGCAATGACTGTACTAAAAGAGACCTTCAATTATCACACGGTCATTTCCACCCTCAAATACCTGTTTTATACCTGTCTTTCATGGCCACAGACAGTAAAGGTGGCAAAGGGCCCCTGGGAGGCAGCCGGTGTTGTACAGGAGCTGATATTATTCACATATACGTGCATGTTTCTGCCTGCATTGCTGCTGTCGCTTAGTGAGGGATCTTTTTTTTGTGCTTTATGCAATCTCAGTTCATCTTTGAGTGCTTTGTGTTGCACATCGAGTCATGGCTGCATCTGCAATGCGCCATCTCATCTCAATGCTATAGGCATTGCAGATGGATTGTGGTGAAGAATGACACAGTAGCATCTGTCACAAAGGGTTCCTCTGCAGGAACTCCTCAGCCTTGGGAAAATTAGACCCCGCCCACCTTGCATCCCTTTTCTCTAGCCAGCGACCGCCTGGCTCCAGACCGGCTTTACGACCCGCGCGGCAATGCAAAGTGCCCAAGTCGAGTTGTGCCTTGAAGCTGTATGGAGTTGATTGCCGACACGCCTGTAACAATCTGTGCTGTGGACAGATGAAAAAGGTGCCTCCCCCTAACCTGTTCTCTCTTTCCAGCCGAGATGCAGCACTGCCTGGTGAGTGCAGGGGATGTCGGCTGTGGTGTGTTTGAGTGCTTTGAGAATAACTCCTGCGAGATACGAGGGCTACAGGAAATCTGCATGACGTTCCTGCACAACGCTGGCAAATTTGACTCTCAGGTACTAAACTGGTCTGTCTGTGTGTTTTGCAAAAATGGTGTAACCATTGGCAACATTCTCTCTCACAGCTCCCCACTCACAATCTACGGACAGATTACTTTCTGCTTTTTTTCCCCCCCTTTCTACAAAGCGTATAACTTTTCCTAGAAGTGCGACCTCACTTACACTGATCTCCTCGTCATCTGTTTTCCTCCCTCGGGGGAGTTCACTTCCATCTCAGTGCACTGGTACACAGCTAGGACCAAGGGTCACGCGCCAGTTGGCCAGACGCCCAGTTAGCTCGCTTTTCACGCATAGCGAAGGCGGAAGCCGTGCCAAGCCAGCTCTGACCGGGGTCTTCGCATTTCTGTAGGGTCACATTCTAGGAACCTTTTGGCCGATAAATCCACAACATTTCAGCAGCAGAGCAACACACGTTCTTGCTGTTCGTGCAGAATTTGATAACCCCATTCTGTGTTAGAACCCGTGCATACAGAGGTTTGCTCCCATGCATCCACACGTACTCTAAAGCACTAATTAAACCAATGCATACCAGTTAAAATGATCAGCCGGAAGATTGGAACGTTAAAGGAACGTTGTTTTGAGTTCACTCGACAGTTGTGTCTCTTTATGTACACAGGGGAAGTCCTTCATCAAGGATGCTCTGAAATGTATGGCACACGGGCTGCGGCACAAGTTCAGCTGCATAAGCAGGAAGTGTGTGTCCATTAAAGAGATGGTGTTCCAGCTCCAGAGAGAGTGTTATCTCAAACACAACCTGTGCTCTGCTGCTAAGGACAATGTGGCCGTCATGGTGGAAATGATCCATTTCGAAGATCTCTTCCCTAAAGGGTGAGTGGCGTCTCTGGACGGCATGTCTGGATACAGCATTTCTCTTCTTCCGTGCATAGTAATAGTATAACGCATAAAGCATTTACTCCTGTGGTTTTCCTAGACCTAGCTGTGTTGTGTTTCCAGCCATGAATACTCAAGCTTCATGTAGGTTATGTGCCTCTCTCTGCCCAGCCCATATGTGGAGCTGGTGAACATTCTTCTGAGCTGTGGCGAGGAGGTGAAGGAGGCCCTGACACGGAGTGTCAGGCTGCAGTGCGAGCAGAATTGGGGGGCTCTGTGCGACAGCCTGAGCCTCTGCGCCTCCCTAGCCCCGTCTCCCGCCGGTTCCGCCATCGAACACCACCGCCGCCCCTCGCCCTCCCATCCCGAGCCAGAGCACCCTCGCCCCCCGCGACAAGGCGATAAGGAAAAACCTGCCAAGGTGAGCTTCAACGCTCACCCACGCAATCGCAGTCAGGGGACCCGGCGCCACAGCCTGGACGCCACCGAGGCCACCGTCATCCGGAGGTGAAAGCGTCCCGACCTTTGACCACCCACAACGTAAAAACAACCACACCTGCAGACTTATGCACACCTGTCACATTAAACCACACCCTCACACATGCACACACATGCACACACATGCACACACACATACACACAAACACAAAATCCCAGACAGACTGAGCAGAAGGAAAAAAAGCATCTACCTTTCCTGCCCCTATTCCGCCATCTCCAGTCATTCCAGCAATCTCACATAGTAAACTTGCAGGGTAATTGTGGTGTACTGGCTTGTACTTATACGCCAGACCGTAGGCCTCGATACAAAAAAAGAATAATACTTGTTATTATCATGATTATTTTAACTGTTAGGACTATTTTTGGCTCTAATATAGCATTTGTCAAATCTTACTTAGTGTAAGTATTTGATTGCATTTGTATTATTTATTTTATTCTGTATACAATGTTGAAGTATCAAAATGTACATAGAAATATACTTATCTATATTTATATAAACATGTATAAATATAGTTCCTATATGCAATACTGGTATACTGTAGATGACATAGTATATGCTGTGTGGTCTGTTGTTCTCTTGACAGTATTGCACCCATCACACAACGGTCTGTAGGTATGTGACATACACCATTTGTTATCTCAAAGTGGGAATGTGTATTATAATTATAGACACTTCAATACAAATTGTACAGGTTTCGAGTCCAGTTCTGGCACATATAAAATGTAGCGCGTGATGGCCATGAAGCCTTGTGCATTCTTAAAGTGAACATCCACTCTACAGTGGATGCAAAATGAATACTAGTAATAGTATGGGTGGTTATTTCACGCGTGTATGTAACGATAAGTCTTCAAAAAGCTAGAAACAAGAGCGCCGAGGCGCACCTCTTGACGTCTTCGAAATGACTGGGAGACGAGCCCGGCCTCTTGTTTCATACGTAGGAAGTAGGAAAGCAACTCTGGCGTGACGCAGAAAGTATCACGTCGCTCCCATTCATTGTCGATCGTGTGTCTCGTCAACAAGATGGATTAATGTCGCGCTTGTAGCTGGTCGAGACATCGTCGTTCTCGTTCGCGATTAATAATTGAACTGTCAAATGTTAGGCCTTCCCTTTTGAGTTGGTTTCCCAGCTAACTGTCAGCTATCTGTGAACAGCAGCAAAAAGGGGGGATGTTCAATCAAGTCCTTTTTCAAAATGTAAAGTCCCAAACATCGAGGTGCCTAAACGTGTTATTGTCCACAGCGACCGCTTCTCTGTGATTTTTAAGTGAATGGATGCTAATGTGTCGTAAGGAGATTTAATGTTGAGCTATTTCACAACAATGTTGAGCCACAGAAGTCTTTGATTTTGCACTTTGGATGATTGTCAGTTGTGTGTTGGACTGCTGCAGGTTTAGAGAAAAGACCACGTTACCAGAGCAGTCGCCCTCTAAACCCGGACCGTGTGTGGAGAATGTTTCATTTGATCCACCCCGATTTCCCTTCATCAAAAACAGCAGCAGGTTTTCGTATCCCCACGCGTTCCTTCGGGACCAGGCTCAGCCCCTTCCTCAGAAGATCAATGTGATCCTAAATTAGCCCTTATTCCACCGTGGTGCTTTTACCCAGGTCAGGAGAGACATGGAGGCCTGTTACTCTACTCGTTAACGCCGCGGGCAAAGCAGCGAGCAACCAGGAACTGGGATAAGTCCACACTCTCTGGCGCTGTAATTCTAAATGTTATATTTACCGAGGCCACCAGAGGATTCCTCTGGGCCGCGGCCAAGAGCGAGCAGCACGGAGGCAGAGGGGAGAAGAGGGACGTTGCTCTGTGATTCACTTCATTTTACTCTTCTTTTCTCCCTTCTTAAGGCAGGTTTTTTTGTTTTTTTTTTATCATTACCATTCTTTTAGTTGTAGACACAACCCACCACATCGTGCTGGGGAACGATTGGAGCGAGAGAAAAAAAATCAAATCTGCTTGGATCTCGTTGCTCAGTTAAGGGTTTCTTTATTTTTTCTATTTCCCTGATGTTTTTTTTTTTCCCTCCCAATCATTTAGAGACTGTTATATGCACAGAGGGTTTGAATCATCAGTGAGGCTTCCAGGCTTTTATTTTTTTTTTCCGTTGGGATTCCTGTGACATCCCAGCAGCAGACATAAGCTAATCCTATTAAGAATGTACTGTATGTGTGTGATGTGACATCTGTTCAGCTGCCTGTGTTGGATTTTGCTTCTTTTGTAATAATGTAGTTGCTTGAAAGGCTTTTCTTTATGTGTTAAGGGGAAATAAAACTAACCACGTTTCAGGTATTGTCAGTGGTCCATCAATACGTTACGTCTTTTCCTCCATTAAGCACAAAGACTCTGCTCCAACTGTAGAAAATACAGGACGAAGACCAGAGGTTTATAACTCACTTGACATCGGGCATATGATCCTATCAATATCTTTGGACTCATGAAGTCAGATGTATCTTGTTACCATTAAAATATTTTTGTCTGTATTTTGTAAATGTGTGGATCAATTCAATTGTACATTGAAGCGGTATAAATGTGTGGCATAAACACCATGACATTGTGGCACAGCCTCACATCAGATAAAGAGGACATGACATTCAGGGGGGAAACCAACAATCTCCTAGCAGGTTAGTGGAGAAGCCACAGTCGTCTCAGGTGTACACAAAAGTTAGAAGACACCCCTTTTGCCTTGTTTGACTTGTCCCATCTTACCGGCTTTGTTTAAAGTTTTAAGGGTTGGAAATATCCTCCCAATTGAAAGGCCTAAACATTTACGTCAGCTGCTCTGGATTGTTTGCAAATGCTTGGGATGGGTTCAGGGCGTCAGCTTTTTTCAATTGTCCCAACTGTGTTAATTGCCTCACTAAACATTTAGACAGTCTTCTGATTTGAAATGTAGACTTTAAACTGTTGATTTTAGTCATTCAAGGGTCAAGTTGAGTGTACTGCGGTGCATTTCTGCTGGCCATGTACAGGCACACAAATCCGGCTCCTGCTTTTTAAAGATTTGTCCAGATGGTGGCAGGGCTACATGAAACAAAACATACAATACCCTTTCTTCATCATCAGCCCTTCTGACATTCAGTGTGAAACCTGCCCCGCACATTGTTCCGCAGCTTTGCAACTCTTACTGAGCAACCTTTGAGTGTGTAGTGATACAAAATGACCACTGGGTGGTGACACCTCTCCATATAAACCTGAAGACAAATAGGGGGAGCAGGTGCAAGTGATTGATTCTTACCAAGGGTGAGTGAGTTACTTGATTAAAGCTGCATATGCCTTTAATCTTTAATATTATAAAAATAATAGTTTGTCTACATATTTCGTGTCTGGTTTTTATCAAAATTGTTCTTGAATTAAAGGAAGCACTCGGGAACAGTACATTATCAAGCAATCTAACAAGCATTTTAATATTGTTTGTGTTAAAGGGTGTTCAGTTGGTCTTAAAAAATAAATTAATCACGCCTTAATATGTCCTGTGGCTCCACTGTTTCACTGCCGATATTATTTTAAATCTCAGTTTAGGGTAAATCAACTATAGTGTTGCAATTTCAGTTTGTTCCCTTGATTCTCCCTATTATTCAGTCAGTACATTGACACTGGCAGAGAAGACATTGCTGGGATGACACTATATTACACCATTTTTCATTCAGGGTTTTATTTGGAAATATATTGGCACGGCTATCACACACAAGTTTTATAACTCAACCGTCCGTGTGTTCAGAGAAAGTGAAATTTATATAAAACTCCCCTGGCCTCGTGTGAAAAGGGCAATGCGAGCTACATGCCGACATTGTTTCCTGCACCGTTGGAATCAAAGATTATAGTCAGGGAGCTGATAAGAGAGGCTGGGATTAAAGCGTGTGGAAGAAATTATGCTGTGTCACACTAGCAAGTTGTAACAACGCGATGGGTCTGAGAGGGACGACCTCCTGGCCCAACAATGGGCCGCCGGCTGGACCAGAAATCTCCCAGTTTGCATGGTTGCTATGACAACGCAGCTATTTCAATATGTAGGCAGAAGAAGTCATAAATGAGGGGAGGTTGGGCAGGAGAGAGAAACAGTGCCTCTGTCAAGAGAAACCTGAGATCGCCCAACCTCGGCTGTCTTTTGTGAACATCTGCCACGTGCTCCAGTCTGAACTAATGAATTAATGACCGGGTGCCTCAGTTCCATGGATGAATCATTAAAGAACCATAAAGGGTGAATGGGTGCACCACTCTTCTGTCAACTGGTGGGCATCCGAAAGATCAACGTCCTGTATTTGCCTAAGGTTGGGACAAGAAACTGCATAAAATAAATGGAACCTGATCAGCAAAGCACCGTTTCGCCGGGGGAATACAGAGCGAGTTGCTCTCGGGGAAGAAAACGCTGACGCAACTCACAGTGCTCGAGTTACTGTCAGCCTCAAAAGACCTACAGCAGACAGCAGCACATGCAAGATGGTGGAGCCCGACGCACATTCAGGCTCTCAACCTTAGGCCCACGCACAGTGTACCTGTTCGTATTGACAGAGTGCCATGGCTACAAATGTTTTGCGGCGTTGGTTGATATTGGCCTGAAAATATCAAACCAATAATCTGTGAACCGGCAGTTTCTCATTTTTGACCAGAAGCTCTAGATACTCTGTTGTGTGTGCTGTTAAACCACCCAGACAGGCCCTGCTGCACATAAGGGTGGGGTAGGGTGTGGTGTGGTACTACAGGATACAAATGAAGGGTGGGTCTGCCTTGGGCCGAGGAACACTACGGTATCAAGACCGACTCAACAAGCAAGCAGTAAATGATACTCTGACGGGTGCAAAGTAACTAGAATTGATTATCTATTTCAGATTTGAAACAATTTAAAAACTAGTATGTCAAGCTTTACGTACGTAAAAGTCAGTGCCTACAGTTGTGGTGAAATGTCAACATCGTGAATTTTTGACCTTGCTTTGAAACCACTGTCTTAACAAGGCAACCTTTGATAATGCTTTCATAGGCTGACTGTCTAAACAGTATCAGTGACCTGCACAGGAAGATGTTGCTCAAGTGTTCATGTTAATATGAAATAGGACCCAACAGTGTTTACCCCGACTGTTTAAACAAGCCCCTTTTACCTGAGTAACTTTAACACAAGTAATGGTACTCCCAACCTGGGTAATGTATCATTTAGGTCTACCAGTAGTGCTTCTATTATGAAGGATACTCTTTCCTCTCCTGGGGAAGGATCATTAAGCTTTGAATGAAAGGGAGAGCACATCCTTTTGAGGTTCTGGTTTGACATCAGACGATATTGTATGTCCTATAGGTGTTGTCACCATGTGATGCTATGATATAATGGTATGGTCAAAGCACTGCACATATCTGATAACAAATAAATAAAACTAATATACATTTGAAGCTCTATTATGTGCTGAAAATTGCTTATTTGAATGAAATTGCTGTGCAGTGTCATCCAATCATTTTTCTTTCTCAGGGCCTGTCTGATACACAACACTGCAAAACCTGCACAACTGCTTTAGGTTGAGATGAAGGGGAGATCATTGCTTAGTCAAATAAACTCTGCATTTGGTATAAATGCAAATACCACCAACCTTGTGTTTTAACCCTTTGCCTTTCATTGAAATACGATCCTAACGATTTAGATAGAAATTTACATGTTTATATATATATATATATATATATATATACACTCACCGGCCACTTTATTAGGTACACCTGTCCAACTGCTCATTAACACTTAATTTCTAAGCAGCCAATCACATGGCGGCAACTCAGTGCATTTAGGCATGTAGACATTGTCAAGACAATCTCCTGCAGTTCAAACCGAGCATCAGTATGGGGAAGAACGGTGATTTGAGTGACTTTGAACGTGGCGTGATTGTTGGTGCCAGAATGGCTGGTCTGACTATTTCAGAAACTGCTAATCTACTGGGATTTTCACGCACAACCATCTCTAGGGTTTACAGAGAATGGTCCGAAAAAGAAAAAACATCCAGTGAGCGGCAGTTCTGTGGGCGGAAATGCCTTGTTGATGCCAGAGGTCAGAGGAGAATGGCCAGACTGGTTCGAGCTGATAGAAGGGCAACAGTGACTCAAATAACCACGCGTTACAACCAAGGTGGGCATAAGAGCATCTCTGAACGCACAGTACGTCGAACTTTGAGGCAGATGGGCTACAGCAGCAGAAGACCACACCGGGTGCCACTCCTTTCAGCTAAGAACAGGAAACTGAGGCTACAATTTGCACAAGCTCATCGAAATTGGACAATAGAAGATTGGAAAAACGTTGCCTGGTCTGATGAGTCTCGATTTCTGCTGCGACATTCGGATGGTAGGGTCAGAATTTGGCGTCTACAACATGAAAGCATGGATCCATCCTGCCTTGTATCAACGGTTCAGGCTGGTGGTGGTGGTGTCATGGTGTGGGGAATATTTTCTTGGCACTCTTTGGGCCCCTTGGTACCAATTGAGCATCGTTGCAACGCCACAGCCTACCTGAGTATTGTTGCTGACCATGTCCATCCCTTTATGACCACAATGTACCCAACTTCTGATGGCTACTTTCAGCAGGATAAAGCGCCATGTCATAAAGCTGGAATCATCTCAGACTGGTTTCTTGAACATGACAATGAGTTCGCTGTACTCAAATGGCCTCCACAATCACCAGATCTCAATCCAATAGAGCATCTTTGGGATGTGGTGGAACGGGAGATTCGCATCATGGATGTGCAGCCGACAAATCTGCGGCAACTGTGTGATGCCATCATGTCAATATGGACCAAACTCCCTGAGGAATGCTTCCAGCACCTTGTTGAATCTATGCCACGAAGAATTGAGGCAGTTCTGAAGGCAAAAGGGGGTCCAACCCGTTACTAGCATGGGGTACCTAATAAAGTGGCCGGTGAGTGTATATATATATCAACTCCTCCTATTGATTTAAAGGCATCCTTATTTGGGAGGAGAACGTTCTTGAGTACATGTGCCATTCATTGAGAAGGAGTGCTATGGGCGCGCCCTCCAGAGAATCAGCCAATTGAATACCAGAATTTAGTAAAGAGGCGGGGCTTCCGAGGGAAACCCTGACACACAGTGGCTGGTGGCTGATGGTGAGGGCGGGGCTTGTAGACGGAAGTGTCTCCCGACTGGCCCAGCTGTCATCTAGAAGAGAGAAGAGACCATTTACGCCGGCTGCCTAGGAAATGCAGAATAAGGGAAAACGCTAAAATATGGCTACATCTAACGATAAGGTCATGACGCCGAACTGAAGGTAGCTATGCCCGACTTGTTACGTGTTTGTCGACAGAATAGCTTTGCGTTACGTTATTCGCAGTCGTAAAAAGGATGACCAGCTTGGGCAGGCTGTGTGACATTGAACACACAGGACACGAAACAGACGAGGTCGTCTAAAAAGACACAACGTTCCACCATTTCCGACCACATAAAGCCCTGGAAATTTCCACCGTCGCTTCGTCTGCGACGCTGTCGTGTACTGTATTTAAATTTCGATGACGTTGTCGCCGTCGAATTCGTTTATTGCCTCCCAGCTGGTTTTGCAAATCTGCCACAGCGTCTGTGCGGCATCGGCTATTCTCCTAGCTGCTCGGCGGAGGGACCTACCTTTTAGATCCCGAACAGGCGGCAGACGTCACCATCAACATTTTCCTGTATTTCAGAAAGCTCGCGTACGAGGAGGTCACTGCTAGGAGGGGGGTTGAAGGTGGGGGGGGGGGGGGGGGACGGGGTGAAAGGGACTATAACTCGGTGAGTGTCCGTGCTGCGAGCCGACGCGACGATTGTCCTCGCCACAGGGTTTGCACTGTAATGCGTGAATGTGGCTTTAAACGTACATTTAAATGGACTGCTGGGCTCTGCGTGTTTTAACATATTTTTTTTTATTTATTTTTTTAAAGATGTGTATATATTTTAAATAGGACGCCGGGGAAGGTGGCGGAGCAGCTGTTAGCTCGCCGTTAGCTGCTTGACGACCTTTTTGGAGACGTCAGCTCCACCAGCGCCGGTTGGGGTGGGTGTTTTTCCCCTGGTTGGCTGCCTGCTATTCGAGTGTAATATTTCGTCCGGGCCTCCCATGGCCCAGCGAGTCAATGATTTAATCTCATTGATTGCATCACAAGACCAGACTGGGTGCAGCCCATTCGCCGGCAATGGCGAGGCTTTTGAAAATTAATCTTTTTGTGTTTTAAGGTCAGATCATCGTGTGCTGTAACACCCTTTTCTTTTTCTTTTTTTATTTTGTCACCCCTTCCCATCGCCTCTTCGACCCACATATTAGGTGAAAGAATCCGGTGAAAGTGTATTGAAGATTTACTGGGTGTCCTAAATGGGCGACTACGGGTTTGGAGTTCTGGTGAAGAACAGCAGCGGTAACAAGTCTGCTTTCCCTGTAAGGATCCCTCCTCACCTCCAACCCCAGCACCCCCCCCACCCCTCGACCCCCCCCAGCCCCCCTTCCTTCGTAAGCAACACCTGCTCCAACAATGGGGGCAGTGCTTGGCTGTTCCCTGCCGTAGCCCAACACGGTAACATGCAAGATGAGATTCTCGAGTCCGACAAGTCCAAGACCTTGGACCTCCAAGACATGCAGGACAAGTCTCAGGTCCAGACCCAGCCTCAAGCCCTGTCCCCAGGCCAGCAGGAGGCTGTGGGAGGATTAGGCGAGCTTGAGGGAGCTCTTCCTGAAGATGGCCAGCTGGAGAAGGGTTCTTTGGAGAGCAGTGGTGGAAAGGAGAAGCTGAGGATGGAGTCCCCTGTGCTTAGTGGGTTCGACTACCAGGACAGCCTGGGAATGGGTACGAGCTGTGCACAATCCACCTCCTCCTCTTCTTCGCTGACTAGTTTTAACAACTGGTCCCCTGCTGTCCCGTCCACCCAGTCTCCAGTGGTTGGGGAAGACGTTGGAGGGTTCTTCGGCCCAACTGGCTCCAACGTCTTCCACCACGCCACAACTGGCTTTGGAGGAGGAGGTAGTTTCTCGCCGCAGATTGGACCAGTCTCACAGCACCACCAATCCACACCTCACCCACAGCACTACCATCTCCACGGTCAGGGGATCCCACAGCAGCACCGGCGCTCCCCAGCTAGCCCTCATCCAACCCAGCCCTCTTTCCCTCCGCATCCCCACCGCTCTGGGCCGTTCACCCAGCTGCCCCACCTCGCTCCTACCCAGAGCAAACCTCCTTCTCCTTGGGGGAGCTACCAAAGTCCCTCCACTCCCACATCCACCTCCTGGAGCCCCGGTGGGTATGGTGGCTGGGGGGGCACGCAGGGTGTCCGGGAGTACAGGCGTGGTGGGATTGGTGGAGGGATGACGGGTCTTAACTCCATCTCCCCTCTGAAGAAGTCTTTCAACAACAATCAGGTAGACTTAATTGTCGCGTCTCGTACACCAATGAACACACTTTTGCAATAACTGACATTTACACAATGCATTCGGTTTGTGGACCTGTAACTACAATGAACTCATGTGACTCTCCAACAGGTTCCATCTCAGAAGTTCTCCCGAAATAGCTCTGGTTTCAATCACAAGGGCTGGGTAGAAGACAGCATGAGCCGCAATGAAAGTGTCTACCCTTTCCAGGTAAGCATGTCTCAGGTAATGCTCGGGCTGCTCTTTCAAAGAATTATTAGGTGGGATACCTCATACAACCAAGTAGAGTTTGGTTTCACAATGTTCTCCAGGGCCAATTTGTGTTATCTTCAATACGCTCGACTGTTTCAAGGTCAATAACACGCCACTTGGGAGAACCATACAAGCCAGCTCAACGGATGAATTGAACTCAGCGCGAGTTCTTATCTAGATCATTTTGTTGAAGGAGAGCAGTGTTATCTGCTCTGATCACATGACCTTCCTCCTGTCCTGATTTGTCTTGTGATCTTTGCATGCTCTCAGTGAAGCAAGCTCACTTTTGCTATGTATTAGTCATTAAAGATCTTGTGTCTTTGTGAATGCAAATATTTCTTTTTACCACAGAGATTTTGCATAAATATGCCGGGGATTCTGTGTAACGCACTCTGGGCTCCATTTTCTGTTTAGTTATTTTTGCTCAAGGTCTCAACGGGGGTATTTCTCTGCAGTTTTTATAGGCTATTTGCATGATGGCAAACTGTCAGGCCTCTTGCCGCTTTAGATGGTGATGTGGGAAGTGAGGAGGCTAATTGTTGTCTTTCTCTCTTTCACTAGGAGAGAACACGGTCCTTTGATGGTTTTAGTATGCACTCTCTGGAGAACTCCCTGATTGACATTATGAGGGCTGAGCAGGATTCCTTGAAAGGTTAGTTCCCACACTAGCAGCAGTGAGGAAATGGACACCGTTCCTAACTGCTGGCTGACAATAAATACGGCTGTCTGTTGCAAGTATTAACAAAAAGACAGTTATTTTTTTCACCAACCTTATAACGGATTGTCTGGACAGCAAGACTTCATTTTGAACAAAGCATGCTGCTAATAGGGGCCCAAAAACGATGTGCATTTTATGTGTGTTTTCTCAGGATTACACTTTCACTTCAGTCTCATGTAATTGGACTAACGTACTAATGGCAGCACCAAAATGCAAATATTAATGAGCTTTAAATGTACTTTACACTGTTGCTTTTAATTATTTGACCATCTTGTCCACCACTTTTGAGCGTAGACTCTATCACACTGAGGCCACTGAGTACTCCAGAACTCATGATAACAACCGCCTGCAGCCTCTTTAGTCCCTATAAAACAACGTCAGCCACTCTTGAAATTACTTTTCTTGTTGTTTTTAATCACTGATACTAATCTGGACGCATGCACTTTCTGAGAAGTTTTATTTTTATTTTTTGCAACTGCAATTTTACATCTTCCTCAGTGACAGAATGCATCTGCTGTCATGTTTTCTTATGAACCGAATATCCATATCCAGAAAGAGAACACAAGGGAAAGGAGTTTAATGTCATGACATTGTGTTCTGAGGCCTTCTGTCTTTCTTTCACGTAGGACGCTATGGCTTCTCTCACCAGGGTGGAGACGGTCCTCTACCTATGAACGGTATGCAAAGTAATTAATTCGAGCAAAAGTTGGGAATTTAAAATTAATGCAAAAATGTAATTTAAAAACCTACACCAGGTACAAAATGTGCTCCTTTTTACCCAATTAAACGTACAAAAGAGAAACCACTGGATATCGCTTAACCACAGAGAGCTAAAACACAAACTCACTCACAGAAGCAGGATGAGTTGGATTTGTCATTTGAGGTTTGTAAACACAACATTCAACCAGGGCACTTCCTCCTCGCTCAGATCACACTGCCGGACCGTTGTTGGGCCGAACGAGCTGGCAAACTCCAGTACTTTTCCCTCCTGGCACCATATGTGTTAATTTCATACCCGTATCCACTATTTTTGTGGATTCCTCCTGGATGCATGCCTACAAAATGGCCCACGGTCACTACATTTTGCTTTAGAGGTCAATGCACCTGAATGCAGCACAATGAGAAAATGCAGGCAGAGGACATCAAGTGATGTGATTATTTTTGTATGAATCTTCACATTGTTCTTTTGAAAAGTCCTACTCATTCTGCCACAAGTCCTGTTATTGTTGTTTTACATGTCTAAGCTGCTGTGTCAGTGACACAAGAGCAAAATGGCTGACTAAAATGACTAGAGTAGCTTCTTCAAGTAACTGTGTATTGTTTTAAGGACATTGTCAGAGCACATGATGTACGTTATTATGTTGTAGTTAGTTTTTTTTTAGTGGTATTGAATATTCAGTCCACGATTTTCCATGCATAATAATAAGCAAATTATTTTCAGAGACCATGATTCAGTGTTTCTTCATACATATGTGGCTTAACTGAAGGTCTTGCACAAGAAATCTTGAAGCATTATGTGACATGTTTCTGTCTAGTTTAGATGAACTGATTACAATTTTGTATCACTTCTCTCTTACTGATACTGAATTAGTTGAATAAGTACACATGTTTTTTCCCCCCTTTAAAGGTTTGAATGGATACATTTGATAACGTATTTTGGAAGGTATAAATTCCTAGAGGTTATTACTTTAATATACAGTAGCTCTTTCAGTGTTTTACCTGCTCTCCTTTTTCCAAGAAGCCATTTCAAAGTGTTTTTGTGTTTTACATGCAGCACGAAGTTATGGCAGAAGACGAGGTAAAACCTGTGAATGTGCTTTTTTTTTCAATGTGCTCTTTAGAAAGTAGTGACGTCCGTTTGTCTGCTTAGTTGTTCAGTGTCACCAGTTGTGCTCCCTTGACTAACGTCCAGGTTTAAGCCCCTTCGTCCGTGGCTTTCCAGTTTGCCCGCCAAGATCCAGTAGCGCTAACCCTTTGCCTCTACACACTTGATCAGATATAGCCATTGTGGCTGCTTTTTGTGTGTATCACTTGACATTAATTTATTTACGTCTAATCAAGTTCCCTGCTCATTAATACTGCATTGTTGCTGTTCAACCTCACTGGTGGTGAACCAATATGTGTAATCCAGATAGTTTCCTCCACTAGGGCATTCGTCTCTGTTTCCAATGGAGGATGAGCGCTCCTTTGGCGAGGATGAGTCCGGTGACCAGGGGCTCCCCGGCCTCGGGTCGGCCCACTGTTTCCCCCATCTCAATGGTGAACGCGTGGAGCGGTATTCACGCAAAGTGTTTGTTGGAGGGCTGCCCCCGGACATAGATGAAGGTACAGACGGGTTATAGACAAATGTAGACAAATGTGTGGGGTGTTTCCAGGGGGGATAATTCTAATGGAAGGGGAAACACTGCTGTATATGAAACTGTAGTTTTGATTTTAGAGCAAAAATGCTGTTACTGATGGATTTGGGTTCTGTATTTCAGATGAAATTACTGCCAGTTTCCGCCGATTTGGTCACCTGTTTGTTGACTGGCCTCACAAGGCAGAGAGCAAGTCCTATTTCCCACCGAAAGGTGAGTCAAACCTGTCGAGCGTAATTTCTCTGACAGCGCGTCGACTCCACTCTCCAGAGTTTTTGTTCACACTCATTGTTCTGTTATCCAACCTTTCCAGGATATGCATTCCTGCTGTTTCAAGACGAGAGCTCTGTTCAGGCCCTGATTGACGCCTGCATTCAAGAGGATGGCAAGCTGTACCTTTGTGTCTCCAGTCCCACCATCAAAGACAAGCCTGTGAGTGTGTGTGAGACTCCGTTTAGCCGATACAGGCTTGTAATATCTTGTTGTCCAAATGTGAAAATGAAGTTCAGCTCAATTAATTTTGTTTGGCCGAATGGCAGCTTTTCTGTAGTAATCCGGTGTAACCTGTAGGTTTAGTGCGATTGCTCTTTTTCAGTTGAAAACTTTACTGAAAAAAAAACAACAACAATGTAAAGAACGAGTCTAGGGCTCATTTGCAGTGTTTCACCATCATTCCAGAGGCTCTGTGTCTCCATCTCAGGCTTCTGTCTCCACTACCGCCCTGCATTAGCAGTCAAACCAAAGAAATGTGTTAATCCCTATTAAATGAGCAGCAAGCTGCTTTTATTTTGTTTTCACAATCCAATATATGACCCGCGAGGACATTTTTTTTTTTTCTTGGATTTTGTAGGTCCAGATCCGGCCCTGGAACCTCAACGACAGCGACTTTGTAATGGACGGCTCTCAGCCGTTGGACCCCAGGAAAACTATCTTTGTAGGAGGGGTCCCTCGTCCCCTGCGTGCAGGTAAGCGTGGCCGACGAGCCCTTAAATGCGTTCCGTTCTAAGGTGTTGTATTGATCCCATTAATAACATTGTACATCGCTCTTCCAGTGGAGCTCGCGATGATCATGGACCGTTTGTATGGCGGCGTGTGTTACGCGGGGATCGACACCGATCCTGAACTCAAGTATCCAAAGGGGGCGGGGCGAGTAGCCTTCTCTAATCAGCAGAGCTACATTGCAGCCATTAGTGCCCGATTTGTTCAACTGCAGCACGGGGAGATTGATAAACGGGTGAGTCCCTCGGATGTTTGCAGCGTCCTTTTTTTTATCTTGGATGAAAAGTGGCTGTTCATAAAATATTCATTTAAACCCAGCTGCCATGAATGCATGCAACTTTTTCCTCGGGCCACCATTTTAACGGTCTTGCTGTCGTCCATTTTGCGCCTCTATCGCTCTCTCGCTCAGGTGGAAGTGAAGCCATATGTCTTAGACGACCAGCTGTGCGACGAGTGCCAGGGCACCCGCTGTGGGGGCAAGTTTGCCCCGTTCTTCTGCGCCAACGTGACCTGTCTGCAGTACTACTGCGAGTACTGCTGGGCGGCCATTCACTCCCGGGCCGGACGCGAGTTCCACAAGCCGCTGGTGAAGGAGGGAGGGGACCGACCGCGACACATCTCCTTCCGCTGGAACTGAGGCGAGAGGGAGACGATGCAGGGTTGGGGAGGGATGTAAACAAACTGGGTGGTAAGGGAGGGGGTACGGGCTATGATATGGAAAATAAATGCACTTTTCTTTTAAGTAAAAAAAAAACAAACAAACAACTTAATTTATTTTTTTATTTTAATTGGGCCTTCTAAAAGAAGTAAATGCTGAGAAGAGAGTGAAATCCCATTTATGTTTTGACTTTAATTGTGCATGAGCATATGGATGCATTAGATTTGGATTTAGATGTTTTCTGACTTGACTGTCCTTTCTTTTCGTGTTAGCTGGCAAAGCTGCTTACATTTGTTGTCAAGAGTAACATAAAATTTAAGTGAGGTTCATCATACCTAAATCAGTATACTAATAATGGAATTTGAGTTTAAGAAGGGTGCAATTTCTTACTTTTTGCTTGCAGGATTAGTGAACAACTGTACCATTTACCAAAGGTTGAGTGCAAATGGTCGGGTTGAACAGAGGAGGGACACCGTTTCAGACGGTTGGACGATAAGAGTTTTTCTAGAAGCTCGGTGAATTGCATCTGGCCACGTCACAAAACGAGAGAACAAAAAATCTCCCCTCAGTCTGGCACATGTGTTTCGATTGATGGCATGAGTTTTTAGATTTTGGTTTAATGAGTAAACACTGTAACCAGAAAGGGCAAACCAAAGATTGGCCTAAAACACACACACACATCATCAAAAGCGGATGTTGATCTGAGGGTTTTCAGGATAATGTTGTGTCCTCTCGTCACTTCGGCAGAGGAAAGGCTGGACTTGTCTGGAGTCACGGTTTTTGGGTGTCAGCTAATAAACACACAGCCCTCAGGGCTCAGGTATTGGCAGTAGTATTTGCTCACTTTATATTGTCAGGGATATTAGCACTGGAAGCTAACATGCTAATGTAGTACAAACAAATGGGAATGCACAGTCCAGTCTCCCTGAGCTGTCCTCATGGTGTACCACTGCACGCTCTACCATGACTGGAGCTTCTATCACAAGTGTTGTGGTTGGATATGGTAGTAGCTAGAACTTGCTGTCACAGAGATAAAGATATTATTTTATACATGGCCTGCTGATTTTTGTACAGTGTTTTATAGCTGATTATTTTGTCATGAACATATATACATTTATTATGCACTACTTTTCTAAATATTTTTTTCAATAGTCATTTTAGGCACATTTTTCACAGATGGGAGAACTCCTTTTGCAATACCTCATTTTTTTCACTTGGTGAAAAATAATTTTGTACCTTTGTTACTAAGAGATCTGCATTTATGGTAAATTTAATTTAAAAAAAGAAAACTAATGATATTAATATAATTTTCAATTAGCTTTTATATATTTAAGTGCTGGTAAATCTGAAAATTGTCTGGTGTGATTCAGTAGAGTAAAAAACAAAAAAGGCTATCATGAGCCAGTCATATATGGATTCTCCTCTGTCCTAACAAACATAATTACAGGACCCTAAGGCATGACAAGACCTTTCTAAACGGATTTTGATAGTCTTGAAAGTATATTATAATATTTTGCTCCTAGGTGAAGTCAATAAGATCATCAATAGGGTAAATGTTTTGGCTTTGGTCAACCGTGAAATCTTCCCTTCTGTCACCGGAGTGGATATCAGCTGTTTGAATATTTAGATCCTCTTTCTAGGACTGGCTGTAAGTTCTACTTATTCTTGGCATGCATAATGTAATACAGAAATAACATGGCTAGTGTTAATGCAGGACCTAATGTAATGCACTAGATCTCCTTTTTCCTTTTTAACTTTGTTTTCCTTATCTCTTTGAGATCACCTCTCTTGTAGCCTCTCTTTACATGATGGAGTCTGCCTTCCGTACACAGACGTGATGTTTATGCAATCTACACAGTGAAAACACTTTGGATGAGTTTTGTAATGTAGAGGACACTCTGTAGGACTTGGGTGAGGAGACTTGATCACTTGACCCCCCTTTGTGATGTGGCATGCTTTGGGACATAACCTGAATGTGATTTAATGTTGCAAGTTAACTTTGAGCCATTATGTGCAATACTTATTCTTTCCAGAAACAAGTCTCCGCAGTGTAAGTCATTTAATTCATCTAAACCATGCAGTCATTTACATACATACACACATTTGTTTGCTGTTGTTCATGCTGATGTCTGCAAGGAAAAAAAATAATTTATACCCAAATTTATTTTTAAACATTAGTTTTTTGCTTATTTACTTATTTTGCTACTACCATGCTACTGTGATTGAAACATTGTATATACTAGTTCAATAATGTATTTAGCATTTGCAATATTTTCAATTCAAATGTATTACTATCATTTTGATCAGATTTTTGTTATATTTTTTTTGGGTGATGTGTTAAACTCGTTGATGTGTCTAGTTTTTCTAATTGCTGTATTGTTCTCCACATTTTGAGATGAAAAGAATATTGAGTATGTCTGTTAATATTACTTGATTGCAGAATTTCAATAGTTTTTAATTGTATGCTGGGAAGGTTATATTTATTAACTTTTTTTTTTACTTGATATCATTTTGATTTTTATTAAGTCATTTCACATTTATACGCAAGTTCTAACTTTTATATTTTCTTCCTGATTAATTTACGCTACAATACAGACGTCGGTTTTTATAGTTGGTTTGTAGTATTGAAGTAAAACAAAGATCCAATGTCATATATTCATTTGCTGCCAACTGTTTGTAACTGTACGCATACATTTGAAGTATTTGTAATGTGAGTTGTTGAACAAATAAACAGCTGTGAGGAAGAATGATCTGCCCAATGTTGAATCGCACAAATTAAGGGTTTGCCCTTTTTCATTTTCGGGGTATTTATTCCCCCCCCCCCCCCCCAACCCTGAATTGTTTTTCATAGCATTTGGGAATGATGCTTTTGTTGTGGGTGAGCATATTTTTTGTATATCTGGTAGGTTACGTTGAATCAGGTCAGAGGTATTTATAGGCAGCCTTAGGCTTATTCAGGCCTTGGTGGGTGCTTTTAGCGCCCTAAACCGCCTGCCTTTTTCCCCATCAAACCCGATAGTCTCAATTGGAGGCATTGACAACCAAATGTCATGCAATTCTAATACCAACATAATTCCACATAACAATGGCCGAATTACAACAGGGGGGTCTTAAAGAAAAACAGCCCAGTAAAAAATTTGAATATTGAGTACATGAAAATGAATAAAATACTCTGATGCTACAATTATGAGGGAGTTGCTATACTCTTTGCTGAACTATTTTCTTTATAGTTACCTTTACAAATTTAACATACTCTACTTCCTGAATACATATAGCCGACACAACCGTATACAACTGTTCACACATTGACCATCTACTGTATATTAATGATACTTGCTAGATAAGGCATCAGTAACTATAATGGCACCACACTTGGAAACAATCTTGAGTATCTGCACTTTTCCTTCCACTGATAATATCACCGACATTTTACTGAACACATTGAATACTTCCGCTTACGTCACTGCCTCGTGGTGAAGGCCGCTGTGTCAAAGTACCCGGATTACCGCCACCTGCTGACCGACAGCGGAACAACCACAGTTTCGGACTGCAGCAAAGAAAACCTCTAAAGGTTTGGTCAAATTGAGATTAAAAAAAATGTCGCAGGTTTGGTCTCTGGATGTTTCCGGGTTTGTCTCCAGTAAACGAAATGAAGCACAACCAGGCCAATCATTAGACCGAAACAACCGGACTAACGTTAAGTCCCGGTACCACAGTGACAAGCGCGGGAACAAGCGGGCTAACGTCGAAGGTGGAAAAAATCCGTTCATTTTAAAGGTCAAGTTACAAAAATTCAACGGCACTTTGTCCGAGAAGGTGGAAAAAACACCGAGCAGATGTTTGGGGTATCGCGCCGCAAATCAAACCGAGACAACTGTGAGCAGACAAGGTGAGGGACGCTAACGTTAATGACGATGCTAGCTCGAATTACATTAGCTAGCTTGGTCCAGCTAGCCTGCAGTCTCCCAGAAACCTCCTTAATGGTTTTGTCTCTGTCAGGTTCTGCCACTGATTCTGACTCCGTCGGAGTCTTGTTTTCCCTAAGACCCACCATTACGGCAAGCAATAAGGATAAGGTAGGACTTCTAAGTGCTCAATGCAACTACAAAACATATACGTTACATGACGGAACTACACAATGTTGGCGTGTACTGTTTTTCCTTTCAGCTTTATGACCAAAAATGTAAAATATGTGAATAATTCCTTAATTTTCATTGCCCCCACTTTTACAATTGAAATGAGCAGTTTCCCGTTGAGCTTTTTCTGTGGAGATTATGCGTGCATATATAAATATGTGTATAGATGACAAATATCTCTCACTGTGTATTTTCAACCCTACTGAACATTGCAGCCTCTTTTGAGGTTAACATAAATCATGTGTGTCACAATCACTATAAATTTAACATCTTCTGCCGCAAACTAAAGACACACCTCTTTAGACTACACCTTGACTAAAAACACTTAACCAATCGTGGAACTTAAATTGTACTTAATGGCTCTTATCTATAATAAGTTGTAAATCGGCTTATTTGATGAAATTTCAATTTCTTGTTTCTTGCTCTTCTGAGTTTGTATCGTTATGGATGAAATGCATTTATTGTAAGTCGCTTAGGATAAAAGTGTCAGCTAAATGAGATGTAATGTAAATAGCAGTTACCTCCAAAACTGTCGTCTTCACTGGCTTTGAGGCATAAGTGCTTCATCAGATGTTGAATTATTGCGTTTGGTTAAATAACACACTACTATGTAAATGCTTCAATTGAGATCTAAATACTAGGCAATGCAAGTCAAAGTAATGTGTGGTCTATTAAACCCACAGTCCTTTATCACATTGCAAATATGTATGTCACAGCGGGAATACCACAGCCATAAATAACATTAATGACGGTTTCCTAGGATTTTAGTACGCTGCCAAGGCTTTGGGGGGGGGACACTTGGATAGAAGTGAGTGATTGTTAAATGTTAACAGTACATCCATGCACTTTTCAGGCTAGATATTTTATTCCTCCCCCGTTCTTTTCCCTGGAATTTGTCTCCTGGCCCAGCAGGCCAAGCTTGCGGTTCTTCGGACCATCTCCAGGATGCTGGAGGAGAACCAGCTTATCAGACAGAGACTGGCTACTGTCAGCCAGGCCAACCGAGGCTGCAATGACTGAGGGAAATGGGCCACGAGCACTGCGGCTCACATACCATCTGTAACCAATAGATATCATCATTGTTTCGCCACATCAAAGTTACTAGTAGATTCATTTAGTTCTGCGAGCATGTTAGAAACCATTGTTACAACAAGGCACCAAATAGCGTCCCTCTTCATTTATACATTTTTGCTTGTGTGTGTTTCATATATTTTATATATATGTTTGCCAAATAACTCTTTTACACAGCATGTTCAATAGTGTTTTATTAAAAGAATCCATAGTCACATCAGTGTGCTAAAGTTTGTATCCAAGAGTTCAGTTTCATAAAAAAAAAAACATTTCACAATGTCTGCAAATTAAGACTTTTCAGTTCAAATATAGCATAGTCACTGAAGCATTTACTGCCTTTGTAATGTCTGATCAGAGTTTTACTGATCCGTGTAATGTAATGGGCCTGTTTCATTGTGTACGCAAAATAATACACAATGCAATACATTGTGTTTTATATAGTTAAATAGTTGTTCCCCCGTGATAACTGTGGATGGTTACCATTAAAATCACATGGAGGGGTGGCGCTAACCATCTGACCAGTGAACGGTAGGGCCGACGGGGGGGTGGCGCTGACTGTAAGGCAAAGTCATCCGGCGGGCCGTCCACACTCTGGCGGCTCTCCACACTGCCGCGAGTTTGACATATGTGGACTAGATGTTGATGATATTGATCGCCAACCCCGTGGCGCACCATGTTACATGGATTACCATCATGGTATTTTAGATAGCACTAAATATCCACCAGAGGGCACCATCTCCTCTAAACCTGAGTGTTTGTTTTCAGCTATTGGCCACACAACCTCTCATATACTGTTAATCTTTAAACTCACTTATTTTTACAAAGGAATATCACAATCTAACTTTAAACCAACATCAGCCAACTAATACATTTCTGTACCTGTTAATGGTGCATCTTCCTTACAGTAAAATATCTCATTTGTCACAAAAAAAAAGTATGTTTTCAATGTTGTTGCGTATTGATGAGTGAAATAATATTTGTCAACCGTTTTGGTTCAGAGTTTCCAAACATTGTCCAAACGCTGCTCCATACTCAGCCGCGGTTCCCTTACATTTTTTAAGAGAAAACAATGCAGAAAATTTCCCAAAACTGTTATCTGAGAAAATCTTTGATTAATCATTTGAATAAAGTTAACTAGCATTTGTCTCTTTGTTCACCAAAGGTATCAGCCATCACTGTGTCACCAGAAACCTCTTTTATATCAGAACGTGCATTACTGAATCACCTTGAGAGCAACATCTGGCTGTGATTATTTTAACAGGAATATAATTGCTCTTAAACCATGGACAATTTACTTGGAATTGTTCTGCAGTTTCTTAATGTTTTGATTGATTAGCCTCATTGCCTCAGTGTTTAGAGGGGAGTTTATTTCACCCCTTTCTGCCCTAAACCCAACATGACACATTCATCACTAAAATACACTAAAATTCAGACCTGCATTGTGACTTCAAGTAAAATATTTGCTTTAAAATAACTCACAAGTCGTCATTTTTGTATGTTGTAGCCCTTAAGTGTTTATACGCTTATCCTATAGATAACTGACAGCTTTACTAAATATTCCAGAGAAATGCAAATATATTATACTAGTTAAAGAAATCTTTAAGATGCTTTTGTTCCATTGGCTTTCAGACAGGCCGTTTGTTTTGAGAGCAGTCAAAGTCAAACATCAGCAGTAGGGGACCAAAAAGACTGATGCGACTGCCTTCAAAAAATAAACAGGAAGTCAAAGAAACAGGTTCTTCCTCTTAGACCCGATTGGTAGGCTACTTGCAGACGTTGGTCAGATTCGCTCGTGTCTGTAAGTGTGTCATTATGTTGAAATGTGCATCCATTCATCATCAGCGTCATCATTATCAAGTCAAGTACAGCAGGTAGTGAGGGGATCGTTTTCCTGCTTGGATCCCCTGGTCAGACGCCCCTCTTGCTCTGCAGATGGGGCTCGTGTTTGTGTGGAGTGGCTTTACAGGCAGGAAGTGAAGGCTCTTCCAAGGGTAAAGCAAGTGGAGGAAGTGGTTTACTCTTATGTGGTTTATGTGCTTCGTTTTCGGTCACAGTGTTGTAGCTTGTTCTTCCCTGCATTGCTGACAACGTTCATTCATTTACAGTGGCATCGCATGATGTAATAAAGCCCATTGTTGTTGTCCAATGTCTCATTGTCTTATTGTCCAATGCTAGGCACCACCCGCCATGTTAAATTCCTTGGTTGTCAAACAGACTTAAAGTCAGAAATGAATATGATTCTTTAAAATGCTGGTGCTGTAGTAAGGGCTACATATTTGTACATAGAGGAGAAGGAGTTCAGTGGTGTGTCTGTAACTTCCTCTTGGTGTAAAATAAGCAGTGCTTAACAGTAAAGGGTCATACTTTCTAATTGTGGTTTCATATTTCACTTTTCTGTCAGTTGTAATCTCAATCTTATTATTTGTCTTTGTAATCTTAATATATACCAACTGTCTGTTATCTGGAGATGTATCTTCATGAAGTCACTGCCTTTCCCTGTGAGGGACATTTTGAATGATTTGAACTTTGTGAATATGGAAACCTATTTGCCTGTGCACTTCATTTAAATGTTATATTCTACATATTGAATGTTAATATTACCTGCACTGTTTTTATTTGTCTAATTGTCTACCCAGCATTTCCAAAATATATAATATTAATTTGACAATAAATCGTTCTGATTCTGATATGCAAATGACGTACTGCCATACAGTATCCTTAATATCTGTAATTTGTTGCAGTGAGACGGAATCCACTGATTATTAGTTTAAAGATCCATCATCTAACCAAAAGGTGGTGATGGCGCTGACTGAGAAGAGGCCTGCAGAAGCACTAATGACAAAACACATGTGCCTACTCTCAGGAGATAATTACCCCCTCAGACAGAAGCTGCTTTGTCTTTGTCGGTTGCATTAAGATAAATTAAAGCCCTACTGTCTTTTCCATTGATTAAAAAAAAATGAACTAACTAAAATGATAAAGAATTATAGAAGAGAATATATAAGCATATTCAATTCTTTGTCCTCTGTTTAATTGCATCAGCTCCTTCCCCCGTCCTGATATTGTCACCCGTTGTGCCTTAATTCCTTTTTCATGAGCCGTGTTTTTCGACTGGCTTTAGATGAAAAAATTTTCCAGTCTTGATGGGCCTGTGATGGCTGAAGTGGTCGCTTTGACTCAGCTCTCAAAATGTGCATCTGGAAGCCTCCCATTTTAAAAATTCCTTGGAAGGTTATAAGAACATATTTCCCCTGTAAAATACAAATAATTATTTTGAATTCAGCACATGGCTCCACACTTATAATTGTCGACACCCTGTTACTGTATGGAATAGATCAAGGCTTTCTAAATAAGTATTTTCCCTCTTATTTAGCCTTTCAGATGTTGTGCAGTTGCAATAGAGTGCTCTTGACCCCTTTCCTTCTCCCGTGGAGTGTTTATCCGTGTTTACACTTGCCATCACTCACTCAATGAAAGCTCTTCTCATCTTGTTTCCTTCCATCATGTTGGAGGTTTTTTAGTCAAACTGAAAGCGGTTTGTTACAGCGGGCGATTGGCAATCACACGTTGGCCGACGTAATTGACCTTGCGCGTGTTTACAGCAGAGCGGGCTCATGCTGTGTCCGCACTTTGCCTCACGTGGAGAGCAACAATGCAGAGGAGGCGCTGCTCGGGAGTGGAGCCCCCGATGCGCTCTGTAATCCCGCTGATTACAGAGCGCATCGCAACCCACGCTGCGGGGGCCCATCACAGAGCCGTGGGCAGCACGCTCCTCTCCGGCCACCTCACAGGTGGCCTTTTTCGATGTGTGGGCAATCTGTATATAACACCGAGTCGCGTGGGTGACGAGGGTGACGGCGGCGAGGACAGAAACTCGGGGGCGGCCTATAGGAGACGGCGTGCGATAAGCACTTGCGTTTTGCACCGGCTGCTGTGCATGTCTCCTTTGCCTCGCTCACCCCTAGCTTCCTGTGCAGAGACGGTTACCTTTCGGTTACCTTTCGGGTTTGTTAAGGACCTGCTCTTACCACTACTCTGCTGTTCTTTATGGCTAAAACGAATTCCATTCAGACGGTTTAGGTAATCGGTTGTGGGTCAGCGGCAGCACTCTTAACGCATGCTATGTGCACGTGTGACCTACATTCCATTATGGAGGGTCAATTATTAATTCATATTTATTTAAATAACACAAATGAAATAAGACCTTGAGATTTTTGTCCACACTGGGTACGCTTCATTTGACTAATAACCTGTCTGCTCTTCATCACAATTTTACAAACCGTGCCCTTTCTGACTTTTTTTTTTTTTTTTTAAACGCTGCCTTGTCTCATCACATCACTGAGTGGTTAGCTGGTGCTGTTTGTCTCATGACGTTTCCTAATACTCCAGAGCCCCACAGGTATGAGCTTCAAACAGGCCCGAGACGCTGCTGTCTCCTCCAACGAAGCAGAGACTGAGACTAATCGCAGCGGGCGCCACACACCTCAGGAAGGTAGCAATTTTCCATCATTAACGTTAAATCCCGCTTTAAAGAACCGGATTCCACAGACCTAATTACAAGGTGTTAATAATAACAATGTAATGACAGTCATTTTAAAGCCTCACCTAAACCATAATCCATTTCCCAACTGACTCTCACATTTAAGTGTACGGTTTCCCTCCAGTGCTGCTTGAAATTTGAGAAGCACCCTGATTCGTATTGATTACCATTGTGATCACTCCCACAATCTGCGTGTCGGGTCCTGCAGCTTTGTCAGCTTTTGTTAGGTGGGAAATACAGCTCTTCAGATGTCACACTGATGGGTTTTCTGACCCTACGGAGACACAGTCGATGAAGCAGTTCTCCTGTAGTTCCAATGAGTCTTTGCAATAAAAGTAACCGGTAAATCGGTGTCAGTTCCGACTAAATCCCATGTGAGCAACCCTCAAAAGAATCATCGTCTCCTTTACATAATTACGTGCTAGATGAGGCGGGTGTGCAGCTGACCTTTGGGGGCGTGGCGCCACAGGGATCCCGTCCAAGAGCGCCCCGTCCAATCACAAGTCAGACAACTCAAATTCCCGAGGAACCTCCCAAAGTTTCTTTCCCCCCCCCCCCCCCCCCCCTTGGTCAACTTTGTACCAACTTACTCCGGAACCCGTGAGAGAAAAGTCATGCGTTTTCTGGATTGGAATTAGACATCGACCCCGGGGCTTTGGAAAAAGAAAAAGGAAGCATGTCCTCCCCCGGAGACCCGAGAGACGAGGTATCAACGGACGAGGACGCGCGCGCGGCGCAGGTGCGCTGCCTGCCCTTCAGCGTGGACGCGCTCATGTCGGACACCAAGCCGAGCGGCTTGAACGGAGAACAGGCGCGCGGGCCGGACGGCTCCTCTCATCGATTAGTATCTATTATGAAATCAGAGCCATCGGAACCCCGGATGTCCGGCCCCGTTAAGATGTCTGCACCACCGAGTAAGTGACCCGGGCTAATGTTGGGATTTATTGACACAGATTTATTGGTAAATAAATAAAGGGAAAACTCACTACTTATATGGTATTTAAAATAAAGACATTTCGAAATATTTTCTCGCACTTTTGTTTCTTTTACAGTTGCACATAACGATTTGATATATAGGGTTAAAAATATTGAGTCTAAAAAGAAATAATGGCAAATAGTCATCACAATTAAAAGGTAATGAGGTGAAGATAGCTGTCTTAAGTTGATAATATTAATAACTGAAAAGGTTCGCTTTTCACTCTTCTGTGAAAAACGAGTCAATTCATTACCAAAGTAAGAAGACAACTTACTGAAGAAACGTATAATCTTCTCTGCCCCCTTTCAATTACTTAGATTTTAGAACAATGAAGTAGTAAATCGAACTAATCTCAACCTCACGTCTCGCCCATGTCCTCCAGGGCAGCTCAGCCCGGCGGCCTGCTCCTTGAGGAAGCACAAGACAAACCGCAAACCTCGCACTCCCTTCAGCACCACGCAGCTGCTGGCCCTGGAGAGGAAGTTTCACCAGAAGCAGTACCTGTCCATCGCCGAGCGGGCCGAGTTCTCCTCCTCCCTGTTGCTGTCCGAGACCCAAGTCAAGATCTGGTTCCAAAACCGGCGGGCTAAAGCCAAGAGGCTCCAGGAGGCTGAGGTGGAGAAACTCAAAATAGCGGCCGGCGTTGGGCCCAAAGCCGTGTTCCAACCCGGCTTCCCGTCGCTGGGTTTCCCCCTCGGTCTCAACCTGCATGCCGGATCGGCGGCGCTGTACGGACTGGGCTGCTCATACGGCCGCAGCCCCATTCTGCCGGCTGTGCATCTGGCCATGTGGGCCTCGCAGGGCGGCCACGGCCTGTTCCAGCCTGTGCACAGGCACGCCGACGCGTTCAAAGCAGAAGGACACGGGTACGCCGTGAAGTCGTCCAGCGTATCAGAGACTTCGTTAAGGACCGTAGGCGGACCCCAAGTTTTATGATCTCAAAAGGTCGGTCTTAATTAATATCCCTTTCACAATGCAGAATCTTGAAGATCCCTTTTTGGCTATTTGTCTCTGCTGATTCAGCTTGGATGAGGAAAAATGAATAGAACATATCAGGCCACACGTATGACTGTTGTCCTGAATAGCAGATTGCATTTGTCCTAGCTTTTTATTTGCCTTTCTCTTGTTGTATTCCCATGATGATTCCAGCATTGAGAGTCATCAAAATGAATCACTTGTTACCCTTGATAATGCAGGAATATTTTACATCATCCTCATTTTAGGTTTATAAGAGAGTGACCTTTTGGCCTGGGGAAGCACAGGCTTCTTTCAAAGTCAAAGCATTCCCAATGACATATTTATTCACTTAAATTAATATATATATATGTATTCAGATGAATATCTACATCATCATGTTATGTGTTTAACATCACATTAAACCTTTTAGTTAACCTTCTGTTTGGTCCTGTTGTTGATCTCCACAATGCAGTCGCGCAGTGACACACAACCGTTTGTGTGTCTCAGCTCTCCAGTTGAGTCCTTCTGGTTGCGACCTCCTGTGCACGCCACATCCGGTACCATCGTCTGGTTGTCATTAGCTATGTTTCGTGCACAAATTCCCGGAGCCGTTAAAAAAACCACCACATAGATTTCTCCAAGCTCAACCAGATTCATTTTTTGGAAGACCTTTGGCATTAGTGCTCCCCTAACATCGGCTGTCACTTCCCATCTTAAAATCTTACATTTTCCACTGTTGACATTTTGACTAAATAACTTATTAAGCCATGCCAGTGTTAACTGTTATATGTCAGGATGTGTTAGCCTTGTGGATTTTTAACTTGTAATCATAAAAGCTTTAGTTCCGTCCAGGAGAGAAAAATAATGCATGCTTTTTTTTCTACTCTAGTTCCTGCCTTTTAGATTCTGTTACGTTTCACTAATTCATAAAAGTATTTGTCTTGTGCATCATGTACGCGGACTACACAGTGATGAGTCCATTCGATAGCACTGGATCATTTGGCCTTTTCAACAGAGCACGAATTTTTAAAGAAAAATGTATATGGCTGTTCAATCGGGGTTGATGGTAAAACTCCTCAGTGCAAAATCTGTTCTTCCTGCATACAGAGCCAACCAGTGATGCAGATGGATGCAAGGGATAACAGGGGATTTTGAGAAGAACTCGGGCTCACTTTCTCAGTGTAACACCCACTTGGGAATTCTACTGCTTGAATGCACTGCACCTCCCGTGAACATTCATTGGAAAATTCAAATAAATGGTGGTTAATTCACCCTATAAACCCTTGGTGATAAGTTATTGAGCCAAATCTGTGCAAAAGATTTGCACAATGTTTGGAGAAAAGCAACTTAAACCAGGTATCAGCTGAGTGTTGAAGCAGTTTTGGTTTCTATTAGAAACGTCAAGTGGAGTCTCTGTTCATTCTAATCAAGGAATCTTTTTAAAGTAAAGAAGTCTTACACATGGACAAAGACCCATTAGTGAAACCGCCGACCTACTCAGTTTACTAATCTGCCCTCTACATGTTGTTATTCTGTATGGTCGTCTGCACTTCATACATATGAATAAGTCAGGCTCCACTGTATCTATTGGGTGGGCGGATGTTCCACTGGGTGGCCCGAGTGGGGAGGTGTTGCACACTCAAATGAATACGTATCCAGCAAAACGTCCTCTAAAGACGTCAAATTACGTCTGCAAAACTGAATGTATTCTGCAAATAGCACACCTCACGTTGTCTCAATTGCAAACATGTGTTTTCACGTTGCTCTTGGACACTGCAGAGGTGGAGGTTTATTTGCTGTGAAGTGTAATTTTAAACTGCATACTTTAAATGCACTTTGTCTCTCTTTGTGAAGTGTGCAGCAACATTGTGGCGGCCTGTCCCTGCAGTCCCTGCTTGTTTAATTGTCCTTGTCCCAAAATTCTGACGCCGACGCTGTGTAAGATTATATGTGGAGGCTTTGTGATAAACAGCACGGGGCGTTATATGGTCGCTCCCTCTGTAAACCTGGGAAAAGCTTGTTACCATTAGCACATATTTCACAGTCCATTTGCTTCCCTCCATTTTGAAATTAGGGCCGACATTAAGCTGATAGTGGAGTCTTTAATGGATTTGATTGCCCAATAACCCCCAAGACTCGAGTTTCAGATGTTTCCAGTGTGAAGCCTGTGTGGAGGAAATGATCACGGCCCAAAGTGGAGCCTGAGAAAGGAAAAGAGCAGTTGAGTCGTATGTGTAAAAAATGATTACAAAAATATGGGAAATTAACGGAAATGAACACCAAATAGACACGTACATTTGAAAATATGAATTTAGAAGACATTTGAAGAAGATAACTTGATTATAAGCCACAAGAGGAATAGTCAATGGGGGTCATGCGATAATTTTTTCATCAGAGAGGGTCTGAAAACTTAAGGATAAGTTCAGATTTTTTAACACTATCTTAAAACAATACTGTACGAATTCTGGTAATAATTCCTTTGTGCTTGCAAGGACAGTTTAAGAGATACTAAAATGACTAAAATGAACCTCATTTTTGATAGAAAGACACTGGATTTTGCCCTTTGTTTCTTTCACTCTAATTGTTGTAGGGGGCGATCTCCTCTGGCCTGGTATCGGGGGACAGGATCACCGGCAGCAAACTGTCAGAAGAAACTTAAATCTTTCCTTAAAAGGTTATTTTTTTTCTATCTATGTTACCGTTAAGAAATATTTTTCTTTTCAGTACCATTGCTTCTAACCTGAAGATCTTGCAGTTTCGTCTCGGGTCCACTAGGTGTCGCCGCTTCCCATCTGTTGCACCGGTTCCAAAAAGGCTTCGCAGTCCTGACCACTTTCACGCTGACAGCAGACTTATTCTTGGCATTTAAAAAGGTATCTCAGAACATGTGAGTCAACAACATATCATCCTAGATACAGAGTAACGTGTTATCTAACCTGCAACTAAACACGGGCTCTTAGATAATGTCTGTTTAATTCATCACGCGGGCCCTTGTGAATAAAAGATGAAACCCGTATGCGTTGTTGTTCGCTGCGATGCACGAGTGTGTGGATCTCTGGGTGTCAGACGTGCAGGGACTGAAACATTTTGGTCCTTACGTGTGCATCATTGCAAAGCGGCACCGGGTGCTCTGATAAGATTGGGATCAGAATGTTATCTGACACAGAGAGCACAGTGAAATAATCCTCTTTTCATTGTGATGAAAGCAGAAATTCACAGTAACACGCGGCCGGTTAATGACGTCTATCACGCCGACTTCCTCGTTTAAACATGGCTGCACACAATTTATGACCGAAAAATGTCAGGGGCATTGTGTTAACGGAAAAGGAAGAGCAGATTTGGGGTTTTCTCACTGCCCCTTTTCCTGCCCCTCCTGTCCCAGCCTGTTAGGCAAAACTGAGATTTCACCGTCTCGCTGCACGCAGGAGCAAGACTCAGATACGGTACGCGCTTCATCGCACAAGGGTGGCAGCACTGTGAGATATAACAGATAAAAGAGGGATGAGCAAGATTGGGGGATTTTGCTGTCTCTTTTTTTCCCCCCACAAGAGTAAAGAATTGACATTTGTGTTGTTCGAAGTGCTGTAATTATAGGACACGCTTTCATCCAGTCTTCAAAGGTAGGGAGCAGGTGTGCTTCCCTGAACAATCCCCGCTCTATAAGCCTTTTTTTTTCTTCATGTGTCTGTGTGTGTGTGTGTGTTGATTCTCAGTTTCTATCTCTCTAAGCACATCCCCCCCCCCCCCTTGTCTCCCTATATTTCACGTGGCTTAACAACACCGTACAATAATAAAGTTTGCCCATTCAAAACCATGATATAATTATGCACCCAGTCGACCCTCATGACTTTGCTATTAAGTCAATTTGTGTGCTGCGTGGACAAAAATGTCAAGAGAGCGCATTGCACGCACCGAGGACACAACAGTGAGGTGACAGACTCCTCACTGGGAGAAGAACTCAAACACGCATGCTCAGACGAACCGACAGAGGCCGACCTCGTCCTCAGAGCAATCCCACCTCCAGCAGTTTCTGTCTTTTGTCTCCTTCTTTCAACTGCGTTTTCAGGAGAGGATTCCCTCAGTCGGGTCGGCCCCAACGACGTGACCCATTTAAACATAAAGACACACCTTAAAAGCTTTGCCTCTGAGCTTTCTTTGGGGTTATGTTTTTTTTTCTTCTATTTGACGATCTGGGTCACCGTCGGCAACCAGGGGGAAGAAGTCATCACAGAAATGAGAACAACATACTCCAGGCTATTGTTCTTTTTTTTTTTTCATTATTTGAAATACTCCACAACGCCCTCTCACCTTCTGTGTGTTTCTGTCTCTTTCTGTAACTCTCAACCCCTGTGGATTTTTTTTTTTAAAACATCCCATGGTGTTATTGTAGGGAAACGGCTCTCACCCCTCACAAAGCAGCAGCAGCAGCAGCAGCATCGTGCGAGCCTGTCTGTCCCTGTCCAGTCCCGCTGCACATGTGAAGGCCTGAGCTGAACGCGTCGGTCCCCAACTGAGACCAAAGAGCACCGTCAAGTCACAAAGTCACCGTGCATACGGCACATACTATCCTCTTCCTGCCACAGATTTAACAAATAGATCAATGCCATGTTCTAAAGGGGACTCCTTTCCCGAGAGGACACGCCAATGTCATTAGCGTCTCGCAGTGACATCCTTACATTTCCCCCATGGGACGTTTGCGTCCCCTGTTTGAGCCTTTTTTTTTTCCAGAGGGCTGCCATCTGTAGCCCCCCACCACTCGCAGGTCTGTGCGTCGGCTCGGTCTCTTGAGATCACATGACTCATCAATCTCTCCCCACCCCCCGTGGCGTCTATTGTACCGAAGGAGATGCAGACCTCCAACACTTTCTGGTAACTTTATGACACACTTGTAGATATTCACTAAGATAAACCGAAGCAAGGATTCAGGCCGAGGTACGCAGTGTGGATTAAATTCCACAAATACACTAAACACTGAAATCCGAGCCATGGCAAACAGAGAGAGGAAGTGTCAACTCTCAGCAGAGCTCCGTATTTTTGTGTCTGGTGGCCCCTTTTTGTTTCTGATCTGCATCTAATGGCTACAGTCGCATATTTCACCACCCGTGTCATCTAAGTTACTCATTGAAGATGCACATCTTTTCGGTGGTGGATTAAAGAAGAATAAGAAATGGCTTCATCTGTGATGTTGTCATTTTAGTTGAAGTTAACACACTTAAGAATTCAGCAGATGAAATTAGAAGATGTGGGGCATAATTTGACCACAGCAAAACAGAACGAGAGGACTTTGTGCCCTGTGCCATGTATACACCTACATGTAGATATGCCCTACGGCAAGACCAAATTCAACATATTGTCACATAATAAGTTATTGATAAATGGATGGAGGACTAAGCGGGGAGCAAACCTCCAGAGGGGACGATTGGAGATGATTTCCATTTCCAAAAAAAAACATCTAACAAGGTCAACATTTTTGGTCTTAAGTAACAGCTCTCAATAGCAATGAAATCAGGATGACTTAAAACCACATTGCTTGTTAGCTGACTTTTCATCCAGTGCTTCCAAAAGCACTGGTAAATTAGACGTTTCTCACTGTACGGGATATTAATTTAGCCACAGCACATGGTTGAATGTGTGGATGCTGTTTTAGATATGCTTAGCATCACAGCTGCTGCTTTCTGGTAAAAGCTTTGCAAATTTGGGAATGTGAATAGAAGTGTGTTTGGCACAGAGAGAACCACACATGCTGGATTGGAATTGTCAAGGGAATGACCACAATTCCACGACCTCTGTGGACGTCACGGGGACAAGGGAAGATGGTTAGGAGAAGAGAGGATTTGGGAAAATAAAACCGCGGCGTTTAGGGAATCCCACTTTCACTAAGCTACGCAGTCATGATGCAACAGGAGCTCATGGTCGTTATTTCTGGTGAACAGCTGAACGATACGTCACTATTTAAATATCGTGCCGCAAGGAGTTGTGGGTCGGATTAAGCTCCTTTTCTTTCGTAATGGGTGGTCCGGTGGTTCCTGCGCTATCCGAGCTAGGGAAGCATTGAAGCTCCTTTCCTTAGAATTAGATCATTCGAACAGCTGTTATCACGATTTTTAACTGTATTCTGGATTACTGCAGAAATTAAGCTTTGGCAATAGAATGATCATGATACTTGGACGTTCATGATAATTGTTATAAATGAAGAAAACACTTTAAGATAAAGTGCAAATAGAAACGTATGCCTTGCCTCCGTAAAGCCAAAGAGCGACTATGGAGAGCTGACCTTTAGTAGCCCCATTTAGCAACCTGTAAGCGCATAAAATACAGTTTTGGTGTAGAACAAAGCGTTAAAATCTCTCTAACCTCGACCCACATTTCAGGCATCCAGCCAAGAGAAGTTTAAAGAGCTCAAAGACCTGTGTTCAAGCCCCCAAGCATCCACCTCGCTGTGGTGTCCTTGACACCCACATTGAATCCCTTTGGCCTCGGGGAGGCTGTTCTGCAACCGATCTGGACCTTTGACTTCTGCGTGGATGAGCAGCAGGGAAAATGTATTTTTGGTCCTTTGGGGCTGGCATTGCATTGCTAGATGCACGGTAAGCCCTAAAGTGGCTTGCAGCAGGTTGCACTGGTTGCAGCAGCCGTTGGTCAGGTGCTGAATTGAGAACAGATGGATGTGTGAGTGATGGTGGTTCAACCGTTTTTAATCCAAATCTAATGAATTAACAGTATGTCAAGTAGAGGCCCAAAAAACAGCTGTCACACGTCCTTTTTTGTTCCAGTTTATGAAGGTGAAGGTGGGGGAAAGTGTTCACATGATTGTAGGAGGACCCTCAATTAAACAGTTCTGTGGCAGAAACAGAGTGAATGTATTTCGATATTCTCTGGCTGCAGCTAAATAAATGAACCAAAATGATTTCTCCCACAGTCTCCCAGCTGTGTCCCCTGTATGTGTGTGTGTGTGTGTGTGTGCGCGCGCACGTTTGCGTCCGCTCGTGCTTGTGTGTGGTCCCATCTGAACTCTCCAGAGGGTAAAACAGTCTCCTGCTGTGTTCCTGTTTGACAAGTCCCTTCCTAAAATAGAACAGATTGTGTCTGCCGTCTGCTTCTCTGCTTGAAAATTGAAGAAGAAAAAACAAAAACCGGACCGACGCAGAGTCTCGGCTGCAATGCCGAACGTTTGAGGTGTTTCTGTTACTGAATCATTTAAGTGACGCTGAATTGTTCCGACTCTGCTCTCTTTCTCCGTTATTATTACTTAGTGTATATCATTTATTTCGTGCATCGATCATAAATTCCGTTTGCATCGATCTGAGGAACAAACCAGTCATTGAGCCTTCAGGAGTGAGTCTTTTCTGATAATCGTATCACTTGACTTTTAAAACATTGAAGCAGCTCACCCTGGCGTGCATCATTTTTGTGACACGCGTCTCTGTTCTCACATCCTCGCCAGGGACCTTGAGCCTGTTCTCCTCTGAAGGAAGGCTTACAGTTTGCTCTTCATTGTGACCCAGTGGGTCAGCCCTCTGAAATGTACGAACGTTTAATTTCCAAATTCCCCACATATTAGACAAGGATGCAATCTGGGGATTTGTGTTGCTTCCCTTAACCCATTAAGTCCTATGAAGCATAGCGGGATTTTTTGCCACGCGGCAGTTTTCATGTGTGGAGTTTGTAAAACTGCCAAAAATACTTAATAAATCCACCCAGCAAGTTTCTGAGGGAGCTCTGTTTATTTCATTCATATATATTTTTTGTATATCAAATCCCAAACCAAATGCTAAACAATGACTGTGGAATCAATTTAAGACTCTAATGAGTCATGAAGCCGTAGACGTTTCCGAGCTAAAGAAAGCAGAATTCTAACATCATCTCTATTTCTCTACATATCCATTGTACGTGTCTCATAGTTGCTGGACATCATTGTAAGGTGTAATCTTCCAGCATGGCATCTGAGTAATGGTATTAATGGTAATTGTACAACGTTAAGCCCTAATAAACGGCTAAATACTGGACCTGGCCCTCATTCACACCGATTTTCACGTCTTTCTGAAACGTGTCTCCTTCAAGGAAAGATTGGACCGTAACTGCTCCAAAGCTCTCTGTGTCTTCCTGAACTCTCTGAAGTCTTTCTATGTCGCTGCCCTCCCCTCCCTCCCGCTCCTCCCGTCTCTCTGCTGGGGATGTTTGTGCAGCTTGTCATCGCGCCATCACTCGAGTGGGATCTCTGCCTCTGAGTGGTCTTCCGTACTACCCTCACGCTCTGTTAATCCCCTCTTCAGATGCACAGAGAAGAACCGGAAAAAAATGGGCCTGGCTAAAATGTTCTACTGGGAGTAGCCATCAGGGTTTTTTTCTGCTCCATCAAGACACATTCCAAACATTGATATACTTTCTCATTACAAAACATAATTGATATACCACCCGTCACACAACGCTTGAGCGGGAAAAATAGCCCGAATCTTGCCTTATGTTTGTATACTTTTACTGTTTATTTAATATGCAACACACATTTTGACTTTACAGTCACATGGCCACTTGGTAAACCACCTCATGTGGGCATTCCAAAGAGTAATACATGACTACCAGTGTCTTCGGCCCTCCAATCACGCCTTGTGTTTCCAAAGCAGCCTTCGGATGCAATTCTCCTTCAAGAATGAAGGTTATTTTAGAAGGTGTGGAAACCCACTATAACATCTAACAAGTGGGAGTGCTGCATTCTTACACCTGGTGTATGTCTGTGGCTCTAATCCTGTCACAGTCAGCACTTTTTACTACCACACCTGGGCCAAAAAGACCTTCACCTTGTGGATCTTAGGCACAGGCGCAGGAGACAATATCTCACTGTTTCCGTGCATATAGTTGTCAAAAAATCTCTGTTGTTCTGTCCTGTCCTGCTGCCGATGTTGTCCCCTCGAAGTGATTAGACACATCTGCTCCACGCCACTAGCTAGCTGATTAGCATTTGCATCGTCACGATTGTTACCCATGGGGCATCAGACCAGCAGGGGCCTTGGCCCGGGCATCATTGATAGCATGATCACCACTCAGAGCCGTCAGCGCCAGACAGAACCTCTCTCCGGCTAGTCTTTTCCGAGCGTGGATGGAGTGGACATCACCCCAGTTGAAAAAAGCTATTCATCAGCCAGCCACACCTGCACCTGGATTATTATTTAACGTATAATTGGACCGCCTTTCTCTGACATGGTTAAGTACGGATATAGTGCTTCGGGGATGTTGTCTACCCGAAAGACAGACCAATAAATACATTTTAAATAAAAAACAGATGAACAACGTAGTTGGATGAGGGATTTCATGACACACACCTTGTTCTTCTCATAAGGAAGCCTGTTGCAGCATTGTTTCTTGCTCTTACTCGCTCTCACTTCCTGGTTGACATTAAGGGAAAACTGTCAGAAGGTCGGGCTGGAGTAGGATGCAGGGAGGACTCAAACGCAGGGTTTCCAATGATAAAGTGCTCTTTATTGCCAAAACGAAGACAAGACGTGCTCCAACGATGAGTGACGTTAGACAATGACGCGACAAGGGACAACAGGCACACAGGGCTTAAATACACAAGGGAGGTGCAGGTGATTGGACACAGGTGGAAACACTCAGGCAATCACAGGACAAGGCAGGAAGTGAAGTTAACCCAAGACCACAAGGAACATGAAACTTCAAACTAAAACAGGAAGAGAGACCAAACCGTGACAGGAAAACCTTGATCAAGTAAGTGAAGCGACGCGATGGATGCAGATGCATTCATAAGGGTGATTTGACGCGATAAAAATGGTGTGTGTAACGTGATCTGTTCACAGTCAACACCCCGTTAACCCCTATTAGCGACCGCAGAGCTCTCCATCACGTCATGAAACCACCAAATACATTTTGACGAACTGTGTTCTACCGTTCGGTTTAATAGTTTCAGACACTTGCAGGGGAGGTTCATTTTTCCTTTAATCTACAAAGCATCTGTACATTCAAATTCATATATGTATTCACTTGTGGAAAAAGTGCTTAAGTCAGGGCTTCCTCGTTTGTTGTGCCCCCTCCGTCTGTCCTGTGTAATAAATCGTTCCCTCCGCTCTCTCTCTCTCTCTCTCTCACTGACGAGCCCTGTGTGATTCTCCCTCTCCCCTCGTTCCCTCGCTCCTTTCCCAGGGGTGGGGTCAAGGGCCCTGTCCTCTCCACTGGGAGCCGGTTGGAGTGACGAATGGCAACACAGCACTGCCATCGGGCCACAGCACAAACGGTAAACAGAGAGGGGGGGGGGGGGGGTGGAGGCGAAGACAGCCGGGGAGAAGGGGGGTGGGGGGGGGGGGGAGATAAGAAAGAGAAATGAAGAGTGGGAGGAAACCAGGAGGAGGAACGGACAGACAGACTGAACAGACAGGGGACAAACCGAGTATTTGCGGAGTGGATACAGCGTCGGCAACAACCTCACTCGTAAATGATGCTTATCCTGGTGTCATGTGAGGTATTAAAAATGCATTAAGCTCTGGCCGCAATTATGACAGCTATTGCCCGTGGTGAATAATGCATGTTTAATGTAGAGCAATACAGATTATTTCAAACTGTCTATTTGCATTTTAATTTCATGAGATCTCAACCCGAAGACCAGAGGGTGGCAAGGAATTAATCACCCACATTAAAAATCCACTTTCACGTGGCCCGGTGTTGATGTAAGCAGACGCCATGTGCCCACAGGGGATCCTGATCCACAGTGGGTATTGTGATATTTACCAAGCACCCTTTGAGTTTCCTGGTTCAGTAGCTGCTTGCTTACGTAAAGAGTCCGTCACTTTCTTTTGCCCTTTCCTTTCCTTTCTTTCTCTCTCCCTGTCTCAGTAAATCATTCCCACGGGGCCCGTCATTAGCATCATCTGAAGTTGTCACGTCTGGCGTCTCTCCTCCGATGTGCCGATCAGGGAAAAGGACGCCATCGCTTGGAGGCTCTCGCAGGCTCTAAGTGCGGCCAAATGAATGCCGAAGCACACAAAACTGTGTGGTTTTTTTGCAGAGTGCGGTCGACATTGCAGGGACTCTGGGCCGGCCGGGGCGCTGCATGGGGCAGGTGATGGTAGCGCTGAGCCACGCAAACAAACACGCACGAGCGCACACACACACGCACACAACCGCACACCCTGTCGCCACCTCAGCCATCACTCTGAATGATGTCAGTCCAATTAATTGCTGCTTCCTTCCCGTGGCATGCTCGAGGAGATTTTGCAGAGGCAAGGACAGTCCCAGAGAAAGTGAGCTTCAAAGGACAACTCTGTGCTTATTTGTGCGAGACGGAGACGGAGCAATCCCCACAGTGTTTTTGTAAGATTTCTAATGAGCAAAAAAAGTCAATTTGATTAAACAAATCGGTCCTCTGAATCTTTTGAGACTTGCCGTTTAATGAGAGTGCTTCAGTGTAATCACTTTGAAGTGTTTATGTGCCAAGCCGTAGAAATGAATCTGATTAAGAGTTTTATGGTTATTGAAGACAGGGGACGTCTGCTGAGATATTCATCAGGTTCTGTCAACTAAAAGTTAACTCTAAATCCACTTGGATTTTCATTTAACTGATCTGTTGCGAGGAGGCAGATCGCGATGGGAATATTTTAATGGACCTTGGAAATAATCCTGTATTGTTGCTGCTCTGCCCTCCTCCTGCCATTTCAACCCCCTCCATCTCACTCCCATTGAATCATTTAATTAGGGTGTCAAAGTTTACAATCACCTCTCCTCGCGTCAGCTGTGACACAAAATGCACAGTTGAAAGGTGTTTTGAATGTTAAAAACAACGTAAGTGCAACGAATGAATTGAACAAAGCCCAAATGGGAAATAACGAGGTGTTCCTGGCTATTCATGACGCCAAACTGGGTTACGAACGTCGGGGGGGGGGGGGGGTAATTTGTGATGTGAGACACAGCTGATTCTGGTGAGTTTTACCCTTTAGACTCTGGTGTTAGATGTGCTTCGGGGGGTTTGATCCGTGGAGGTCAAAGCTGTGCAGCTCGGCACACAAACACCACACGGTCTACTTCACAGACCTGGACATGTATTACGCTGTGCTTTGAGATGTTTCCACTGAAACAGACAATACACCAAGGTTTCCTCTGATGGTTTATTCTGCAACCGCTGTAACAAAACAACATGTCTTTGCTCGACAACTGCATGTTCTAAAATGATATTACTAACCGATGAAGCAAGTGAGCGCAAGAATAAATAGAGTTTACTGAATTAAAAACGGTTGGTGATCATTGCACCACCACATTGACCCGAATACTGGTGAATCCACTGGCCTGGCGCTGGTCTAAGCTGAACATATTTAACACTATAATTATTTAATCGTTTGCTTTATTTGAAATGAAAGCGAATGAAATGAAGAGCAGACTATTGGGAATATTTAAATACATATTTGTGGAAAAAATGAAAATGAAGTGGAGGTTTTGATGATGTTTTAGGGCAGCGCAGAAGGCCTTCGGGGCCTGGCGGGCTGTCCCACCAAATTCATTTCAGATATTAAAAATGAAGCTGGGAACAGTGCCAAAATGTATATTTCCACATTTAACAGGAAGTTTTTCTAACCGGTGTCACACCCCGTGTTTCTCTTTCTCCCTCTCTCTCTCTCTCTCCCTCTCTCTCTCTTTTAATTTTATTTTTTTACTGCCGTTGATGAAGCCACAAACCCCGCTGTCTGCCCACCACGACCCCCCCCCGCCCCCCTTGGGGTCCAGTTTGTGAACCACTAACTTATCCATTACTCAGGGTGGAAGCTTTCTTTTACATCGCTGAAATACGTGAATCCACTCCAAACCGGAGGCGTCGTCGACTGTAAGTAATACATTGAGAAAACATTTTACATGTGCTCATGTTAGATTAGCACATGTCTGTTAGTGCCTTCAACAATCTGGCCTACCGGTGGGCAGACTTGTAACTTCTGTTTCATGAGGAAATCAGTGTTGCCAGAAGTCAGTTTTACTTTAGGGAGAACCGTGTTATCACAGCGGATTGGAACGACAGACTAAACCACAAAAAAATTAAAAAAAACAGATCATCCTTTAATAATTTAACTCAACAAACTAATTCAAACAGATTCATGGTTATTCAGTCAATTACAATTCTTTATCAGCTCCTAAAATAAGCACAAAAGTCAAAGACACCACAAGACAAGCAAAACGTTAAAGCAAAATGAGACACTCATCGATAAAACGCTTTCAAGCAGTGAAACACATAACTTATGAGGTTTCTGTTGCGTCCATTTGGTTTAAAGTTATAATGGTTTGACGTTGTGATGAGATATCAATTGTGAACCACTATCAGCAATGACCCGCTATTCACCAAGCTGCATCTTTCACGTCTGTGTACATTCACCTCCGACAAAAATTCAGTTGGGTGTCCACTTTTCCGAATGTTTCTTTAAAATCACAACACGAATGGGCTACTTATGCTCATCGCTGAAAGAGGGTTTGATTTGTAAACATAACGTCATTTCTTTGTGCTGTCATGTAGGTTTCTGCAGAGTCCAGGCTGCGTGCTGCATTTGAACCGAATTTGGAAGAGCGTGTTTTGACACTGCTTTGTGTTGGGTCTCCGTTTGTGTGTGTGTGTGAGATGGTATTCAAGGGAGCGCTGTCTCACAGCATTAGGGTATGTGCTGCCCATTCATGTGATTATCTGTCCCGGGGGGGGGCGCGTCAGCACCGCCGCGCTCTCCCTGGCACAACAGTGCACACGTCTTAATCTCAATCCCTAAATCCCTTCTCCTCTTTTTCGGGAGCGTCTTCTTCTGCATGAAGACAGCGACCTCGTCCGCGGTGTGCACGGCCCCCGGGGGGACACACTTCGCCTGATGCAAACGGGGGGCCGGGGGGGGGGGGGGGGGGGGGGGTACGTGTTGGGTCACCGTATCCGTCAGTCCGCACGGAGGGACGGCGTCCTCGCGCGGAGTCGGTCGGACCGGCCTCCAACCGGAGCGCTGGGACTCGGCGTCGAAGGATGAGTCAGTGCTGCGAGAGAGTCATTAGTCACTTCTTGTTTAGACTCACTGTCTCCATGTTGTGGCCTCCCGGATACAGTCTGTGGCAGCCCAGCAGGACGGAGAAGGCCTTGCGGAAATCTGCATTGAAGGCGTAGATGATGGGGTTGAGGGAGGAGTTGGCCCAGCCGAACCACACGAACACGTCAAACGTGGTGGCGCTGACGCAGGGGAAGGCCTCCCCTCCGCTTGACTGCTCGCAGAAGGGCACCATGCAGTTCAGGATGAAGAAAGGGAGCCAGCAGCACACAAACACCCCCATGATCACCGACAGCGTCTTCAGCACCTTGGTCTCCCTCTTGAACGTCACTTTGAAAGAGCTCTCGGACTCTGCGATGCTGGAGCCGCCGCCCATGCTGTCGTGGCGGTTCTTGGCGCTTTCGGCCGCCCGCTCCAGGGCCGAGATCCGTCGGATTTGTCGGTGGGCGATGCGGTATATCTGGGTGTAGGTGGCCACCATGATGGCCACGGGGATGTAAAAGCTTATGAGAGAGGTGGAGATTGCGTACGTCCTGTTCAGGCTGGAGTCACAGTTCTCTGGGCTGCGGTAAGATGTGGCGTTGACAGCCGAAGAGCCCGAGGACCCGGTGGGAGACGGGGAAGTGTTTGCCTGGGCCTTGTGCCAGTTGAGCTGCACCGGGATGAAGGAAATTAGCACGGACAGCGTCCACGCCACACTGATCATCACATAGGCCACTTTAGGTGTCATCTTCCTCTCATAGCGAAAGGGGCTGGAGATGGCCCAGTAGCGGTCCAAGCTTATCACACAGAGGTTCAAAATGGACGCCGTGGAGCACATAATGTCAAAAGCCACCCAGGTGTCACAGAAGGAGCCGAACGGCCAGAACCCGGCGATTTCTGTCGCCGCCTTCCACGGCATCACCAAGATGGCAACCAGGAGGTCTGACACGGCCAGTGAGATCACAAAAAAGTTAGTCACTTTGGAGCGCAGGTGCCGAAACTTGGTGACGGCGGCACAAACCAGCGTGTTTCCCAGCAGGGTGGTGAGGATGAGCAGCGAGAGGAAACAGCCAGTCAGGACGCGGCTCGACGGGGCCTCGTCCAAAAACCCCGTGTCGGTGACAGTTGTAAGGTTTATGATATCCATCCCTGGACATGTGCGGGTAGGGCAGAGTTGATTTAAGTCATGCTGAAGACATTATATCCACATGGGCAGAATCTGTGGGGCTCGTTGTGCTTCAGCCTCGGAAACTATCTCCATGATTATGTCTTCTGAGGAATACTTGAGGTGCGAGGTGTTTGAGGGAAACCCTCTCTGGGCAGGACATCTCTTCCCCCCCCTCCCCCCCCTCCCCGGACTTTTTGAATTAGATTAGACATGGTTTGAGCTGCAGAGGAAGTGGTAACTCCATTCCTCAGTGTAATGACCTGAGTTCTTCTGTCTGCCCAGTTTGTTCCCAAATGCTGTAATGTTAGGCATCCTATGTCTGCCTAATGACGTCATCTGCGGTCCTGTGGATCAAAGGCATTAATTATCCAGCATAGGATACATCTGTACTGATTTAGACTATTGTGATTATCTAATGTAAATACAAGTTTGTTATATTGTAAAATGCAACACTTTATTTCTTCATTTCTTTATTACTTTATTTCTTTATTATTTCTTGCTAATGTAAGTTCTGATTGCAAGCACATGACTGGCATATGGCCGATTATGCGTCGCCACTGGGATCCTAATGTATCAATTTCAAAAGGGAAGAATAAGGATATTTTTTTCCCATGAGCGAATGTTGTTATTAAGTGATACTTTTCTACGGGAATACATACGAAAACACATATTTTCATCTCCGTCATTTTAGACTACTCACCTCTTCACACTGTCGCTGGACTTCATAATAAACGTCCCATCGCTTCGATAAGAACTTCGCAGCGTAAAGTCAATCCAAGCGGTACCCAATCCCCATGTCCGACAAAACAAACTAGAGAACAGCCCCAGTATGTCCTCGATGGGTTCCACATCGCTGACAATAGATAACACACTGACACCAGTCAAAATCAACCTCTCGCTGCGTCCTCGTGCCGCCTCCGCCGCGTCTGACCAAATCCCGGAGACTGTGCGCTCCGACTGGACCCGGCGCGCTGACGTTGTCCCATTCAGGAGAAAGTGCAAAAGTAGTGATGGGAGCTGGCGGTTGTGGCCCTTCGGCAACCAGATGCAGGCAAACTATACCCTCGATGTGCAGCACCCGAGAGCAGTCAACACATGTCTTGTCTTTTTGATATGCGCAGGGATTCCTCTCAATTTTCCCCGGTGAAATCTGCACAGTGGGTTATGGTTTGGAATTAAATCAAGATACGTCGTTATAAAACAGACTCGGGACTAAGGTCAAACACGCGTGGGCGGTGGGGTGCTGAGGCCACCTAATGGAGGAAGAGAATACTGTGCCTGTGTTTTAAACCGGAGGGACATAAACCCCTCATGTGAAGGATTTTAATTCTCTGCTGGTTTATAATCACTGAAAGGGGATTATTTATAAAAAAAACAGATTCATGATCGGATAAGAGATTGGATCAGAAACTCGTATTCTTCATCGACCCGCTTGCGTTTTCATCTGAAGACCAATGTCACCTTCAGCCGCAGTCATCATCATTCGTCTCTGCTCTGACCGATGAATCGTGCGCGGCTTGTAAAAATATACAAGCAATTTTCGTCAGCATGCCCACAGTTGTTTCCTGCAGTTCAGGCCGCTGGCTTGCACGCAGAGCATCATGGGACGCAGAAACAGCCGTGACATGCCAGCTGTCACCTTACGTTGATGTAAGTAGTTCTGACAGGAGGGGAAAGAAACAGCTATTTACCCTTTCCCTTCCCAAGCATCCACACTAGATTTTTCACCCTTTGCATATCTCTCTATGTTATGTTGCTGCTACCTTACCGAGAGGTGAGGACAAACCACGGGCGGGTCGGATATATTTCACTTGGCAAAGGGGAAGCCCGGCCACACAGCGTATGCAGTGTCGACTTCCAACAAACTTTCCTTCACAACAGCCTTTTATTCGCATCCTCCGCACATACACAACAACAGGGTGGAACATGGGGGGGGGGGGCGGGGGCTTCCTCTCTTCTAGAGGGCTGCAGAGTTGTATTGATATCTGACATTCCAATGCAATT